>NC_134804.1:44413638-44436138 GCF_046742065.1 Oratosquilla oratoria | reverse complement strand
TGATTACAAGAAGTACATCTTGCTTGGGTCTCTACCCATTACTCCTAGAAGGCATAATAGTATGCCTTTTAAAATGAAAACTATGTGTACATGTGTGTAATTTGATTAGAAATATACAAATTATTTCGACGCTGCACGGTCCTGGTCACATAATGATTTAGCCCGTTTGCCCCGTCCTCTCCACAGTGGATGCAGGCCTCCGGCTGTCCCGTCACCTCCGAGAAACATCGATACCCGAGACGGAGGCGATGAAGGATGACTTCCTCCATCCTGGAGAGACGGACTCCAGGGGTCAGTCGCTCATACGCTGTGGCAACTTGATACCAGCGTGCTGACGGCCTCTGGGCTGCCAGGTTCCTATGTTTTTGCAGCTCCCTCTTGGCCATCGTTCTCGTTGCAATGGCCAAGATCTCAGTTCGGCTCGGGTGGACACCGATTCCGCCTTCCATGCCTCCTGTGGCCGCTCTTCTGGCCACCCTGTCTGCCGCTTCATTTACCTGGATGCCGATGTGTCCCGGCACCCAGTTGAGGACGACCGATCTCCCTTGCTGACGGAGGGCCTTGAGCTGAAATAACAGCGAGGTCATTAGTTTTTTATGTTCATTATGATAAATCTTAGTTATTAATTGCAACAGAGCTAAACTATCTGTATGCACAACTACATTATGTTGGTGGGTGCTGAGAGCATGGGTCAATGCTAGACCCACAGCAACACCCTCTGCTTGCGTCGAGCAGCGAGTGCCCAACAACCTTACTCCCTGTTGTACGTCCTTCGTGACAAACGCTGCACCTGCCACGTTGTGTACGGGATCCACGGAGCCGTCTGTGAAATATACGACGCAGTTTTCCGGGGCGACAGATCTCATTGTGTCCGCCGCATTCGTCCGCAGGCGCGGGAGCGGCGTACCGCGTCGTGACGCCATCACACTGATTCTGGCCGGTGGATACTCCCAGGGGGGGAGACTGCACATAACCTTCCACCGGCACATCCCTCCTCTTCTGAAGGATAAGGTCATGCAGGTGAAGGTCCCTTATGCGGTGTGCAACCCTCGCTGACCACCTCTTCTGCGGGAAGAGATCCGGATCTTGCTGGAGGGCGCTGATTAGCCTTCGCCGCAGGAACGAGTCATGTTCCCTCTGAATGACTCTTATGGCGAAGGCTACCACCAGTCCTGAGATCCTCGCACTGATAGGCACCAGTCCCGCTTCTTGCTGCATATTGGCGACCAGAGTCCAGCGCGGCGCGCCCAGTATTACGCGCAACGCCTGGTTCTGTACTGCCTCCAAGCCAACCAACCGTGTTGCGGATAGACCAGCCAGAGCACTGCTGGCATAGTCTATCACCGGTCGAATTGCGCTGACGTAGAATGTCCGGAGGAAAGCGCTGTTGGCACCTGCCTCTCTGGTCACTAAGGACTTCAGTACGTTAATCCGACTGAGGACCCTTTCCCGGATGTAGGCCACTTCAGTCTGGAAGGACAGCCTGGAGTCAAGCCAGGCGCCAAGGTACATGTGCGTGCTGACCCACTCTACCTCATGTCCCTGCAGCAGGAGCCAGTCCCTCGGCGTCACGCTAGTGCCAAAACACATGGCTTTAGTTTTTGGTGGCGAGATCTTGAGGCCAAGCTCTTCGCATTTTGAAGAAATGCGGTCGAGGCACATTTGCGTCCTCCTGGCCTTGGTCCCTCTGCCTACTACCACCAGCGCGACATCATCTGCGTATGATAGGAGGCGGCATCTTGTAGGTAGAGGGATGGCTATTAGTTCCGCCATCAGCACGTTAAACAGGGTGGGACTAAGAACCCCACCCTGGGGTGTACCATTTTCCAGGGGGTGATAGCAGGACTCCACTCCCTGTAGACGGACTCTGGCAGTTCTATTGGAGAGGTAGTCCGCTATCCACTGTAACAGTTTCCCCTGTACTCCTCTGGCAGCCAGACTGTCCAAAATTGCAGCGGGACTGGCAAGCTCAAATGCCTTCTCTAAGTCGAAGAAGACAACCATGGCGTGACGTTGCTCCACATGACTCAAGAGCGTTGCGATGCTCTGAGCCGTGCCCACCCCTTTGGTGAAGCCATAGAGGTTCTCTTGTGGTGGTCCCAGTTTCCACAAAAGTCTTTGGAGAACCATCTTTTCCATGGTCTTCCCCAGGCAGCTCGTCAGGGAGATAGGACGATACTTTCCGGGCTCCCTGGGCTTGGGGATAGGCACGATGTCGGCCCTCTTCCAGTTGGACGGAAGTCTTCCACAGGACCAACTACTGTTTACCACCTGGAGGAGTGCTTCTTCTCCAGCATCCCCCAGGTGTGCAACCATGGAGTACGTCACTAGGTCGCTCCCCGGAGCAGTGTCGGAGGATCTCTTGCGTGAGGCTTGTAGCTCATGGATGGTGAATGGCGTGTCCGTGTCACCCGGAGACCCCATGGCAGCTTGTACCCTGGCCTTTCTTGGTTCACGTAACATGGCCTGCCTCTGCTGCAGCTCGGCGGGTAGCGTGGCTGTGTGCGTGCGTCTGGCAAATTCTTGCGCCAGACTGGTCGCTATGTGGAGTTTCCTCCAAAGTTCCTTTAGCGTATTGGACTCGCTAAAGCTTTGGCACCATTCCAGCCACTTCTCGCTACGCACACGTCGAGCTGCCTCCTTGGCCTCTTCGACGGCACTCCGGAGGTTGGCCAGGTTAGCAGGGTTGTGGTGTCTACGCAGGATCTTTCGTAGACGGTTGACCCTGTGGTTGGAATCCTTGATCTCTTGGTTGTTGTACCAACCATCACGATGTCTCCTCCTGTTGAGGGCGTTCTTAGGTATTGCCTCCTCTGCCGCTGCATGAATAGCAGAGACCAGTGCGGCATCCGAATCATCCAACTCACCCGTGGCCAGAGCATCGGTGACGACCTCGCGAGCCACTCTGTCCTTGAACAACGTCCAATTGGCCTTGCGCGGGTTCCACCTTCCTATTCTCTGGACCACTGGGGGTGGCGGGGCTACGGTGAGCGACATGTCTATTCCAAAATGATCACTCGTAGCCGTGTCGTTGATGCTCCACGACATCCGATGCAGCAATGAGGAGGAGACAAATGAGAGATCGAGCCTGCCATGTCGTACATGCGTCGGCGACCCGTCGTTCAGAAGGACCACACCAGGGCTGGTGTTCAGGATTTCTTCAATGTGTCACCCGGACGAGTTTGTAGGCGACACGGAGTAAAGAATGGGGTGGTGCGCATTAAAATCCCCTGCGAGGATGTACTGCTCGTCCTCCGCGACGGTGCATACTTCCCCCAGGTCCAGGTGTCCATGCCCAGGGCCCTTGTAAATGTTATACACATGGACCGTTTCATGGGGGAAGTGCAGTCGAACTGCGAGCACCTCCACATCTTCCCCACACTCTATTGGTGGGTCTACTCTTGAACATAGGATGGACGCATGGACAAGGGTCATACAACCTCTGCTTGTGTCCGTTTGGGGTGACACGAACACGTGGTATCCAGAGATCCTGATCTCTTCCTCTCCCACCAGGGTCTCCTGCAAGAGGATGACCTGTTTTTCCTCCTGCCGTATGATGGCTTGCAGAAGTGACTGTTTCGCTCTGAATCCAAGGATGTTCCACTGGAGGAAGCGAACAGTCTGGGTGGTCGAGCGCACTGTGGGCAATCTATCCATGGTGCTCGTTGTCTTCCGATGATTCCGCTAATGATGACGGGCTTGACGGCGAAGAAGAGCCCTCGCTACTAACGTTCGTGTCCGTATCCACCCCTTCGTTTCCCCTAGGTACGTCAGGGAATCCAGCCACAAACGCTGCGCCACCTGCCTTAGAGAGGGTAACCTCTCGCCTCGTCTGGTACTCTTGGTACCTGCTTTGCCTTTTCGAGCCGGCTCGTCAGACGTCGGTGGCTCTCCGCGTACTGGGGAGGGCGCTGGATCCTCCTCGGGTGTCTGGACACTGGTCGAGGGCACTGTGGGAGGCCGCGCAGGAGATGGGGTCATTAGAGAGCTCTCGGTCACTTGGGTGGTACCTGGTGCAGCAGATGGAGACATGGAGGGCTTGGTGGCAGGTGAGCACTTCTTGATGGAGACCATCGCCTGCGCTATGTCCTTGAGGAAGCTCGTAGCTTCCCTGACCTGGTCTTCCGAGTTCCCCAGGTGGCGGGCCAGCGCAGCCGCGGCGACCATGACGAACTGCATCAGTTCGTCATCCCGGAAGGTGAGTAGCCGTGAAGGGCTTGCGCCGGCTGCTACTCCCTTTGGACAGGAGGTTCTGCCGGGGGGCTGCGATTCTTGGTTCTGTTACGAAACCGGGACCGCTGAGGGAGCCCAGGGAACTCTGCCTCCGTTAGCGCAGGCGACGGTGTTGGAGGCTGCTGACGGGGCTCCCTTGGTTGCCGAGGGAGTTTCCACACCGAGGGACGGGGCGGGGCCGGGATGTAGTCCTCTCTGGCCTTATACACCTCCCTCGTAGCCTTGGCCTCGTCTCTACGGATGTCGCAGGCAAGGCTCCAAGCGTGATGGGTCTTGCCGCAGTTGGGGCACTTGGCCGTCGTCTCCTCATTGTTCTTGTGCTTTGCAATGCCCGTGTCGGTGGTGTGTGGGCCACTACAGATGCCGCACTTAAAGGAGCGTCTGCAATGCCTTTGGTGGTGCCCATACTGCTGGCAGCGGAAGCACCTCACGGGGTCCGGCACAAAGGTGCGTAGTGGGAGCGTGCCCCACATACCCAGGTCCAGTTCCCTCAGTGCGGGTCTCCGGAGGGTAACCACAATCTGCCTGGTGTCCTCCTTCCTCCAGGTGCATCTTTCTGCACTGATCACCTGTGGATGCTCTTCGATGGCATCCAGGGTATTGTCAGTTGACCAGCCCTGTAACACCATCTTCGTCCCCTTCTCCGCTCCTTCCACCCTCTGGAGGTTTACCCTCCTACCACTGACCTCCTTTAGGTTGGCAAGGGCAGAAGTGGCGGCCTCATCCTTAGGAGTGATGAGAATCTCTCCGGTCGGCAGGTACTTGATGGTAATGTTCCAATTGCTATGTTTTTTTTTTTTCTCGATTTCTCGAGAAAGCGCATAGGCTGACTGGAAGCCTTCTGGGGACTTTGGAATTTTGTAACCTGTGGTGACCAAAGGGGGCGACGCCCTCTTGGCCCTTACTCGCTGGGGGTCTGGACCCGTCTCTCCTGCCCATCCCCAGAGCGCATAGCGCGCTCTTTCTTCTTGCTCTTCTTTTGGCCAGCAGTCAGCCAGCCTCCTTCACCGTCATCGCCCGTTTCTGAAGAGCGCGTGGATTCATCCATTCTTGCTGTTGTTGGTAACAGAGGAAACGAGGGATCGAGACAGGATGAGTAGGCGGGAAAGCGGAAGGGTAGTGATTGGGGAGGCGGAGGAGGGAGAGGTAGGGAGAGGAAGAGGAGGGAGTGATAGGGGAGGAGGGATAGTGGAGAAGTGAGAAGGAAGAAGTAAGGGTGAGCGTGAGGGAGAGGGTGGTAAAGGGGGGGGAAGTAGAGTGATAGGTGTAGTGGAAGGAGGAAGGGAGTTAGAAGGTGAGTGGCGGAGGGCAAGGATGGAGGAGCAACTAGGTACAGGGGAGGAGAGTGAGAATGTGGGTTAGGAGTGAGAAGACGGGTGGAGGAGGAGGGAGATGGTGAGGAAGTAGGAGGAGAAGAAAGGGTATGAGTAGGAGGGGTTATGGAGGAGGAGGAAGTTGCGAGCGGGAGAAGTAGGCGATGGAGCGAAGTGGAGGGAGAAGAGTAGAGTGAGGGTGGAGGAAGAGGGAAAATGGAGGGGGAGGTGGTATGGAGGTAGGGAGATGAGGATTATGAGAGGGAAAGGGGAGAGAGGAAAAGGGAAAGGAGAGAAGAAGAAAAAAAGGGAAACTTTATACTTGTGCGTAGCATTATAAATATAATAACTGCACTTTTTCGGAAATATAATAGCTACACTTTTAACACATAATATCGTACTTAGTCACTGCACTTTTACGAAAGACGAAAGAACACTACACTACACCAAGATCTAAGAATATAAGGTCTAACCACTTCCGACCGAATTTCGAGGGAGTTGGCGCAGCGAGCCCGTGAACGTCACCTGGCTGTTCAAAGTGGGGTTAGCGGGTCCTATAGCTGTCAGTTGAAGTTGGTCCGTCGTTCGAAAATGACGTCGCCTTCGCTCGCACCGCTCCACTCAATTAGTTATATTCTGACAAATATTATATAAAATATATATATAAATATATATAAAATATTATAGTTCCTGTCTATATATATGAATATATAATATATATGATATATAATATATATATAAAATATTATAGTTCCTGTCTTCCTTGGCGTTTCACAGTTTTCTTCAGTGTATCACAAAGAGAAAATGGACGCATCCAAACGACGTCAGAAGCTGCGCAGAACTGCTCCAGCGGTTAGACCTGTTTACTTAGACCTTGCACTACACTACACCGCAATTAATACTTGTGCGTAACATTATAATCGATATTGCACTTAATGCTACCACAAAAGTCAACGCACTGATATCGCTTGCACTGCACTCACTTCTCCAGAAGTATAGTAATTATACAGTACTTCTAGCACCGCACTCATTATTCATTTCACTACACTTTAACACTTAATATCGTACTTAATCACTGCACTCTTTCGAGAGTACGATAAGGAGAGACGAAAGAACACTACACTACACTACACCGCAGTTAATACTTGTGCGTAGCATTATAATCAATATTGCACTGCTACCACAAAAGTCGCCGCTCTGCACTCCCTTTTCCGGAAGTATAATAATTATACTTCTTACACAGCAATTACTATTTATTTCACTACACTTAATCACTGTTAAGGAGAGACGGTAAAAAAAAAACACTACACTACACCGCGTTCATCACCGCATATTTTACTTGTGCGTAGTATTTTAAATCACGACACTTTATGCAACCACAATAGACACCGCACTGATATCGCTTGCACTGCACTTTTCCCGAGATTTGATAACTGCACTTCCTATCGCTTACACAATTTTCACTGCACCCTATATCACTGCACTTCCTATCGCTTACACCGCACTTATTCAGAAGTACAATAAATACACTTTTAATACTTATTATCGTTTGACTGCGCTACGCGTCGAGGCGGAGCACTCAGCGGTCGGGCAAAACGACGTTGAGCGCCTGCCGTTTTACAGTGGCCGAAGGTGGAGTGCCCACTATTATACCAACTTTACAACGCACTTTCACACGGAACACTTCACTACACTATTATATCATAACGATTGTAACTTCACTAGAGGTTCACTACACTATTTTTTTTTTTTCACTTTCTTCGACAAAATTAGAGTTCCTGCTAAGCAGGATGTATCCCACGAGGAAGATGTTCACTTTATCGAGACCGCGACGACGAACTCCCACGAGGGAGATGTTTACTAGACGAAAGCGCTCGCTGACCCGCCCATCTCGGCTAGTCTAGTCTAATTAATTCGGGAGTGAAGCTCCCACGGGCTTTTAATGTGAGCCCGTTTGGAGGGTGATTGTACATATGAGTGTGTGTGGGCCCAACCACACACACTCATACATTCACAAGATGTGCACACGTATATGAAATGCGCATGCACATCTCAGTGAATGCACCCTTCTCGATATAACTGGTTACGGATACATAAGGTGGTGACATCTAATACGTATAGAATTATTAGGAAAAGAGGGGGTGATTAAATGTATGAGTGTGTGTGGCCTTGGCCACACACACTCCTACATACATTAGATGTGCATACGTATGCAATATACGTATGCACATCGCTATGAATCACCCTTCCGGAGTAGAGACATATATAAAAAATAAAGGGGGGGATTCAATGTATGAGTGTGTGTGGCCTTGGTCACACACACTCATACATGCGTTAGATGTGCGTACGTATGCAATATACATATGCACATCGCTGTGAATTCACCCTTCCAGACAAGGTTGAAACATGTGTATATATATATTAAACGGGGGGCTGACACTCCACCAGCCGACGCAGTTCGAACGGACTTAAGTGGCTGCATAGGCGGCGCACAAGACCCTCAGATGTTGTCGGAGGCCCTCTCCTCAGAAAAGCAGTTGCGGGGCAATGCTTGAGGTAGTGGTCTAGGGTGGCTTCTGGGTGGCAGCAGTGGCGGCATCTTCTTTCTTCAGGTGGTAAGTTCTTTATTTGCCAGAAACAACGGTCCTCCAGTCGCAGACGGAAGAGCAGAGTTTCCACTTTTCTAGGTGTGGAGCGAGGAAGTACAAGGGGCTCATAGTCTGTGACTGCCCTATACCACCTCGCCCTCTCTGACACCTCTGCCTCCAGTCTGTGCTGAAGGAACCGTTGTACCTGGTTAAGAGCCCTGGTGCGTAGGCGCAACTGATTTCTGCTAAGAGGGACGACAACATCGACTTCGGGTCTTTGGCGCGCCGCTTCTGCTGCGGCGTCGGCTAGCTCGTTACCTGGGACACCTACGTGGCTTGGCACCCAGTTGAGCGTAACACTCCTGCCTTGCTGATGCAGCTTCAGCAGGAGTGCTAGGATGGAGGTCAGTATGCGTACATTGTCGCTGGGCTCTGTCGATTGTAAGCTGCCTAACAGAGACTGTGAATCCGTGTGGATCACTACAGGACCAGCTCGAGATATTAGAGCATGCTCTAACGCTCCTTGGACCACTATGGCCTCAGCTTGGAGAGTGGACGCATGATCAGATACGCTCCTGCCGTAGGTCAGACCATCCGTCACGAAGGCAGCCCCCGCACTGCGAGGCCTGTTGGGGTCTACGGAGCCATCCGTGTAATAGACCGCCATTCCAGGTTCCGACAATGCGCGAATGCCTTGTAGGGCCTGCGCTCGTACTCTTTCCTGGTCACATAACTTCTTCTTACTGGGAAGCTTTGTGACAACGAAGGTAGCAAGTATCGACAGCCATGGTGGTGGGGGCTTGAACTCTGGATGTGGAGAGTCCCTACCCTTCTCAAGGAGAGTGCTGGTGAGCCTGAAAGAGTCCAGGATCGTCGCCGCCTGTGACAGCCAGGTGTCGGAGTGGATAAAAGTACCCACCCGTCCCAGAGCTGTCACAAGGCTCTGACTCAGCTCAGTTATCCTGGGGCTCTGGACCAACTTGGCAAGAAAGTCGACCTCCAGCCTTCTGACCCGTGATGTTAATGAAGGCAATGAAGCCTCCATTTGGAGGTTAACGATCTTAGTCCAAGGTTGTGCTCCCAGGATAATCCTTGCTGCGGCATTTTGGCAAGGCTCCAGGGCTTCAAGCTTGGCAGTCGCCACATTTATGAGAGCTAGGGCAGCGTAGTCCACCAGACTGCGGACTGCGTGCACATAGAATGTGCGAAGGACCTGATGCGTGGCACCGAGTGCCTTCCCCGTCATTGCTCTCATAACTGTGGTTCTTGCCTTCAGTCTCTCCTTGAGATAGGTAAGTTCCCTCTTAAAGGTGAGCCTCTCATCATTCCAGACTCCCAGGTACTGGTACTGGTGAACCCAGTCCAGCCTAAGGTCCTGGATGGTGAGGTGCTTCCCTTCTGTCCAGAGTCTCAATGCCATAGCTTTCGATTTTGTAGGGGAGATCTTTAACCCTAACCTGCTACATTCCATCGCCACGGTGCTTAAACAGCGCTGAGCCCTGTTGAAGCACTGTCGTTTCCCAGTAATTATGAGCGCAATGTCATCTGCATAGCAGATGATCTTGCACCCATGTGGTAGAGGTAGTTCCAGAATGTTGGAGACGAGCACATTGAACAGAGTGGGGCTGAGGACCCCCCTCCCCCCTGTGGAGTGCCATTCTCCAACATTCTGGCCTCTGATATGTGTCCCTGAAAGCGCCCTTTCGCAGACCGGTGACTGAGATAGTCAGAAATCCAAGAAAGCCGCTTGCCTTTTACACCCTTGCGAGCAAGGGTGTCTAATATCACCAGTGGACTGGCCAGCTCAAACGCCTTTTCCAAATCCAAAAAAACCACGATGGACGGTGTTCCGCTGACAGCATTGAGGAGTGTTGCTATACTGTTTCCTGTGCCAGTGCCCTTGCAATAAGCATGGATATGCTCATGCATGGGGCCCAGTTTCCACAGCAGCCTGTTTAGCACCATCCTCTCCGCTGTCTTTCCCATGCAGCTTGTCAGGCTGATGGGGCGGTAAGCACTAGGTTCCTTTGGCTTTGGAATTGGTGTTATGATTGCCGTCTTCCAGGCTGTTGGTAGCTTGCCAGTCCTCCAAGACGCGTTTATCACCCTTAGAAGTGCCTCGTCACCCGCTGGCCCGAGGTGGGTCAGCATGGAATAGGTCCTCTCCAGGTGCCGTGTCTGAGCTGGTCCTGTGCGTGACCCGTAGCTCCTGAAGCGTAAAGCTGGCGTCAGTATCATCCGACCGACTCATCATGTCCTCAACACCTTGACGCCTCACTCCTTGGAGGTCCTGCAGTGTGTCTTGAACACACTGCGGGAGTGAGGTGCTGCTGGAGCGAGAGAAAAACTCTTGCACCAGCCGCTGTGCCTCAGCATCAGGGGCATGATGAGTGCGTCGTGGTTGAGTCCTGCCAGTAGCCCTACGGAGCTTGGACCACAGCTCTGCTAGGGAGGTGTGAGCATTAAAGCCCTCACGCCATTCAAGAAATTTAGCTCTTCTGGCATCTGCAGCTATGACGTGAGCGTCATGAACTGCAGCGCGCAAGTTGGCCAAATTGGTCTGAGTTCGGCGCCGTCGGAAAACACGCCTAAGCATGTTCACCCGATGGTTGGCCTCTCTCACCTCGGGGGTATAATACCAGCTGTTCTTATGTTCTCTGGGGGACGGGCGAGTCTTTGGGATGGCTCTGTTGGCAGCCACCTGTGGCTACAGAAAAGTCAGCTTCCAACGTTTCCAATGTCCTGTGGTGGAACGTAGGACGCTGCCCATTCTTCAACAGTCCTCTCAAACACTGGCCAGTTTGCTTAAGCTGTCTTCCACCTGGGAACAGGTAATACAGCTGGTATGGGCGGTGTATCCCGTATGTGCACAGAGACACCGAAGTGATCGCTAGTGACAATAGGATGCACCTCCCAGGTTACCCTAGGGAGGAGAGTGGCCGTCGCCAAGGTCAGATCAAGTCGTCCCCCTTGTACGTGCGTCGGATTTCCATCATTCAACAACGCAATGGCAGGGCATTCATTTAGTACTGAATTTAAGTGGTGCCCAGCCCATCTCGGCGAA
Source organism: Oratosquilla oratoria (assembly GCF_046742065.1). Taxonomy (NCBI): domain Eukaryota; kingdom Metazoa; phylum Arthropoda; class Malacostraca; order Stomatopoda; family Squillidae; genus Oratosquilla; species Oratosquilla oratoria. The sequence continues at coordinate 44,424,940 of NC_134804.1, read as the reverse complement.
ACGCCGACCTTTTGAGGGAGGCTGGCGGGAACGTGAGGAGCCCTCCAAGTTCCTGATTGGCTGACCGCTGGCTGGCAGGGACACCCTTGCGAACTACGCTTGCCAACTACAGGAACATGGATGCATCACGTCACTACAAGGCCACAATATGTTTTAGTATTATGTGCACTTTAAAATTTCAAAGTGACGTATTGTGTGGCACATCGAACTTGTATTTGTAACAAAACAAATCAGCAGGCAAGACTCTACATTTAAAACAAAACAAGTTAACCAACTTATTTGCTTATATTTAAAAAACGGAGCGCCTGTGCAAAAATATATAAATTTCCAACTACAAATAAAAACGAATATCATACGTGTATAATAAGAATATCAAACGTACATAAAAAGAAGTTGTAAAACTATGTGTTTTTCATTACAAAGTAAACCGTTAATGTTCATATAATTTTATCGAGTAAGAAAGCATCTGAATGATCAAATTAATTTAAAACAAAAATAGAGCTATCTAGCAATTCATCCAAACTACTGTATATGCAATTTGAAATGCTATGCCTCACTCGCTTTTCTGATTGGAAGATAAAACATCTACCAATTTCATTTGGGATTCAAATTCAAAACTAAAAAAACAAAAGAATATTCAAATAAAAATTCTACGAAAATGTATTTACATATAAAACAAAAAAATACAAAGCTGCCTATCCAATTTATAGGATATTAAAGCATTAATCATAGTTATTCATTTTATTGAGGACAGAAAACAACTAAATTCTAGGGAAATTTTGCATTGGAAAATATCAAAAGGAAATAGGATACTCTCTAAGAAGTAATTGATAAAATATCCTTTTCGGCTTCCTTCAATGGAAATTCCTGAATTATTTCATCACTAGGAGAGAATCAAGCGAATGTTATACCACAAATGCAGTTGATCACCGATTTGACTGGATGTATAATTGTGTACCAATGTCGACATTATACGAGTACATCCAGCCAATTCGGTGGTCAACTCAAACTATAAAAGCCACTCACATTAATGTGTGTATGTTCGTATCTATGTGCTGTGCATGTGAAGTGAGTATTGAAAGCGTGTATGTACGTACGTATATCACACCAATAAATTCCAATAAGGACAGGAGGGAAAGTTGCCTATGCAGTAGCCGTTCTAAATGAGGGTTTCAAGAATTCTTATCTTCCAGTTCCAATTAATTCTATATTTTCTAAGCGCTCTTAGTTCGCTTATGCCCTAGGTCAGTATTGATTGTCCTCAGGAAAGGCTAGAATACTGTAAATGAAGTCGTCTTCCAAGTTTTTCAAATTCACAACATTTGACAAGAATCTTGAACGTATTGCCGGAGCTTAATTTTACCGACGTATTTCTCCAATCCCATAAATGTTACGATAAAATTAAATATAAAGACCTGCATGGTGCTATGTACTCACAGTGTGATATAATTAAGCCCTCAAAAGCAGTTTATCTCATAAAGAATGTGTTTAGAGTAAGATTCAAATAGTCCATGCTAGTGGAAAATATGTGAATCCCGTAGGTTTTTGAAGGAAAGTAGATAATACGAAGACAATAGCCATCTGAAGATGTAGACAAATAAAGTAAAGAAAAAAATAGATTCCTTTGGAGTTTGGAACAATCAAATTGACCCTTGGACGCCAACTGTCAGAAATGTTTGTTTGTTTCCGATTAACCTTTTTTAAATATAAATATTATCATATTCGTAAGAATCGAAGATGATTATATTAATATTTTGATTTTGTGCTATTCTAGGATCACGCAAACGCATGTTTCACATCTTTCTTTTTTGCAATTGAAATGTCTATATTTTCTATAAAATGGTTACGTTAGGGTAGGAGCTATTGGACAATGTAATTCCATGTTAGATATCCATGTCTGCGTGAATTTGGAATTTTACAATTTATTTTGTAGAAAAAATAGTTACTGGAATATCAAGGCATGATTTTCTCGTAATGTGGCTATCATCCAGGAAACCATAAAATAAAATAGTCACTGCTAAAATAAGGTAAGTTTTTTTTCATTACTTTGAATTTGAAATCGTTTTCTTTGTATCTTGGTAGCACAGAGTTTCCATTTAACCCTCCCGAGAGACTTGATCAATTCTAGCACAAGATAAGAATATAAATAAGGCATTCCAGTGAAAGAGATACGTACATATTGATAATTGTATATTTTCTACTCTTTTTAAAATATCCTATAGATTCTGTGCGCATGAGCCTCAGTGGAGGGCATCTCTGCTGCGGACGGAATAACTTCAAACATTCGAAAAATCAGAAAATAGACTAAATGTGTTTTAGATGTATGTTGAGGTGACGAGGATGGGTACAATGAGAAATAAGAAGGTGAGGCATGGAGCAGGTAATGGGAAGAGAGCTGATAGGTTTGATAAAAATAAAATATTGGGATAGTTTGGGTACATGGAGAGAATGAGAAGAGAGATTAACAAAAAAGAATGTCGAAGGCAGAGGTAGATAGGGTGTAGACTGTGGTGTAGACTTTCGTCATTGTCCCTGACCCAATCAGTGTGCGGGAGCAAGGGACATCATCATCATCATCATGATAATAATAATAATAATAATAATAATAATAATAATAATAATAATAATAGTAATAATAATAATAATAATAATAATAATAATAATAATAATAATAATAATAATAATAATAATAATAATAATAATAATAATAATAATAATAATAATAATAGTAATAATAATAATAATAATAATAATAATAATAATAATAATAATAATAATAATAATAATAATAATAATATAATAATAATAATAATAGTAATAATAATAATAATAATAATAATAATAATAATAATAATAAATAATAATAATAATAATAATAATAATAATTATAATAAATGATAATAATAATAATAATAATAATATAATAATAATAACAATAACAATAATAATAATAATAATAATAATAATAATAATAATAATGATAATGATAATGATAATGATAATAACAATAATGATAATAATAATAGTAATAATAATAGTAATAATAATAATAGTAATAATAATAATAATAATAATAATAATAATAATAATAATAATAATAATAATAATAATAATAATAATAATAATAATAATAATGATAATAATAATAATAATAATAATGATAATAATTATAATAATAATAATAATAATGATAATGATAATAATAACAATAATGATAATAATATAATAATAATAATAATAATAATAATAATAATGATAATAATAGTAATAATAATAATAATAATAATAATAATAATAATAATACATACATACATACATACATACATACATACATACATACATACATACACATACCAAGGCTTTTTTCCCCCTTACAAGGGAGGTAGCCAAAAAGGAAAAGGCATAAAATCGTTCCAACCCATTCCATCCCTGAATACACTCCACACCCCTCCACCCTCCCTCTCATCTTAGCACCTCCTGGATGACGGGTCATCCCTGCACTTTGTCCACTGCAGTATTATTATTATTATTATTATTATTATTATTATTATTATTATTATTATTATTATTATTATTATTATTATTATTATTATTATTATTATTATTATTATTATTGTTACTATTGTTATTATTATTATTATTATTATTATTATTATTATTATTATTATTATTATTATTATTATTATTATTATTATTATTATTATTATTATTATTATTATTATTATTATTATTATTATTATTATTATTATTATTATTATTATTATTATTATTATTATTATTATTATTATTATTATTATTATTATTATTATTATTATTATTATTATTATCATTATTATTTATTAGTATTTCCCTCAGCCCGTGTTCCCTTACCTCCTATCCACATTATTATTATTATTATTATTATTATTATTATTATTATTATTATTATTATTATTATTATTATTATTATTATTATTATTATTATTATTATTATTATTATTATTATTATCATTATTACTATTATTACTATTATTATTATTATTATTATTATTGTTATTATTATTATCATTATTATTATTATTATTATTATTATTATTATTATTATTATTATTATTATTATTATTATTATCATTATTATTATATTATCATTATTGTTATTATTTTATTATCATTATCATTATAACATTATTATTATCATTGTTATTGTTATTGTTATCATTATCATCAACATCATCATCATCATCTTCGAAGTAGCATTAGCAGTTGTAGTATCACTATCACCATTCTTTGTTTCTTTTCTCGTCCCACCTATTCTATTATGCACCGTTATTCACACTTTCACTTTGATACATCTAACAGAAGTTCAACCACGTTCGAAACGGTGACTCAGTGTATTGTCTATTTAGCAAATACCTTCAGTGGGGTGACTTTGTGTATACTTTGGCAAATGCCAGGCGATTTTCTTCAACTGAGGAACGGATCTATTAAGATTTGAAAGAAACGGTCACGAAAAGAAACGGCAGTTAGAAATTAAATTTACTGATAAGTCAAAAAGATCTAAATAATTCAACAGTTTATAGATAAGGAAAATATTATTATGAATGATATTAGAGTACTTGTTTCCCGATGGTCAGCTAGTAAATTCAAATAAGGATATGTACAATGTTTTAAACAAATGTTTTAGGACCGTATTCGTAAATGTTGATAGATTTACATATGTGGGGTCATTGATATTGAGTTCCCTTTCTCTTGATAATATAATGAGTTCTCAGCTTGCATTAGAAACACCGCAACAACATACCAGGAGAGTTTAGGAGAATTCCAAGATTACCAACAAAACGAAGGTACTGGTGCATCAGTCGTGTGTTTTGTCAATTTCATTATTATCCTGGACTCGCTACGAACGACATGAGAAGTGGTTAAGTTGTTTTCCTTTGCGGTGCATCAGGAAAAAATCGTATTAAATGGCAGGACAGAATTACAAACGAGGAAGTTTGAATCGTGCTTGCATACCGTCCTTTTATGAATTGCTTAGAAAAAAGAGGTTGATTGGGACATGTCAGTCCCTTTCCTAAATCCACACTGTTCCTCGCCAATTACTCCCTCTGTTCCTCTCCTAATCCTCTCAGAATTAAAACCCTCCCATAAGCCTTCCCAACTACACTCAACAAACTGATCCCTCTGAAACTACTACACTCACATTTGTCCCCTTTTCCCTTATAAAGCGGAACTATACAGGAACTTTCCGTCCCTTAGACACACATTAAACAACCTCACCAGTCAGTCCACTATTACTCTGCCTCCCTTTTTCAGACATTCCGTATAACACCCATCAAACCCAGGTGCCTTACCTTCTCTCGTCATTTTCAAAACTACTTGCACTTCCTCTCTTCTTATTTTTTCCTCCGTTTTCTTTTACCATGACTGTCATTTTCTTAGCGCCTCCCGCTTCTACCACCCATCCCTCCCTCTCTTCCTCCACATTCAACAACTCTCTAAAATACTCTGCCCACCTTCCCCTTACCCCCTCCTCTTCTGTTAACATCTGTCCATCTGCGCATATATACTTATACATACAGTGTACATATGCATATACATATATTCATATGCATATGAATATACATATACATATTCATATTCATATTCACTGAGGAAAAATTTCTATGACTTAAACGGAAGATAACAGAAGGGAGGATAAAGACACAGACGAAGACAGATAGCAGATAAAGAATCAAAATAAAGGAAGATGGAGATGAAGCAGAGCCGGAGGAGGAGGAGGAAGAGGAGGTATATCATGTGATCGTGACGTTTGGTATAGAAAGTGGGTCGAGATCGCAGAGAACAGTGTCGCCTACGCTTGAAGTGTTTTAAAGTTGTTGTTGTTGTTCTTCTTCTTCTTCTTCTTCTTCTTCTTCTTCTTCTCCTCCTTCTTCTTCTTCTTCTTCTTCTTCTTCTTCTTCTTCTTCTTCTTCTCCTTCTTCTTCTTCTTCTTCTTTGTGAATTTGCCCAATTTTAATATACCGGATAGGTATTACACTTGTCAGATGCAGTCTCATTTTCTTTATCGATCAAACTTGAGTTTAGGCTGGATTACGCCTTATCCTATTCCACAACCTGACGCATCTCTGTGCATTTACCTACCTGTATTTACCAGATTACATTACACAAAATAAGATCCCTTTTCTTATTTTACAATTATCATATCTCATTTCCAATATGTTTGTGGTTCCAGCTCGAGTTATGGCGTCTCACGGGCATTTCCAGAAGCCTGCGCTTCTTTACCAAATGCTGCGCTCGTGATTAAGCTACCCCGGGAAGGTGACCCAGAACTTATACAGGTCGATCGATTAGACGTGGCGTGACTTGTGTGAGATTCACCATCTTGATATTTGGTCACGCGCTGGACTAGTGATCAACAGCTAGTATCCTCCCGGGTGAGAGTTCATATATTGCGCGGTCTATGGGTAATACTGTGCCTCCCCCCCTCCCGCTCTCTCTCTCTCTCTCTCACACACACACACACACACACACACACACACACACACACACACACACACACACACATTCAAAGAAGAGAAAGAGGCGATTTGATAACCATCTACAAAATTATGAAAGGGATGGAAATCCTTGATAGGGATGACCTACTTAAATGGGACAGAAGAAATACAAGAGGACACGAGAAGAAACTTAAGATAGTTACAGAAGAGATCTGAAAAAGAACAGCTCTCCACACAGGGTAATACAAACATGGAACAAATTGAAAGAGAAGACAGTGAGTGCTAAAACTATACATGATTCTAAGAAAGAACTGGATGCGGAAAGATACAACTGCGGGTCACTACGAGCATAGCTCTTATCCCGCAAAATACAAGTAGGCAAATACAACTAGTTAGATACACACATACACATACACACACAAATACATATACATACTCTGTTGGCAAGGATTTTTTGTGAGATAGATAGAGAGAGTGAGAAAGGTCACAGCATTACCCATAGACCGCGCAATATATGAGCTCTCATCCGAGAGGTAATCGCTGTTGATCACTAGTCCAGCGCGTGATCCAAGACCAAGATGGTGAATCTCACACGAGAGTCACATCATGGCTCATCGATTGGTCTTGGATCACGTGTTGGACTCGTGATCGACAGCTATTTCCCTCCCGGAAGAGAGCTTAAAGCTCATGTATGACCGATCTATGGGTATTGTTGTGACCTTACACGCACACACACACAATTCCCCGCCAACGTGAGTTGAAGTAACGACTCGCAGCGCAGCAATGCTGAAATGATTTCAGCCCTGCGCGGGATTCGAACCCGGACCGCCATAGTGGCGGACGCGATCGCTACCACTGTGCCATGCGAGTGTTGCCTTCTGGAAGTGCCTGTAAGACACAGTGTGTGTGTGTGTGTGTGTGTGTGTGTGTGTGTGTGTGTGTGCGTGTGTGTGTGTGTGTGTTTAGTATATGCATAAGTAGTGTATGCCGTGGATGTGTATTCTAACTCAACCCCCTCCCTCATCACAGGTGGTTGACAAGGCTACCTTTGTATTCATGTTATTATTATTTTTATTATTATTATTATTATTATTATTATTATTATCATTATTATTATTATTATTATTATTATTATTATTATTATTATTATTATTATTATTATTATTATTATTATTATTATTATTATTATTATTATCATTATTATTATTATTATTATTATTATTATTATTATTGTTGTTGTTGTTATTATTATTGTTATTATTATTATTATTATTATTATTATTATTATTATTATTATTATTATTATTATTATTATTATTATTATTATTATTGTTATTATTATTATTATTATTATTATTATTGTTATTATTATTATTATTATTATTATTATTATTATTATTATTATTATTATTATTATTATTATTATTATTATTATTATTATTATTATTATTATTATTGTTGTTGTTGTTGTTATTATTATTATTATTATTCTTTGTGTCCCTCCCCCATTATGAATTCTGCTGATGATACACATCACCTGGAAGAAACGGAAAACCCTCCTACGCCAGACGGGATTCGAAACGACACCAGCTCGATGGTAGCGCGCGTTTCTGGTGCCTGCGTAGGGATTTCGGGCGTCTGTTCGAACCCTGGCCGCGGCGCAGAGTTTAGGATAGGCATCCACTGTGAGGAATGTCCCCCCGACAGCAGCTCACCTCAGACTTGAGGGGAATTGGACATCACTGCAGTGGCACACTTTGAACATGGTATCTTGTGTTCATGTATAAAGTGTTCGGAACTGCCTGCAAGCCTGGGGTCCGAGTAGGTACCGGCCCCGCAAACCACGGGGATTATATATATATATATATATATATATATATATATATATATATATATGTATGTATGTATGTATATGTATAAAACTAGCACAGAGTGAGCATGACCACAGATTCGGAGTGCTCCAGATCTAACCATCACACAGAGGACACAGAACACCATGTACTATACTGCCCCACATTAACAGTCCCCAGACAACAATGCATCTTCCCCCAAATGACTTAGGCCCGTCCACACTGTACCCCATGACCATGGCGATGTTAGTGGCGCCGTTGAAAATTGGGGTTTTCAACACCGCCAACGCACTGCTGAGCTGTTCTGAACCAACTCGTTATTCCAAGACATGCCAAGATACCTGTCGCCTCCCCATCTTAGAAGCACTATTAATTAATCAGAGATATGAACCTTAGTTTGAACATCCAGACGCCCGACCTATTAGCGCTACCGGGCATGAGGAGGAACTCTATTGCCGGGCAAAACCAACACAGGGAGAGATCACCCGATCGGACGAACCAATCAACACCAAAAACGAGTACACAACATAGCTAGTCCAGCCCTTAAATACCATCCACCTGACAATTTCACTTCAGTAGCAACTCTCACATAGAGACAGGCACTATACCAAGCCACTGAAGAAGAGTCAAGAAACTCGAAATCCCGATCTGGCAGCACAGATGACCTCCTACGGAGAAATCATCTCATATCTCAATTGAGACGATAAGGCCACCTTAAGACACCAAGAGAATGTCTTAAAGAAAATATAAAAAAGTAGAACTAGCAATCACATTTAACTCTACTTGTTTAAGAGAAAACCTCCTGCCCATTTATACATACATACATACATATATGCAAAGTAGACCACTACATATATATATATATACATATATATATATATACATATATATATATATATATATATATATATATATATATATATATACTGCGCACACCTTGATTATACGTACGCACATTTGGTCTTAAGACATCTCATCTCAGTAGGCGATTGCCATTTGCGACAAGAGACAATCAAGCAACACCATTTGCAACACCACCAGGCCGATCTAGATAGACACCAGGATAGTCACGCAATGTAGCAGAATTGGAGGTATGAAAATGTTGGAAGCCGACTACATAAGGGAACGAGCTCCAGTCATCAATATACAATCTAACATGACTACAGCCCTCCCCGTGTATAATTCATCCACTAGGCCTAGAAATAATGTTTCCCGACCTCAACCTCCTCCTCCTCCTCCTCAACCTCAGCAGGACGTCCTAACTTTGAGACGATCTCAGAGGTTCAGGTTTCCTAGTTCACTGGTTACGAATATATAAACCCGTGTTTCCCGTGTAAGATTGTCAACTGTGTATCATGAAACTGTGTAAGACTAGTTTATTTTTACTATTCTGAAAATGGCTCCTTGTTTACTTTGGACGAACTCATCCTCATGAAGCAAGATCTACAGTCAGAGGAACTGAGAACATTAAAGAAATAATAATGAATGTCAGAATGCTACTGTGTTCAAATCAGTGTGTATTAGTAAGAACCTACGCCTAAAATATACATGCATATTGTTTAGAAAAAAGTAAACGCTGGAATCGTCGATATAAGTTTATTCCTGCGTTTCAAACCCTGTCCGGGGTTCGTCGTCAGGGATATAGGGATAGCAAAGGGAATCCCATATAAAGGAGGTATGTACGCTGCCCTGGGAAAGGTCTCCCAAAAGAACCATTACTCTCCAGAATATACAATTGTCACCAGGTAGAACACCACTTCACAAAATACCCACATCATTATAACAAATTAACAGATTTATTTATTAATTAATTTAAGACAGCGCGCAAAAATGCATAGACACATCTTCTAAGATACTTATCCTTCCAGTTATGCTGGAATACAAAAAATTACCGAAAATTCCAGTTGAAACTAGCATAAAAAAAAAGAAGAAAAATGCATTGCAAATAAATCAACTCAGCTACAGGGATACAACACTCAGAAATAAGCCAACAAGGACTTAGCAAAATATAACAGACCTTAAAATCAGTATAACAAATACAGATATTACATAAATACTACCAGGGTACCAAGCCAAACACAAAAGTAATAATAGAAATAAAATAAACGAGCAAACACAAAAATAAACGGGAAAACCAAATATAAACAAATAGATAGATACAAACAGCAAAATGAACAAAAAGTGTCCAATTGAAATAAACACATTTAAAAGATAAACAACCTATAGAATATGAATAACTAAAAAAGATCCCTCCAACTAGTGTTTTGAAGCCCTCAAAAACAAAACACGGGGGATGGCATGAAGACAAGGAATGAAACATACAAGCAAGCACCAAACAAATGTCAAAGTGCAACATCACATATAAGAGAGGATAACACCTCACTGCGAGATCGGGTGTCTTTTGTCCCGCCTGCTTCTAGTGCCCTCGTATACCGGGTTCAAGTTGATGCATCTGTTTACGCTAGCATGATCACTTGTCCATGTATTCCATCATGACGTAAAGGGCAAGTAGCTTAGATAAGTATTTTCATTTGTGTGCGTTGTCTTAATAAAAAAAAATTAATTTATTGTAATGATGTGGGTATTTTGTAAAGTGGTGTCCTTCCTGGTGACGAATGTATATTCTAGAGAGTAACGTTCGTTGGGAGACCTTTCCCAGGGTGATGTACATGCCTCCTTTATATTGACTCCCTTTGCTATATCTGTATATCACTGAAGATGGAACTTGACAGAGTTTGAAACGTAAGAATAAACCTATAACGATGAGTCTAGCGTTTACTTTCTTCGCGCGCATATATATATATATATATATATATATATATATATATATATATATATATATATATATATATATATATATATATATCACAACTAATACCACAGTCGGAACAAAAGAAAGAACTGAATACAAGAGTCTATATATTTCGACTGCTAACTGCAATCCTCTTCAGTAGTACAAAGTGGGAGGAAGGATCT
>NC_134804.1:44353638-44406138 GCF_046742065.1 Oratosquilla oratoria | reverse complement strand
AAGTCTAACGAGGAAAACAAAGGGGAAGAAGACGACCATGGAATATAGAGAACTAAGGAACAATTAAAGTTCTTGAACAACTGGAGAAGAAATATTGCTAGGAGCCTGCCAAGTTTGGGAGAATTTTTTCCTGTTCTGGATGCGAATCAAGCAACTGTAATTATCTGGGGGGGGCATAAACTTATATTTTCATAACCTAACCTAGGTTGTGTATGCAACAGAATGGTGCTTTGGTGGCGTGATGGTTGTGAGAATTATCTTTTCACCGACCCTTAATATTAAAATGTAGGGGGAACATTACAAAGATTAGTAGTTGAAGTTGACATATTATAGATGCAAAAAGTACGAGTGAGTGAGATGAAAATAGACAAATATCCAAAGCTGTTATTGTACATGTTTGTTGGCATGGTTTCACGTCCTAGGCCAGGCCTAGTCTGATTTTGGTATTAATTTTATGCTGAATAGTGACCTGAATGTAGTTGTGCTTGTGTGGTTCTTGCTTCTATTGAATTTTGACATGTTGGGAGGGTGGTGTACCGAAGAATAATTAAAATCCTGGTCCCTCTTGATGTGTCCTCCAGCATTTATTAAGGACTTTGCCAGTGAAATACACTAAAATATATTAGGAATAGTTGTGTGTACATATATATATACATACACACACATAGTGTGTACATATATTAGTATATACACATATATATATGTATATAAATATTTATATGGATATAAATATATATATATAAATATTTATATGGATATGAATATATATATATAAATATTTGTATGGATATAAATATATATATATATAAATATTTGTATATAAATATATACATACATACATATACACATATATATATATTATACATATATAAATATGCAGACGTGTGTGTATATATGTATGTATATATGTATGTATGTATGTATGGATATATGTATGTATGTATGTATATATGTATGTATATATATATGTATGTATATATATATGTATGTATATTTATATATATATGTATGTATATGTATATATATATGTATATATATATATATATATGTATGTATGTGTATATATATGTATGTATATGTATATATTATGTATGTATATGTATATATATATGTATGTATATGTATATATATATGTATGTATAATGTATATATATATGTATGTATATGTATATATATATATGTATGTATATGTATAATATATATATGTATGTATATGTATGTATATGTATATATGTGTATGTATATATATATATATATGTGTATGTATATATATATATATATATGTATATATATATAGTATGTATGTATATATATGTGTGTGTGTGTGTGTATATGTACGTATATACGTATATATATATATGTATGTACAGATATGTATGTATATATGTATGTATGTATATGAATATATATGTATGTATATATGTATATAATATGTATATAATTATATGTATATATAATATATATATATATAATGTATGTATATATATAATATGTATAATAAAATATATATATAATATATATTATATATATGATATATATATAATATATTATTATTTATATAAATATTTATATAATATATATTTATATATTATTTATATAATATATATTTATATATATACACACACACACATATATACACATCCATATATACACTATATATATATATACACTCACAATTAGGAATGTATAAATGTAGCACATTTGTAAAATAAGATTTGCTGACCCACTGTTGGGGAACAAGATAAGATGGACAAAAATTTTTGTATTTTCACCACTATCCGAGGTCCTTTTCAGCAGAGAATGAGTGTGTATATATATATATATATATATATATATATATATATATATATATATATATGGAGGGACGTTCCTCTTGGAAATAAATTGTAGATTGAGAGAAGCAAGTAAATGCCTAGGGGAATTAAAAAGGTTTTAGATAGCCATGTTAGAATTGGTGCAAAGAGAAGATTGTATGAAGGAATGATAATGTCGATAGCACTATATGGAGCAGAGATTTGTGATTTTAGAGGTGCAGAGAGGATAAGCTTGTGTTTAAGATGAATTCTAAGTGTGGTAGGGGTTACAAGGTTGGATATAGTTGGAAACAAGTCGAGTGCTGTGATGGAGATGGCAGAAAGTGCTGATGAACAAGTCTGGGATCTTTTTGATGCATAGAAAGAACTAGTAGTGAAAGGTGTGGAAGGCAGAGGTGGAGTCTGTAAACTGGAGGGGACAACGGATGATATTAGGTGGACAGTGGGCAAGAGGGGATTGTCTGTTGAGCAAGGAAGTAAGAAGGCAGGATGTAGGGGTGAGTAGAGAATTGCTGTGTATGGATTATACTACATGCAAGGATTAGTAGCAAAGCACTTAGTTTTCTGCTAAATGAAGCTAATCTGTCTACAAATGCACCTCATGCCAAAGTTAAATGGCATAATTCCACTCCCATCCACCACCCCTCTCATTGCTGCATCCCGCCCATGGTCCTGGGTCAGAAGCATTGCAGCAAGACCTAGCACACACGCAGTAAGGCTTCTTCACTGAAGCAGCAACATACACGCACACAATTATCTCTTATCATGCAGCATTGAAGATGGGGAGATGTTCTACTGTCAAAATATCATTCGCACAACCACTCGCAATCTACTTTCCATTCTTCACACACACACACACACACACACACACACACACACACACACACACACACACACACACACACACACACACCCTATTGTCTGCTTTCTCCCTTTTCTCAACAGACATCCCCCCCGTGTACAATGATTCCTTCATCCCATCCATCCATCCCATCCCCTGCTGCCACCTTGTGTTCTTTCCATCCACCTCTGCCTTCCATACATCGTTTACTTATTTTCACCCATTCTTTCCATGTGTCCAAACCATCCCAGTATTCTTTCGTCAACCCTATTTTCCATCTTTTTCCACCACTGTTCTCCTCACTCCCCCCCCCCCCCCCCACTTGTTTCTGATCTATCCAACCTTGTAACCCCAACAATGCTTCTCAGATCCCAGTATCATACATCACATTTTATAAAACTTGCTTCTCAAAACCAGTATTTCAATGATGACCATCTCCCTACTTCAAACCCTCATCCTACTCAACCAGTCCACTTTTGTACCAAGCCAAACTTTTATGTATTCTTTACACTTTGTCCCTGTTCTACAGTCTAGTCTCTGCACACTATTCTCTACACTTTTTCTTTATCCTCTGCACCATTCTCTATCCCATACTCCTTTGTCCCTATCCTCTACACCTTTGTCCCTATCCTCTACACTTCTGTCCCTATGCTCTACACTTTTCCCTGTCCTTTACATTCGTATTCTATTTCTACACTTTTATTCCATTCTCTACACTTTTATTCTATTCTCCACTTTCATCGTATTCTCTAGTTTTATTTATCCACATTCATTCTATTCTCTACACTTTGTTCTATTCTTCACTTATCTTTTCTCTAAACTTTTGTTCTATTCTCTACTTTTGTTCTATTCTCTACTTTTGTTCTATTCTTTACTTTTGTTCTATTCTCTACACTTGTTCTATTCTCTACACTTGTTCTATTCTCTACACTTGTTCTATTCTCCACACATTTGTTCTATTCTCCACACTTTTCTTCTACAGTTTTTTATTATCTACATTCATTCTATTTTCTACACTTATCTTTTCTCTACACTTTTGCTCTATTATTTACACTTTTGTTCTATTCTCTTCTTTTTTTCTATTCTAATCTACTTTTCTATTCTCTACTTTTGTTCTGTTCTCTACTCTTGTTCTATTATCTACACTTGTTCTATTATCTACACTTGTTCTATTCTCCACACTTGTTCTATTCTCCACACTTTGGTTCTATTCTACACACTTTGGTTCCATTCTACACACTTTGGTTCCATTCTACACACTTTGGTGCCATTCTCCACACTTTGGTGCCATTCTCCACACTTTGGTGCCATTCTCCACACTTTGGTTCCATTCTCCACACTTTGGTTCCATTCTCCACACTTTGGTTCCATTCTACACACTTTGGTTCCATTCTACACACTTTGGTTCCATTCTACACACTTTGGTTCCATTCTACACACTTTGGTTCTATTCTCCACACTTGGTTCTATTCTCCACACTTTGGTTCTATTCTCCACACTTTGGTTCTATTCTCCACACTTTTGTTCTATTCTCCACACTTTTGTTCTATTCTCCACACTTTTGTTCTATTCTCCACACTTGTATTCTTTTCTCCACACTTGTATTCTTTTCTCCACACTTGTATTCTATTCTCTACACTTGTATTCTATTCTCTACACTTTTATTCTAATCTCTACACTTTTATTCTAATCTCTACGCATTCATTCTATTCTATTCCATACACATTCATTGTATTCTACACTTTTGTTCTATTCTACACTTATCTTTTCTCTACACTTTTGTTCTATTATCTACACTTCTGTTTCATTCTCTACACTTTTGTTCTATTATCTACACTTCTGTTTCATTCTCCACACTTCTGTTTCATTCTCCACGCTTTTGTTTCATTCTCCACACTGTTTCATTCTCCACACTGGTTCATTCTCCACACTTTGTTTCATTCTCCAGTTTCCTATCTCCACAATTTTCCATTCTCTACACTTTTATTCTATCCTTTACACTTTTATTCTATCCTACACTTTTACTCAATCCTCTACACTTTTACTCTATCCTCTACACTTTTACTCTATCCTCTACACTTTTACTCTATCCTCTACACTTTTACTCTATCCTCTACACTTTTACTCTATCCTCTACACTTACTATATCCTCTACACTTTTACTCTATTCTCTACACTTTTGTTCTATTCTCTACACTTTTGTTCTATTCTCTACACTTTTGTTCTATTCTCTACACTTTTGTTCTATTCTCTACACTTTTGTTCTATTCTCTACACTTTTGTTCTATTCTCTACACTTTTGTTCTATTCTCTACACTTTTGTTCTATTCTCTACACTTTTTTTTGTATTCTACACTTTTTTCTATTCTCTACACCTTTATTCCTGTACACTTTTACTCACCTCTACACTTTTGTTCTGTTCTCTACACTTTTGTTCTATTCTCTACACTTTTCTATTTACATTTTTTCTATACTTTTATTCTATTCTCCACTTTCATTCTATTCTCAAAACCTCTTTTCAACACATTTGCTCCACATGTCTATTCTCTCCACTTTTATTTCTTATCTACTTGATTTTCTGAATGAAATAAAATAACTTATTTCATAGATGTATGCATGTGTATGTGATGCATTGTATTATATTGTAGCAATTTTGTTTATATTCATATTTATTTTTTACTTTTTTATTTTGTTTATTTGATTTATTTTTATTTATTTTCATTTATTTTCCCAACTGGGAACCGGACCTTTAGATCCAAGGTTCATTACCCTTTTTCGAATTTTTGTATTTCTGCGTTGCATAATTGGCCTACCTCCTTACTCCCTAAACCAATCTTTGTTCTTGTTATTTTCAGCCATCTTCCTATTGTATTAAGCTTAGATTCTAAATTATATACTAGGCCTCCCTTATCAAGTATTTCATCACCCAGACAGACTTCATGCTGGTGAAGGATATGGTCAACTTGTACACCTAAATTTGGTAGTTTAGTGCTCATGGAGTTTCATCTCATTACCTCCCCATGTTAGATTGGTCTTGACTTATTTGTTGGCTTGTATTTTAGTTTGTATTACTTGTTTACTTCCTTTCATGTTTCTTCCTCAAATCTATGCACCTATGTTGCAAACTAAAAAATAATTTAAGAAGTCCTTTTTCAACCTATGACAGTTACCCCATGTCAGTAGGTCATCTGTACAAATTATTAATAACTGATCCAAATACCTGGTATAGCTTGTTTAGATTTGGGATTATTTTGGTTGCCTTTTCTTGTTTTAGGAGTAGTGACTGCTGTGTGCTGCAGTTTTGGATGAATTGTACATGAATTATTTTTTCATGTCTTCATTTCCACAGGTGCCAAGAATATGTATTTCTTTGTATTGATGTTCACACTCCGCTTAGGCTATTAGGGAAACAATTGCTAGGTATACAGTAGGAACCGTACAGGTACCAGAATAGCCTTTGGAACCACACTAGACACTGCCAGCAATTTATCCATCTATATCATCACATATTCTGTACTGGAGCATGGGTTCTTTGCTACTAATCCAGGTTTCCAGGATTGGACGCCAATATTTGCCTTCCTTTAGTGTATCACCCTCCCAATGATGTAAAAATCTTGGATATTGGTAGTTTTATACTGTTCAATTCCCTGAATACTGGTATATTTCTTTTCAATGATTGAGAATCCATAGATTTTTGTATTTATAATCATTCATTTGCATCCAGTTATAAACAAGATTTTTGGTACCATGAAAATTGTTGAAAGCTGTATGTGTATCCAAGGTATTCAAAGTAATGTATTTACCTAGTTGTATTTTACGGGATGAGAGCCATGCTTGATGTGACCTATTTTCGTATCTCCAATTTATTTTTGAACACGTGTATAGTTCTGGCTTTCAATATTAATTTGTTCCAGACATCAATCACTCTGTGTGGGAAACTGTTCTTTTTCAGGTCTCTTCTGTAACTGTCCTTCTTTAGCTTTTTATCATGTCCTCTTGTTTCTCTCTTGTCCCATTTCAATAGGTCATCTCTATCGAACTTCCATCCCTTTCATAATTCTGAAGATGGTCAACAGGTTGCCTCTCCCTTCTCTGCTCCAATGTTGACAGCTGTAATTTCTCCCATCTATGTTCATGCATCAAATTTGATGGTGTGGGTGCCATCTTTGTCGCCGCTCTTTGGATTCTTTCTAATTTCTTTGTGTTTTTCTGTGTGCTTAGTGCCCACACTGACATAGCATATTCTAGTTTCGGTCTTATCAATGGAGTAATTTTCTTAACCATATTTTCATCCATGTAGTCGAAGGCCACTTTCATTGATCTTAAGTATTGACAGTTGTTTGCAAAGGCTTGGCCCTGTTGCTAAAGGGATATCGTGCACGACATATGCTTAGTTTGCCTGGCATCAACTGTCCATGCAAATAGGTCATACACTGGATATTCCTTGTACCCACAATTTTCCAATGGAGTAAAAAATGCCTGAAATGTCTGCACACTATTTTCCTATAGAGTAAAATTCTTTACTTCAGTTGGTTGGGAAACTATAGGACGCCATTCCACAAAACTTGGAAAGTATTTTCAATTGTCAAAAATAGTAAATTGTTGACATCGTTGTATACTTGGCTTAGGGAGAGCATGCTTGGGTTGGCTGCCATCCAATTAGGGAGAAACCAGTGGATTTGATGACAAGTCGTTGTGCATTGATTTATTCAAGAAGTCCTGTGTTTCCTTGCCTTTGCAAGTTCCTCATCCAAAAGTTAACTTTGTAACTAAGCTGTACTCCCCATAAGAAATTTGGTTGGGAGGGGGGCACTGTCATAGAGTTGTGTATGTGTATATACAGGTATGCATACATTTCATATATATATATCACGAGTACATGCACATTTAACAGCTGATGATAGCCATTAAATTATTTCATTGGGAAGACGTCTAGAAACCTAAATTTGTCAAATTTACATGAAGCAGGAAATTTTACATACTGCATTCCCAGATCCACATTAATGTGCAGTTGCTGAATTAAAATTGGAAGAAGTTATTGGTCACCTATAAATACCAGAATATACAAAGTAACAAAGCAGGATTTGACATGGGAAATTTGGTGGTTTAACATTGGGGTTTTAGTTGGTAAATCCACCTTGGCAGGTGTGTAGTCACCTCTTGCACTTAATGTTTCTTTAACTTGGGTGTGTAGTCTCCTCTCACTCTTATAGTTTCTTTAACTCGTTACTTTTAGTTATCATAGCTGATGCTGTCTTTAATCATTTACAAGTATGGCTTTTAATGTATATTATGCTGTGTACAAATTGTACAGATTATGCACATCTCCAGAGATTAGAGAGCGGATAATAGACCTATTGGGGTCCCATAGCACTATTGCGCAAGTAATACTAGAGCCCATTAGTGTCATGACAGACCGAATTTTTACACGAATTCATTGATTGATATATAGAAAGAGTTTGAAATCTTTCATGGAAATTAGGTAACTGTTTAAAGAATGGAACCATTGAACATTTATTTTGCTGCAGAGTGTTGGAGATGGGGTAGAAATGAAGTTTTAGTAAGCCAAGATGTGAAAAATACTTGCAGCAATGGAGGATATAGTATTACATGCTGTAATTTTCCTAGAAACGTGTTGATGAAAATTGTTGACAGCCATGCGATTTCATTAATGGTCATGACTCATGGAGGGAAGGGTCGAGAATCTGATTCACCATAGATTGAAGTAGGCATTAGTGTGGGTCCACCTAAGAAATGTGATGAAAGTTAAAATATAACCCAAAAGGGTTTCAGACAATTGCCTGGTCAGATGTTGAAAGATTTAGCTAGAACAAAAATTTTGTAGAAAATTATAAAAACTAAAAGGGAACATACTAGTCTTAAGAAATTTGAGCAAATGATAAGAGTAACTGGAGGACATTGGAACAAATTGAAAAAATATGGAAGGTATATTGATGGTTTTGATGCAGGCTAAATAGTAGAGCATGGAAGACAAAAATCTGGTCAAATAGAATTCATGCTAAAGTGTGAGTAGTTGAAGATGCTGAAGATAACCCATGAACATGTATTCATATACTGCAATTTAAAGTTTTTGCATGTAACAAAGATGGAGTGAATTTCAACATGTTTCATAATGGAAGTGTTTGTGATGGGAAGATGACCAGTGTATTACTCCATAGAGGAACCTTGGAATATCTGACTGATGCATTCAGTGAGGTATCCCATCTTCGTTGTCTTCTAGTACTACTACTACTAGTAAGCTAGTATCTTGGAATGCATGAAACCAAAGGACTGGTCCTTGAGCAGCAGTAGTAAAATTGTACACACTATGGAGTCCCTCAAGGGTTGGTGCTGACACTTACAATGTTTTTGCACGTTATGTGCTGGAATGAAAAGCTACCCATCTCTGATAGCATGAAGATCTGGAAAACAAATTATTACTGAAGGTTCATGGCATAAGAGCAAGGAATTTTGTAGATGATTGGTACCTGTTAGCAGTAGCCCTCCAAGATGGTACTGCCCATTTTGAAAACCTGACAACTCCTCTCAGCCATTATTATGTGCAATCCTAAGTGGCTGGGACTTTGTGTCTGAGCTAGATCTTTCAACAAATCTTGAGGAGAGATGATAATTTGACTGCTTCCCCCCCAGACATTCAGCAAATGACTTACGTCTTGGACTATAAACCTTCCAAAGTTTTCTTTATAAGATACTTTGACTTTTGCCAGTTTGACTTAGTGGCTTTCCATTCAAGCATTAGGTGGGAGTTGTGGAATTCTGTAATAGGATGGAAGCAAGACTTCCAAGTATTGGGCACACTTGTCCATGAGCACATAAACAAAAACTTGTGATGAAGAGGATGTGGTAGCATTAGGAAAACTATTCTGTTTTAGATTTAAGTATGAAGTATGGCCAAACAAGGAAAAGTTTGAAGTATCTTAAGGATGTAATATGGCCAGTAAAAATCTAATTTTTGACAAAAAAGGTATAAAGGTTAGGAGCTTGAACCCAAGGACATTGGATGAGGAAGACCTTTTGGAAAAATGTACCAGTACCAGTGGACATGTTAATTTCCCTATTTTATATACCCAGTCCTCGGGGTTTGTCAGCTGTGTTTGTGGCCCTTAATGCATGGACCGAGTGTATGTCGAGGCTAATTTCGTAACCCCCCCCCCCCCCATGAAATCGCCCTTCAGGACTCCTCATCCATTTTCCATATGCGGGCGCGCTTCATCCTTACCATTCCTTTCAACCCATAACTTGCCCCCCCCACACACACACACTTCACCCTGTTCTTGTCTCTTTACAAACAATTCTCCCCCCACACACACTTCCCTGTACTATTTCTCCCCACACACACTTCCCTGTACTATTTCTCCCCACACATGCATCTTCCCCCCACATACACACATCTCTTCCCCACACGCATACACATCTCTTCCCCACACGCATACACATCTCTTCCCCACACGCATACACATCTCTTCCCCACACACATACACACATCTTTTCCCCCCACACACATACACACATCTCTTGCCCACACACATCATCTCTTCCCCACACACATACACACATCTCTTCCCCACACACATACACACATCTCTTCCCCACACACATACACACATCTCTTCCCCACACACATACACACATCTCTTCCCCACACACATACACACATCTCTTCCCCACACACATACACACATCTCTTCCCCACACACATACACACATCTCTTCCCCACACACATACACACATCTCTTCCCCACACACATACACACATCTCTTCCCACACACATACACACATCTCTTCCCACACACATACACACATCTCTTCCCCACACACACACACACATCTCTTCCCCACACACACACACACCTCTTCCCCACACACATACACACATCTCTTCCCCACACACATACACACATCTCTTCCCCACACACATATACACGTATCTTCCCCACACACATATACACATATCTTCCCCACACACATATACACATATCTTCCCCACACACATATACACATATCTTCCCCACACACACATACACATATCTTCCCCACACACATACACACATATCTTCCCCACACACATACACACCTCTTCCCCACACACATACACACCTCTTCCCCTCCACCCCACACATCTCTCCCCCTCCCCCCCACACATCTCTCCCCCTCCCCACACACACATCTCTCCCCCCACACACACATCTCTCCCCCCCACACACACATCTCTCCCCCTCCCCCACACACACATCTCTCCCCCTCCCCCACACGCCTCTTCCCCCTCCCCACACACACACACACACACACACAACCTCTTCCCCCTCCCCTCAACCTCTTCCCCCTCCCCTCAACCTCTTCCCCCTCCCCTCAACCTCTTCCCCCTCCCCTCAACCTCTTCCCCCTCCCCTCAACCTCTTCCCCCTCCCCTCAACCTCTTCCCCCTCCCCACACAACCTCTTCCCCCTCCCCCCACACACACACACACCTCTTCCCCCTCCCCACACACACACACATCTTCCCCCCCCCACACACACACCTCTTCATCCCCCATTCACACACCTCTTCCCCCTCCCCCACACACCTCTTCCCCCTCCCCCACACCTCTTCCCCCTCCCCCCACACACCTCTTCCCCCTCCCCCCACACACCTCTTCCCCCTCCCCCCACACACACACCTCTTCCCCCTCCCCCACACACACACACCTCTTCCCCCTCCCCCCACACACACACCTCTTCCCCCTCCCCCCACACACCTCTTCCCCCTCCCCCCACACACACCTCTTCCCCCTCCCCCCTCAAAATTATCCCTCGCTTGTCTTCCCCACCCCCACACAAAATTATCCTTCAGTTCTCACCCCATACACATCTTTTTCGCACACACTTATCTCGCTCCCCATACACTTCTCATCCCATGCCCACACAACTCCACACACACACACTTGTCCCCTCACACAATTCACACACACCAAAAATCACATGCACATACTCGTCTCTCTCCCATACAATCACATTCAACTCGTCCCACACAATCGCTTAGCTCACCCCCCCACACCCGCACTTAGCTCACCCCCCACACACACTTGCACTTTCTCGCCCTCACACACACTTGTACTTACTCGCCCCCCACACACACACACTTGCACCTACTCGCCCCACACACTATCTCCCCACACTTCTCGCTCCCCACCCATAACCACACACCTCGCACTTGCCATGCACTTCCCTCTTGTCCCCACACACTTCCTTCCATCCTTCCCACGCACTTCCTCCCATACTTCCCACGCACTTCCTCCCATCCTTTCCACACACTTCCTCCCATCCTTTCCACACACTTCCTCCCATCCTTTCCACACACTTCCTCCCATCCTTTCCACACACTTCTCCCATCCTTTCCACACACTTCTCCCATCCTTTCCACACACTTCTCCCATCCTTTCCACACACTTCTCCCATCCTTTCCACACACTTCTCCCATCCTTTCCACACACTTCTCCCATCCTTTCCACACACTTCTCCCATCTTTCCACACACTTCTCCCATCCTTCCCACACACTTCCTCCCATCCTTCCCACACACTTCCTCCCATCCTTCCCACACACTTCCTCCCATCCTTCCCACACACTTCCTCCCATCCTTCCCCACACATTTCCTCTCACCCCTCCGCACTTCCTCTCAACCTGCCAACAAACTCCCCTCTCGTCCCCCAATATACTTCCCTCTCATCCCCCAACATACTCCCTTCTCACCCCCAACATAATTTAATCTCTTATGCAATCATCACATGCCCCTAGACACTAGAGATTTCCCCAGACTTTCCGTTCCCCCACGAGCTTTCTTCTTTTACCACCACACACTATTGTCCCCCCATATACTACTACTACTCTACACGTATTAGTTTCCGCTTGCCCCCATGTACTTCCTACAGTATTTCCTTTGTACCCCCTCTCACACAGTCCCTCTCATCCTCCCACCCCGTGCGAGCATTCCCTCTCGAACCCCCACACACGCCCCTCTCCCCTTCCTTCATCCATTCCCCCCACACATACTTCCTTCATCCTCCACCCCCAATAACCCGTTCCTTCTCAACAACCACCCCCCTTCCCATAACACGTGGACCATAGGGTAACACGCTCACGTGAGGCCCTTTCAATTATTATTTTAATTGTTAATAACAGCTGTCTCTTTTGTCACTTTTTGACAGGTCTCTAGATAGTATTAAGCTAGTGCATCTTGACCAAGTTGTTCCGAATTAGGATTTGAATCCACACACAGATTCATTGAGGTGACATATCCCCCGCAACTTAGATTACCTCGGCCCATTTGTAAAGGTTTATTCCTAAATAGTTTCATCGTTAATTTGTCAGTCCTGCCATCTAGTGACAGTGGTCACTTCAACGCCGCGTTCTGACATTACAACACGTTCAGCGTGTCATCTTTGGGACACTGATATTGTCGTGATTGGAAGGATCTTGTGGTTTTTTGCATTTAAGTGAAGAAGGGTACTGTCGTATGGGTCGAAGTAATTTTGCGAGGTAATGTCAAGCAAGTGCATATAGATTGTCAAAGGTATCGATGTATTTCATTGTAGTTGAATGATTCCATTATGAATTTGGAAGGACCCGGAACCAATCTCCACGCCACATCGATAGTGGCAAAAAACGACCCGTACACACCATATGCGCACATATGGATAAGAGGAATAGTTTAGTTAAAATGGGGATTAGGGTAGCTTATGGTATGAACGAAACGAGGTAACGCTATATTGTCATTGTACCAAGGCACGAAAGCATGTAAAAATGTAGAATTAGCCCTAATAGGAAGTGTAACTTTGAATATACGTGGGATCCATTTACTGCGTTGTGCCATTCCTGATGGTTATATAAGTCTTGTTTTCCCTACAGTTTCGCCAAAGGTTGTGCAGATTTTCCATTATAACTGGGAAGAGGGAAACTTTAAATTAGCAAATACAATCTGACATAATTTCATAGTTGTCTAATTCTGATTTTTTGATTTCTTTTTTATTGCAGTCCGCTATGAAAGGCTTGACCATGGGAGGCCTCAGCGTGGTTTCCATCACAGACGTCACACCCATCTCTTGGAACAGTTCTCCAAGACCGAGGAAGGCAAAGAAGTTGTAGTTTCTTCCAGGATCTCGACCGTTTAGTCCCATGGGAAGTATTATTGTGCATTATGGTAGATAACGCTGCGATGTTTTGCAAGGCATCCTTGCTACTTTCAGATTTACAGTGTTTATTGATAATGCCGCAAGTATTCTCAGGTGACATGATATTCCATTGATCAATGCATGTAATACTTGTAAATAAAGATGTTTAACGTATCTGTTGGTATGATTTTCATCCACTTTGCAAATGTACACATAAAGATAATGACATTACTTGATAAACACTTTCAGGTTGAGTTTAAGTGATTTAAACTAGGCGCCATTAACTGGCTACATCCGGATTTTTCTTATACTTTTGAACCACCCTGTGTGGACTACGTCATACCGCTGAGCATTGTGGGTAGTGGGAATATGGCCGACAGACGTAGTGTTGGTGGAATCTGACTTGCTCTGTGCAATCTTGAAATTTCTTGGTCATCCGTGAGTCTTCAGCTTACAATTACTGAAAAATAGCTAAATAACTTGTTGCTTATTAAATATACAAGTGTTTGCGGTGCGAATTGTTCAGGAAGTGCAAGAAAACTAATTTCTGAAAAAATGACTCCTTTCTACTTCGGCTGGGCGACTCCGAAATGGCGGACCGGCAGCCATCTTTGACAAGCCACGTAACCTGAGGCCGGTGCAGTGGAAGTGCCCATGGTGTTACGTAACAAACATTGCTAAATTATTTAGCAATATAAACATCTACTGTATATTCTACAGTGTATTAAGTACTTAGATACGTACATATAGGATCGAACTTTAACTTCGGTGCGTGGGGCACTTGGAAAACCGGCTCAATATGCAGGAGGTTAGTTGTTTGTTTACGTTTGGGTATGGACCTTTAAACTTACGTCATCATTTCATTGAATGAATTGTACGGCTTTAAGGTCAATTCATTTAATGAATTTTGTAGGTTTTATATTAATTTTCTCCACTTATCTCTTGTTACATAGTTACTTGTAACTGCCACTTTTATTTTTTTTTATTGATGTTGTTGATTTACCTGGTTTATATAGAGAAATGCAATGCCTGTTTTAGTGTATTACATGAATATGACAAAAATGTAACTTGGTGCAAGGTGCTGAGTTGATGTGATGTTAGTAATTGAAAGTCCAGCTGGTGACTTGCAAGTGCATAGTACATACTCCAACATTGATTGTAAGCTTGTTAATTAGTTGTGCCAGCATGAATTATGGATTATTTGGAAGTATTAGAGTTGGTCTTCAGGATGGTGTATATATTAGGAAGTTTGAAGTTGGACCCATTTTTGCAATTTAAGCTTGTTTGTAATCGAGTGAAAGGTTGAGCACGTAAAAGTGTAAACACATGGTGATGTATTTATTTTGGAATGTAGTTTAGCTTGTGATGAGTTGTGCCGATGCAGTGCAGACATTGTTGATAGACAAGTGTTGGCGAGAGTTGGCAAGAGGATGCAAATACACATGTTTGAAGCGGTTTTGGTGTGAACACATGGGGAATGGGTTTCATTTGACTTGCATTCAGTTGTGTAATATGTATACATTTAACTGGAAATTTTATGATGCTGTTTTTATTTGAGAGCTAAGAAAAAAGAGAATGCAGGTATATTAAATCCTTTTTTTTTGTGACCACTCCTTGCACTTGAATACTGTAACTGTAATGGTATAAGTACGAATGTCTGAATTTTAGTTAATGTGAAAGGGGCATTTACATCAAGTATTTCAGAATCTTGAAGTACTGAAATGTGGAAACCAAATACTGTAATCTTGGTTGCCTAATGGGTCTATGCAAATTTTTAATTTAATAATTTCTGTAGTATAACTAATGTACTGAAAGGATGTTCATGTCTTGTCCTATTGTGTTGCCTAGTAGTTGGTATATAACTGAACAAAGTGGAGTAAAGGAAATGTTGCTGTAGTTCAAAGTTAATTCCTAACTGGGATTGCCATAAGCTTCAGATTCCTTCAAAGAAGTGTAAGGCAAAACTGGTTAAGAATTAATTTCGAACTAGTCCAGTGTCATCTATTTCTACCTTGTTCAACCAGTTAGCAGTGTCTTGCCATTTATATAATTATTTTCTCCCATGTATTTTGAAGCCTAGTTGCCCAGGATCAAATGTGTAAACGTGTACGAGTTGGAACGTGCTATAAGAGTGCATGTATATGGTTACTAGTACCTGTATAGACCAGTCTTGTTGAAATCCACCCCCCCAATAACTGTCTGGGTGGGGGCAAACGGTCTTGCTTTCCTGCCTTGGAATGGGCTGCTAAATTGCAGACAAAATTTAACCACAAGAACTAGTCCATTAATAGAAACCCCTTGTGAAATTTCGGCCTTTTTTGTACAACGTTATGCTTGGGACATTGACAGATTGAAGTGGAGTAGGAAACAGGAGTATTAGTCTTGAGTTTATTCCTGACTAGTTTTGCAGGTATTTGAAACTAGTTAGGAATAAACTCGTAAGACAGTGTTTCCTACTCCACTTACGTCAATGTCGTACTTGTTGGTTTTGTGTACTTGTCAACCACACAAAAGAACCCAAGTGAAGCATTGTACTTATATAGGGTCCATTCTCACATGTTCTAAATTATTCATTTTTTCCTATTGCCTTGTCAGCAACTGCTAGCTACAGCTAGAGAAGTGGTCAAAGAATCTCTGGGACCATTATTGGGAAACCCTCTTCCCTGGAAATTATGGTTCTTGGCTCTAGTTAGCCTGAACCCCAATTGAGGATTTGGATCCTCCAGAAGTGATAAAGAACTACCTAAGTAAAATTGCTTAAGCAGACTCCCCATTAGTCACCATACATCAACTAAGATGTACTAACGTGTTCTAAGTCCAGTGTAGTACTGCTGTGCGAAATAAAATGCACATTATAGTTCAATGTTAAAACAGGACTACAACACTGCATGAAGGATCCATGGGCAAGAGTTGGTGCAGCATTTTCTTTGTAACTGTACCTTGACCTTTAATACAATGCCTGCCAAGTGACTGACCTTGATGTGTCACATTTGCATCTTTGCCAACCAGACTTCCTTAACCTGCTCCTATAATATTAGCTTCTTGGAAGAGCTCTATTTTCTGAAATACCCCAATAACACCCATACTAACAATTGTATACTGTCATCCCTGATCTTAATGCACCTTATCATACAATGATCTGTCAAGGCTAGTTCAGAATTGGAAGAAAATGGTTCCAACCCAACTTTGTAAGAAAGTTGGGTATTTTTACAACCCCACATGCCTAGGAAACTATAATGGTCTTCCACCCCTAACCTAATGAATAGAAACTGCAGTCCTGTTTGCCCAGATGTCTGAACATCAACTCGAAACCCACCATAAAGCCATCGCATGTCTAATGTCCCACATTGCCCACAAACTTAATGCTTTCAATATACCCATCACTGGCAAAACTTCACTTCAAAAGTGCATATTTCCTTGCCATATTCCACCCCTTACCCCTGAGAAATTTTCATGTGCAAACAATTTGGTGTTATTGTGGTGGACTACTACTTCAGTGATTGGGTTTTGAGCTCTGCCAAAGGCTGAAAATTTTGGCATTTCTGGACTGCAAGATGGCACGTCAGATGTGTGCAAGAAGTTTGTGTAAGGTCATGCACACATGCATTGGGTCATGTGCAAATTGGGAGGGTAACAATTGTCGATCAAGCACAACATGTGAGCCAAGACAGTGACACACACCACACACACACCACACACACACACCACACACACACACACACACACACACACACACACACACACACCACACACACACACCACACACACACCACACACACACCACACACACACACACACACACACCACACACACACACACCACACCACACACACACACACACACACCACACACACCACACACACACACACACCACACACACACACACACCACACACACACACCACACACACACACACACACCACACACACACACACCACACACACACACACACACACACACACACACACACACACCACACACACACACACACACACACACACACACACACACACACACACACCACACACACACCACACACACACACCACACACACACACCACACACACACACACACCATACACACACCACACACACACACCACACACACACACCACACACACACCACACACACACCACACACACACACACAGACACCACACACACACACAAAATCTTGCACATCCTTGCTCATATACATCTGTATTAGTACCATACAAGTAAGCACCATCAAGTCAACCACCCAAGGATTTTTACTTTGCAGAAGCATTGGATTGTATCCTTTCCATGCACACTGATTATTGTGTACTTACAAATTGGTAAACACACGTAAACAATGTCCAAAGGATGTGAAGAAATAGTTTTCCTTGTAGATGCGTAAATACTGAAAGCTTGCATATACCAAGGGTTTTTTTTTTTTTCCCTTGTAAGGGAGGTACCCAAAGTCAGAAGGCATGATTCCAACCCCACCCATTCCACCTCAATTTACCACCCCTCTTTTAATAATTGGAAAATAAAATGTATAACAGGTGGAACCATACATGAATTTGAAGCTAGGTGTGACTACTTTGACCATAGATGGGACCCAGGAGTTGCTCATTTCCAGTTGAGTAGAATATATTATATATGCATGCTTACACACACTTAACATTTGAACAAATATCAAAACTAGAACTACCAACACTAGAGCAAAGAAGAGAAAGGTTATCTACTGACTATATATAGAATCATGAAAGGAATGGAAATCCTTGACAGAAAAGGTTTACTAAAAATGACATTGGAAAAACAAGATGTCATGAAAAGAAACTCGAAAAGGACAACTATAGAAGAGACAGGAAAAGAATAGCTTCCCACACAGAATGCTGGATATATGGTATAATTCAGATGAAAAAACTGTGTGCAAATACTATTCACAATTTTAAGAAACTTGATGCTGAATGATACAAAGACGGGTCACCACAAGCATAGCTCCCTTCCCATATAACTAGGTAAATACACACAGCATGAAGGCATTTCCAACTGCTACTTCAGTGGTCAAGTTGAATCCTGCCAGAGGCTGAAATAATTTCTGTATCACTACTGTGATATGTTACTCCATATGGATTAAGGATGTGTGTGTGTGTGATTCATCATTGTCTTGGATCACGTGTTGGACTCGTGATCAAGTTATTTCCCTCCCGGAAGAGAGCTCAGAGCTCGCATACGACTTATGGGTAATGCTGTCCTTACACGTGTGAACACCCCTAACTTCCCTCCTACAAGAGTTGGAGTAATGACTTGCAGTGCAGCAATACTGATATTATTTCAGCCGTGGGTTGGATTCGAACTCTACCAACTGCACAGGCGAGTTGTGTGTGTGTGTAACGTCACAGCATTATCCATAGATCAGTCATTTATAAGCTATGAGCTCTCATCTGGGAGGGTAATAGCTATCGATCACGGTTCCAACATGTGACTCAAAACTATGATGAAAGACGCACACACACTAAACAATAGTGTGCAAACACCATAAGAACAAATTAGATGTTGCAAGATACAAAGGCAGTTCACCATGAGCATAGATACCCTACCTGTATAATGCAGGTAGGTTAATACACATACATACACACGCACACACACTGGAACATTGAATTTGTAGCCAGGTATGATAATTGAAGAGTAAACCGTGTGAGCATTGTTCTTTTCCTGTATGTTAGAAATGCATGTGTATCCACACACACACCTCATGGCACTGTGGTTAGAGTTCTTGCCCATCACTATGGCAGTCCTGGTTTGTCTCTCGCTCAGGGCTGAAATAATTTCAATATCACTTTGCTGCTGGGTGTTACTCCAACTCTTGTGGGCATGGAGTTGGGTGTGTGTGTATGTGTGTAAGGTCACAGTATTATCCATAGATCGGTCATATGAGCAGCTCTCATCCGGGAAGTTAATAACTGTCGATCACGAGTTCAATATGTGATCCAAGACCATGGTGAATGGTGGTAAATCACACACACGATACACACTGGAACCATGTGAATTTGTAGTAAGGTATAATTGGAGAAGCAACCTTGTGAGCATTGTTCCTAGAAACGCGTGCATGCGCGCGCACACAGTTAGAGGAGAAACATTTAGGAGTGTTGATAAAAGACAACTTGTCACCTGATGGACCTATCAACAGGACTGTGGGAGAGACCGCTGCAGAAGATTAAAGGTTCTTTTTATTATATGGATAAATAAACGAAAAAATGCATCAAAACCCTGGTCCGTCCAAGTCTAAAATATGCGACAGAGGTATGATCCACACAAGGTGAAGGATACAAGGAAGATTAAGAGAGGGCAACAACCAAACTGGTCTCCAGCCTGGCAAACAAACCATAGTTTAGGTGATGTGGCCCAAGCTGAAACAATTAATTCAAATTAAATATGATAGTTGGAAATGAAGGATGTAGCATTGGAACTGTACATTAATGTGAGGGTAGGTATAAAAACGGAGAGGAGATGATGGGACCCAATGATTGTTGATCCTTTCCTATATACTACAATTAGGTAAATACACACATGCATCAGTGGAATGGTCTGCACATGAAGTGGATTATATAGGGAAGATTAAGGGAATACAAAGGCAACAACTAAACTGATTTTCAGCTTAGATAAATAATGAGACTAAAGGTAATTGATCTACCTACTGAAAAATCACAGTATTAGTTTACCAATACTGTAATATTGACAAGAATTTAATTAGGGATAGAAGGGGTCATGAGAAATTGAGACTAATTTTCAAGAATATTAAGTATGGTTTTCCACTCATGCATAAGTTTTTTGGAATAGCTTAGGTGATATGGCCAATTGGAACAATGCATGAATTGTAAAATACGGATTAGATTCTACTTAAATTTGAAGCTATAGTAAACTTGTAAGAAAATTGATCCATGAGCGTTGTTACTTCCTGTATGCCACAATCAGCTAAATACATACATATGGTGATATACCCCAAGCAAGAACAATACAATAATTATAAATTAAGGATACAGCCAATTTTGAACCATGTGCAAATCTTGGTATACTGTGGGAGTAACAACCCCGCAAGCGTAGCTTCTTGACAGTATATTTACGGCAGGTAAGAAACACACGAGATTGAGAGAATATAATGGGCAGTAACCAAAATGTTAGATAAACATATGATGAAGAACAAAAAGCACTGGGTCTACCACTTTTGAAAGATTGAAGAGAAATAGTTATGATTACACTTCATGTTTTTAAAGGGGATAGATGTCATGGAGCAAATTAAGAAAGACAACATGATAGGATGTGAAGAATACAGTTTTCCATATAGATGCATAAGTACTTGAATTGCTTAGGAAGTGATATAGCCCAAGCTCAAACAAATCATGAGTTCAAATCAAAATATGATAATTGGAAATCATGGATATAGATTAAGTTTGAACTGTACATAATTTGAGTCTAGGTATGATGAATTAGAGAATAGGAAACAGGACCCAACAAGTGTCGCTTCTTTCCTGTAAACTACAGTTAGGTAAATACTGTACACACACACACAATGGAAGAGACTACTTTGGTGATCTCTTGGTTAGAAATGAGAGGGCTTTTAAGATACACAAATTGAGAAACTAAATGCCTGAAGAAAACAAAGAAAGTTTTCTAAACAGATTCATAGATTCTTGGAACAACTCGGAAGGCAATATGGACCAAGCTGGATCAGTACATAGATTTGGATTTCAGGTGTGATTGGAGAAGAAGGAAATGGCGAAAGTTGTAACCATATGAACTTGAAACTAAATATAATTGGAAAAAGAGAAGAATCCATGAGTATTGCTGTTTTTACTGTACACTGTGATTAGCTAAACACAATTACATGAAGAAAGGAAGAGAGGCTTGTGAGTGCTTGTTATATGAAAATTTGCCCAGGGACACATCAAAAGAATTGGTGAGGAAACTTAAGTTACTGAAGAACACAAGAGTAGTAGTGCACTATATTATCAAAGATGAAGATTATTGAGAACCAAATTCACCCTAGGCAGAAATAATACTGTAGTGGTGTGGTCACCACACAGAAAAGTTACAGATAAAGAAAATTTAGAGAGCAGGAACTAAAATGGTTCCAGTTCTTACTGATGGATCATAAAAAAACTGAATATTCTGTAGGGTGTCAGTGTTAGAAGAGAGGTGATCTAATAGCACCCATGAAAGGTGAGGCCATGCTTGATAATGAAGATATTTTAGTGTGGAAATTAGGAAAACCAGAGACCATGCAAAATACAAATGTTTGTGGAACACTGAAAAATAGCCTTACAAACAGGATTATTGATTCATGGAATATTGTTGATGATAGAATTGATTCAAAGAACGCCAGACAATTTAAGGTCCAAGTTGACCATTAATTACTTCAGTACGATGCCACCTACGTAAGCATCACGAGGTGTGAGTTACCTGAGGATGCCGGTGTCTGCGTTTTTTTTTTGTAGTTACCCCCAGATTCTGTGAACTGGTTTGATCACATTTTCTATGTTATTACTCAGAGTAAAAGAGAACGAGTAATACAGCAGTGACTTTATATTTTATAATATAAATAGTGTGATGAATTGTAAATATGGCAGCAGATGCTGTGCACAAGTTGACTTGTACTGAAGTTGTTAAGAATACAGAGATGGGACCCAATGAAGATAGTTCATATCCTGTATACTGCAACTAGGGGAACATAATACCTGTATATAACTACACAACATACACAAAATATTTGAGCATGTGTGTGCACACACATACACAAAATATTTGAGCATGTGTGTGCACACACATACACATTCAAGAAAGACAGCTATAGAAGAGATCTGAAAAAGAACAGCTTTCCTCACAGAGTAATAGACAGTTGGAACAAGTTAGATGAGAAAGTGATGTGTGCAAAAACAATACATGAATTTAAAAATAGTTTAGATAAAATGAGATATGAAGACTGGACACCACGAGCATAGCTCCCCTTCCCGTAAAATACAACTAGGTAAATACATAGAAGAGAAATGTCTTGATGGATAATTACAATGAAGGGGTGAATAGGCACATACTAAGACAGAAGCTAGAGAGAGTGTACATTAAATGCTGGTTCAACAAAAGATGCAGTGAGGCAGAAGATAGAAGGGACAGAGCTTGGAAATGATGGAGAAAAGATAAAAAACCTGGAAATGGCAGAAAATGTAGAGATGAGTATGTTAAAGTGAGAAGAGAGGAAAAAGGGAACCATGAAAAGGATATTATAGATTAATGCAAAGAGCAACCCAAGCTATTCTATCGATACATGAATGGTGAATTTAAAAACAAACAGGAGATGGTGAAACTACGCCAAGGGAATATAGAATACACAGAAGAATTTGAAATGGCCAAAGTCATGAATAATCACATCAAATCTGTCTTCACTGGAGAGAAAGTACAATTTTGGGATGAAGGAAATGAAAGGCAATCTCCCCCCATGAACGAGAGAACAATAACACAAAAAGAAATAATGGAATATCTATCAAACCTTGATGTTAGGAAATCACATGGCCTGGATGGAATTGCAAATTGGATTCTAAAAGAAAGCAGAGAAAAACTAACGGACAAATTACTTAACATATTAAGTTGCTCACTTAAAGAAGGAAAAATACCAAAAGACTGGAAAAATACTAACATTGTACCAATATATAAAGGAGGAAACACGGAAGAACCAACCAACTATAGGCCAGTCTCACTAACAAGCACTATAGCTAAAATTTACGAGAAAATCATCAAGAATAGGTGGGTAAAACACCTGGAAGATAGCAATATAATAAACCCTAGACAATTTGGGTTCAGACAAGGAAGATCATGTACCACAAACTTAATATGTTTCTACTAGACGTAGTGCAAGAAAGGAATGGATGGGCTGATTGTGCCTTCCTAGACTTACAAAAAAACTTTTGACAAAGTACCACACAAAGAATTATAAAAAAAAAAAAAAAAAAACTGAAACATATAGGAAGGATACAAGGGAACCTAAAATGGATGGAGGACTTCCTGATTGGTAGAAAGATGAGAGTAGTGCTCAGAGAAAAATATTCAGGTTGGAAAGAGGTGATCAGTGGAGCACCGCAAGGATCTGTATTGGCTCCAATAATGTTTGCTATTTATGTGAATGACATGGATGATGATGTGAAATGTTACATGAGCTTCTTTGCAGACAATGCCATACTGTTAAGGAAAGTAAAAACTGAAAAGAATTGTGAATCACTGCAGGAAGACCTGAATAAGGTATGGAACTGGAGTCAGAAATGGGAAGTGGACTTTAATATTAACAAGTGTAGCATAATGGAGTTTGGAAAAAGCAAATATAGAATATCAGGACACTATTAAATTGGAACCAAGGAGGTAAAGAGAGATCTGAAAAAGATTTGGGTGTAATTATCTCAAATGACTTGTCCTATGATAAACAGATAAACAAAATTGTTAGAGAATCCTACAACTTGCTAAGATCAATAAAAGTGGTATTTACATAGTTGGACGAAGAAATTATTAAAAAAATATTGGTCATACTGATAAGGCCTAGACTAGAATATGTGGCGACATTGTGGTCATCCAGTGCCAAAAAGAAAATAGAAAGAATCCAGAGAGAAGTCACAAAAATGGCACCTGCACTTGTAAACTTATCATATGAGGAGAGATTGGCTAAACTGGAGTTACTGACTCTACAGAATCATGAAGGGCACAGAAATACTCGATAGAGAGGACTTGTTAAACTGGGACAAGAGAAGCACAAGAGGACATGGAAAGAAAATAAAAAAAAACTACAGAAGAGATCTGAAGAAAAACAGTTTTCCACATAGAGTGGTGGACACTTGGAACAAACTGGACAATGAAATAGTATGTGCAAAAACCATTCATGAGTTTAAGAGCAAACTAGACACTGTGAGATACAAAGGCGGGACACCATGAGCGTAGCTCCCCTTCCCACAAAATACAACTAGGTAAATACACAAATAGTGTCTAGAACTTTGACAATTGCAAAAATATCTAGACACTATTTTTGCAAGGCGCCAAAAATGGGAAATAAAGGTCAGTACCAAAAAATGCAAAGTACTGGAAATGGGCAATAGGGACAAAAGACCAACAAACCTGATCTTTATTTTATACAGATCAACATGAGAAGTTTATTGAAACCTGGTTGGGTGGCTGGATAGAGGATACCAGAGTGGAGATACCAGGTTACATTATGCATCTTAAAGACAGACAATGTTCTGGCCTTCAACCCTTGTGAGGTCATTGCCATTTTGATTATACAGTCGAACCTCGAAAGCCCGGACCCTCGTATGACCGGTCGAAATGAACAAAGGGCGGATTTTTCAAGCAAAGTTCCCTATTTGTCCGGTAGGTGACAGCGACAGCCGTACACATGTACTCAAACCCAGACCAGTCAAGCCGCCACCAGGGCTGCCGTTTCGTAGAATTTTGTACCAAAACGTAGTAAAATAGCGGCATGTGGCAACTGCACAAGGACACGAGGATTTTTTTTTCTACATATCAGCATGCTGTTAAAAGCTTTTAAAAACTCAAACTTTTGTTTAAAAATCATAGAACTAGTTATCAAATAATAAATGGTACATCAAAATATGACTTTTATTGGTTATTGTGTTACTTATAAAGTATACCCCAAAAGATACGTTTTTACCGTGTAGAAAAAAATTCTACGCTAAAGTTTCAGCTTTCTTTTAGCGATAATAATATACATTCAAGAATAAGAATATACGTTCAAGAATAAAAAAAAACTAGAACCAACATTTTGTCAAAGTTTGACAAGTATATCTTGCTATGAAAGTCTGCACATGCCTGAGAAAAATGTATGGCAACACTCCCATTCTACACAGCAGTGTAGAAAACGCGGCAACCCTGGCCGCCACCACTGTCCCACGTGCATACCTTTCGATATTTACAGTGTACGTAATAAAAAATACAGTACAGTACACTGTATATACAGTACATTTACATGCATGTATTACAATTATTAGTACAGAATTATTAGTACAGACGCTCCTCAATTTAAGTTTAAGTTACGTTCCGAACGGCCAAACGTAACGTGAAAATGAACGAAAGTTGTTACTGTACGTTCCAGTAATGTATGACCGTTCATACTGTACTATACATCCATAAATTCTATTACCGTATCTTATAAAACACCCCTAAATCATTAATTATAAACATGACATTGCAAAATAATAACATTAATTTCAAATAAATTCAAGCAACATAAAGTGAGATGGTGGAGGAGGAGGAGGAGGCAAGGCACGTTCAGTCTGTCATTTGTGCCATGTAAACAATGGACGCAGTGTCATGTGTAAGTATCGTTTGAAAGTCTCGTACTACGGAGAGCGTGCTAAACTCAAAAATTCACTAAAAAAAAGTTTTACAATCAGTTCAAACGTAAAATCGAAAAAATGTAAAACAAATAAATGTAAGTAGAGCGTCTGTATTATAGTATTATTATTATAATATTGTTATTATTACAGTGTTAGATTATTATACTCATGTGTTTCTATGCCATATACATTACCTATACGTATACCACTACGAAAATATACGGGTGTTAGGGCGATATTTTCGATGACCGGACCACCCTTCTCCCCAATTAGTCCGGGCTTTCGAGGTTCGACTGTATTTGTAGATCATGGTACAGTGGGCTTGTAACCCTTAGTAATGATTACAGGCTATCCAAAAGATATCAGTCTAGCCTGCAGGTGACTCGGAATGCAAGAGCCATATAGGAACTGATGAATCTGTAAAAAGGGGAATGTTGCCTCTTGATTACTGTATTAAACAACTAAAACTGAATCCTGTATACAACATCTATAATAATAATGCACCAAAGTACAATTTCAAGACAGTAGTACATAACTACACCAGAAACAGCTCAGGCTGCTATCAAATCAGACACTGGCTTCTTCTATCACACTAATACTTGTCCTCTTCACAATTGTTATATATTACTTGTTTCTTCAGATATGAAAGAAGAATCAAATACTGACTCCATAGTTTCCTATTTACATTAGATTTGGGTTAAATGGCATCAAAGGAACCAATGATAGGTACTTGCAAGTGATTGTCCCATAAGATGGAAGTCGAGGAAAGTTTCTCCTTGGCATCCATCTTCAAAACCTGTCAGCATCCTCACCTTCATCAGAAGGTGCAACCCTGAGGGCTGACATTTGGTCTTCAGACCAGACCCAAGATCTCTATCAACTTCAGCTATATTTTTTCCACCTTTTTTTATTTAAGAAGAACTGACATCCAATAGTTGCTCCCCTTCCCTCACTAGCATAATCCAGTGACATAGACTGTTCTGTATTAATAAAACACAAAGAAGAATCCAGCGTTTCATCATGGGAGAGATTTATGGGAGGATCCAAGAACTATAACCAGCTGCTGTGGAGTCGTGGGTTTCCTGTCAGTGAACAATTAGTAGCAGATAGTATAAGAACATAAGAATGAAGGAGACTGCAAGAGACCATGAGGCCTATACTAGGCAGTTCCATGTCCATTACCACCTGTCATCCCCATCCATAAAGTTGTCTAACTGTTTCTTAAAACAACCAATAGTTTCAGTGCTCACTACATTGTTACTAAGTCTATTTACTAAGTATTTTTATCACCAAGTAGCTATTTACTGTAATGCAAAGCAGCATCAAGCTAAAGGCCTTTGTTCTTATTCTTTTTATGAGTTAAAACTCCTCCCATACTTTTTTCAGCACAAAGAAGATAGTGGTTCAGACAGTGAAGAAGAGAAGTCAGGCTCTGGAAGTGGGTCAGACAATGATTCAGATAACGAAAATGACAACACCAAATCTGGCTCTGGCAGCGATTCTGACTCGGGATCGGGGAGTGAAAGGTGAGTTTTATTCAGATATGTATTGGATAAGTTTGTTTTATGTATAAAGGATGTCATTGACTTACACTCTGCAGTATATGTGACTTTCATCCATCCCCAAATATGACCAAAATGACCAAGAAAATATTTAACATTCATATATCCTGGTTGACCTCCACGTGCTGTTTTCAAACCTGTTTTCACACAAACTGCAGACTGGGTGAGGCATGCAGACATTTTTTACATTTGGTCAATCTTGTTCATGTTTCACTTTAACTCTTTTAATTTGCATGCATTTCAACCTCTTCCATACAGTGATGCCTACGTAGGTGTAATGAGGTGCCAGTGTCAACGTCTTGATTATATGTTTTTTGTAGTTGTTGCTGAGTGACCCCCGAATTCTGTGTTTAATATTATTCAATGAAAGAGAATGAATAATATAGCAGTGACTTTATAATGCAAGTATTGGGATGCATCAATCATTGTACCTCCGGTATGCAGTACTATGTGGGAGAATTTGACTCATATTGAATAGGTTAAGAATACATAAATTTTCACATTCTGAAGTATTGGAGATAGGATGATTTATTTATCAATTCATTTATATATATTTTGAATTTATTATGTAAAGAGGCAAACTAGGTGGGTGGGGGGGTCATATGTATATATTTTTTCTCCAAACTTGCCTCCCAGAACTTGTACATTCCCCTTTGTCATTACTTCACCCACCATCCATGTACTGTATAGGTTAACGAGCTATGTTGTTATGATACCTTTGCATCAATCTAACATTTACTTTAAATATCTTGATTGCCTAGTTTACCTCACCCAAATTTCACACCCATCATAAAAGTTCTTCCCCGTTTCTAAATCTCTTCCTCCAACAACTTTTGAAAGAGCAATGACTAAAACTCCAGAATTACTAGGTATCCAAGCAAGCCCTTACCCATTGGGGCTGGATACAAGATACCCATTATAAACTCGTATCAATAACATTAAGTAGTGCGCATCCATATATTTAATTATTTAGGATTCTTATGTTTTTATTTTCATATTTTTTAGTGGTTCAAAATCGGGGAGTTCTTCAGACTCCAACGACAGTGATAATGAAAGTGGATCGAACTCAGAAAAACAGTCGGACTCGGAAGGAGAAGAAGGTGAGGAGGAAGGTCAGGAGGATGGAGATGACAATAATGATAATGATGATGAGGATGATGACGATGAAAATGATGGTGATGAGGAGGAGGAAGATGAGGATGAAGAAGAGGAGGAGGAAGATGAACAGAACAGGTCTGGAAGCTCATCGCACAGCAGAAGCAGCAACAGGCATTCATCTAAGAGAGGGAAGGAGGAGATGAAGCAGGTGGGGGCATGTATCAATTCCATTTAGTTTATTTTTTGTTCTTTCAGTATTCTATGTAGATATATCTGTCATTATTTTTTTTCTATGAAGTGCAAGTAGATTTGCAGTTTTAGATTATTTTCATTATATTTTGTTTTTTGATTTTGTTTTATATCTTACATTTGCTTTTTACTTTGTAGCAGTATTGGCATTTTTTTAGTTGTGATTGTATATATACTTATAGCAAAATTGTAAGAAAATGTAGATTCTGTCAGATATATCTCATGAATATTTCTGTATATATATATATGTATATGTGAATGATTGTTGCAAAACTTGAAGGATACTTTGTTGATTTGCCCCTTTTCATTTTTAGTACTGGGAAGAAAACCCTGACATCTATGGAATTCGAAGATCAGG
This sequence comes from Oratosquilla oratoria, assembly GCF_046742065.1. NCBI lineage: Eukaryota > Metazoa > Arthropoda > Malacostraca > Stomatopoda > Squillidae > Oratosquilla > Oratosquilla oratoria. Next base: position 44,376,695 of record NC_134804.1, on the reverse strand, counting down.
AAGGCAAAGGAAAGAACCAGAGAGAATGACTGTACAAAATGAATCGAAGCCCATGAAACGGAGTCGACAAAGGTGGGCAGATTTATTTTATAGCTTTATCTGTATCCTCTTTGTCATCCACGAGGTGCCAAGATAAGAGGGAGGGTGGAGGGGAGTGGAGTGTATTTAGGGATGGAATGGGTGGGATTGATTTTTATGCCTTTTTCTTTTTGACTACCTCCTGTGTCTGTAATGTATGTGTGGTATTTTCATCATTGGTTTACTCTTCCCTCCGCACATATTGTGACTTGAATTATTCTTGTAGTTCTAGTCAAAGCCAGTGGAATAGTTCAGATTCGGATAGTGAGGACTCCGAAGCACATGATAAACCTCGCAAGCCACCCCCAAAGAAATCCAGTTCTTCTAAAAAGAAGTCTTCGAGTAGTAAGAAGAAACCGCAGCCACAACAGGAGGGTGGTAGTGACAGTGAAGATACAGCAAGGAGGTAAAAATACCCTTAAGTTATTCATATATTCTGTATTGTTGCATTAGTGTGGGTATAAAGTTAGGATTAAATAGATCATGAAGTGGTGTTTGATTCTCATTGTATTTTGCAGTAATTCTTGTGTCACTAGTTGTCAGTTTTGGATCGGGTTTGGAAACCAGGCGCCAGCTCCTTGAGGCCACACCTCCAGAAGGCCAAGTAGATGTGAAGTGGATGAATAAGTTGGGAGGAGGTGGGGTCACCCAGTGATGAAATAGTAATGCTTGGTGGCATAGCTGTTTGGAGCATGGGCTGCTACTTGGATGGAGGTCAGGAGTGATGGCTCGAGTCCTGTCTGGCAGCAAATTCATAGGAGGCATTGTCCTAGCTCTCTCTGAGAGCGGGTGTTCATGACTTTAAACTGAATCCTGTAGGGCTACTCTCCAATGACTGTATCCTCACTCTTCCTTATAACAAATGATAAACTTCGTACAGATAGGTAAGGGAAAGTATGGGGAGAGAAACACTGGACTTTGGAAGAGTCTTTTATTAGGTGAATAATACACTGTTTGACCAGTTTTAACTATTGCCTTATGACAAAAGTGATGACCTAAAGAACCAGTGATTTTTAGTAATGGTGTTGTTAAAGTTCATGGAAAGAATGAGTGAATAAAGATTAATAAAAGAGGTGTGGAAGGCAGTGGTGGAGGGAGTGAACTTGAGGGGATGATCAAGGATGTGATGGATGGATGGGGTGAAAGGGACATTGAGCAAGAGGGGAATGTTTGACGAGCAAGGAAGGGAGAAGTCAGAAGATAGGAATGAGTGGAGAATGGTTGTTTATAGATAATACTGTGATGCAAGGAAGGGATAAGGAGTGGTTATGTATGAATGATATTTTAACAAAACCCAAAAAGATTTCTTCCCATCTTTTCTTTTTCTGCATGAGGGGATTTGCCACTTAAGTGAAGTGGCTATGCTGTAGATGTACTGTGTCTTGTTGCATTGCTTCTGACCCAGGGCAGTGGGTGGGATACAGGAATGACCCATCATCCATGAGGAGCTAAGATGAAAAGGAGGAAAGGGTGGTGGATGGGTATGGGTACGTAACTTTGACTTGGCTACCACCCTTATAAGGGGGAAAAAGTCCTTAGTAAATAGATAGATATAAATTTCATTTGTATCACATGTTAAGGAGTCAGAAAAGCTTCATAAAATTTGCTTTCTTACATCAGAAGGGGCTCTTCAAGGGCAGGTGCCAAGGTTAGTTACAAAGAAGAAGAGAGTCCAGACGAAGAGGAAGAAGATGAAGACTTAATCGAGGTTGATTGGTCCAAATCAGAAAACAAGGAAGAAGACGAGAACTCACAAACCATTGAAAAGATTCTTGACCACAGGATAGGGAAAAAAGGAGGTAAGTTTCTTAGAGTTGTCTTGTAGAACTTGATGATAAATAAGTGTTGTTCATGTCGTATGCATTTGTTTAACGACCATTTCTGTCATCAGCTGTCGGTATGCAGACATACATATATGAAGTGGAGAAGAATGGGGATCCTAACACAGATTTTGACCCCAGTGATCAAAGTCAGACTGAGATGCAGTTTTTGATCAAATGGAAAGGCTGGTCTCACTTGCACAACACTTGGGAGTCAGATGAGTCAATAAAGACTCAAAAGGTAAGGCAGGTTAAAGATACAAACAGGTTGACCTCATGCTTTACAACCCCAACTTTTTAGTACATTCAGTCCAGACTGGCATTTGCTTAGATTCTTGCTTTTATATTATATTTGGTAGATCAGGTCATTGGCTTAATTGATTACCATGGCTGTTATATAGGACCCACATTGATGTGGTACATTGGGAATTTGTTCCTGTGCTCATAGGTGCCACTTGTGTAAAATTTAAGTTTGCTAGCTAATCCATTGATGTGACCAGGCCAGCTGATTATGTAGATCATTTATTATTTTAAAAAGACATTATTTTCATTTTGTGCATCAGATACCTTTTCAGTAGATACAGCTACACATAACCTTTAGTTAATTATTAAAATTGCTTAGTTTGGTAAGCGAAAACTTTTTTGTTTTCATGTTGTAGAAACTTCATTGTTTTTAGATGTAGCAATATGGCTTACCCATACTTCATTAGTCAAGCATGACATTCTTGATTGAAAATATTTCCCTAATTTTTTTTTTCTATGAGCGTATGTTGGTTTCTTTGAGTGCCAGGGAATATACTCCCATCCACATCATCCATCCATCCACCCCTCATCTGTTTTACATGCTACAACACCCATGTGATTGATGATGATTGATCTTGGGAGCGGATGACTTGAGCAGTGAGCCCTCCATCTGCTGTGGGTAGTGCACACTTGATGATAAAGGGGCAGAAACAGACGGCCAAGACCAGCTGGCTTGTAATGTACCAATGCTGCATATCATTCACCTTTTCATGTGCCTTGTGTCAGCCTGTTTCAAAGGGGGGGTGATTTACTTTGTGTAACCCTTTAGATAGTGCTTGCAATTTTTCTAATTAGTGCTTTACCATTCCAACTAATAAGCCTTTTTTTATTTCTTTAATGATACTTGTTTACTACACCAGTTTAAAAGAGATCCTCGGTACAAGAACCAACCACCCCGTATTTGGCCTCGACTGGCAGTGTGCATTCAAGTTCTTAGTTGCTCTAAGCAGTCACAAGCACTTGCTGTTAAGCATTGCAGCCTATAAACTTTAGTTTGCTTTAGACTGATGAGCAAATTAAATATTCATTGTGGTTCATGGAATATTTGATATTCTTAATCCTGGCTTCATGCATACTTTCATGTCATCCACTGACTTTCAGCATAGCATGCTGCAGTCCAGTGCTTAGCGTATCCTAAAGCATGAAATATTGTCAAGTAGTTGCTCTTAAAGATAAATTCAAAGTTATTTTTCGGCAATAGTGTCTTTGATAACCATGGGTTTTTCTCTATTTTTTTTTTTTTTTTTTTTTTATAACTTTATTATTATTATTATTATTTTTATATATACAGTATTATAATCTGTATGGGGCACTTGAATAGTCTATCCTTTGCATGGTTCTCTTAGAATTTAAGCTTACCACAACAATTCTTAAAAGAGATGTGGTGCTTCTCAGTTGCTATTGGCATGCTTTATTTTATTTTCGTTTTTTCTTTTTTCTTGGCCATAAGGACTTAAGTTCCCCTCCCCCTGACAAAGCATGTAGCCACTAAGTTTTTTTTTTTTAGGCTTTTGAAGCAGGGCTAGAGGCAGCATAGCTTATCCAATTGGGAAGTTTTCAACTGTGTAGTTCATGGTTTAAGGGAAAATTACATATATATCATATGTTGTCTCATGTTACCTGCTTAAAAGTGCTTACAGTGTTCAGTTTGAGGTCCGTGTAGTAGCAGGTTGTAAGGGCACATGTTTTAAGGCACCAGAAACTGATAGCAACTAAGGCAAGACCCCCCTTTGTGCATCAAGTGTGTATTAATGTGAGCCTTTCCTTGGTGTGGACCAGTACAATGCCTTCCAGGTTAAGGGGATGAGAAAGCTGGAAAACTTTTTGCGTAAGGAAGAGGAGATGGATGTTTGGAAGAAGTATGCAACCCCAGAAGAAGTGGAGTATATGGAGATCCAAGCTGAGCTAGAGAGGGAACTTTATCAGTCACATTTAAGGTGAGTCTTGATTAGTAAATTTTAGGAGACTGTTTAAGAGAGGTTGATTAAAGACTTAATGAAAAAAAAAATTGTGATTAATCTGTTGGACTTATCTAGTTTTATACTGGCTATTGATCACCTTTTCATAACTTATGTGTTATTGCAGATCTTTAAATTATTTGTAATTTACTTTTGTAATTGTAATTTTAAAATATTACATACTTTATTTTCCAGAGTGGAGAGGATTTTTTCAGAGGCCGAGGAAAATGGAAATCGCTATTTTTACGTGAAGTGGGAAAATTTGCCTTACAGTGAAGCTACATGGGAATTGGAAGATTTGGTCAAAGAAAGGTTCCCAGTGCAAGTAAGTTTAAAGAATATGTGGGTATGTTGACATTGCATGGAAACTTGTTTTTGTTGGCAAGCTTGATGTTGTATTTGAGAAGCCACTGTCCGTTGCATTGGCTTTGACTCAGCAGGGCAGGGATGATCCTTCATCCATTAGGTGCTAAGAGATGAGGTATAGCAAATGGATTTTAGATGGTCCTTGAAAGTGGCAGTTGCCGACAAGATTGACGAGTTAAACACCATATGAGGAGAGCCTTTATTTGTACGACGTTTTGCTTATTACAGCTTTTTCAAGTACATTTTAAATATCTAAACCACCCTTTTTGGACATTTCGCCCACGGACGTTTGGGCCAGCATTCTCATCCTTTCCCAGTGTTCAAACCCCCCCCCCCCCCTTCTCCTCCTCCTCCTCTTCCTCTCCCCCCCTTTTCTCTCCCCGTTCCCTCCTTTCCCCTTATTTAATCTCAAGCACTTGTATCTTAACTTGTACTCGAAAAAGCTGTAATAAGCGAAACGTCGTACAAATAAAGGCTCCGTCCTCATATGGTGTTTAACTCATCAATTTCATATGGTGTTTGGGATGGATGAGGTTTGGGTACAAACCAACACACTAGAACTGTTCTTCCCATTTCATCAGACACTCCACATAATACCCATCTCACCCAGGTGCTTTACTAGCTTTCATCACTTTCAATACATTTTGTATCTCATCTTTTCCTATAGCCCTGTCATTTTCTTCTCCCATCACAGTAATTGTCATAATCAATCCTTCTCTTCAACATTCAACAAGTCCCTGAAATGCTATACTCATCTTCCCCGTGCTGCCTTCACTTCATTTGATATCAGTCTGTCTACTTTCTTTATTTTTTCCTAATTTCCAGACTCAGTCACTCCCTTTTTCACATCTCTATTTTATTTTCATTATTTTCAAAAGTCTCTGCCAAATTCCTACCTCATATTACTTCTATTTTTTGTCTCCTGACCATGTTACATACCTCTTCTTTTCTTCCTGTAACTCTCATATGCTTCCCAAGTTCTACTTTGAAACCATTCCTCATAGGCTTGCTTCTTTTCCACCACCTCTTCATCTTGCCATTCACTGCCTCATCTTGTGCTCCCTCTCATCCTCATCATCCCATTCTTGTTGATTAGCTTACCATAGGCCTATATGTATTCCTGATCTCGTGCTGATGGGAATTTTGCTGCACCACAAAAAGAAACTCGCTCAAAAACTATCTACATACATACACCAAGGCTTTTTCCCCCTTACAAGGGAGGTAGCCAATAAGAAAAAGGCATAAGATCATTCCCACCGATTCCATCCCTAAATACACTCCACTCCCCTCCACCCTCCCTCCCATCTTAGCACCTCCTGGATGACGGGTCATCCCTACACCTTGTCCACTGCCCTGGATCAGAGGCAGTGTCACAAGGCACAGCAAGGCCGCTTCATTAAATCGGCGACCCCCCCCCCCCCCCTCTCCGTCCCCCCATGCATAAAGGAGAAGACGGGGAGAAATCCCTTCGGGGTGTGTCAAATTTTGCGCACACATACTACATCACCCCCCATCCCCCCACCCATTCCACCTCATGCATCACATCATCATCCATATACAACCATTCTCCATTCACCCCTGTCTTCTGTCCTCTCCTGTCCTTCCTCAACAGACATTCCCCTCTTCCCCAAAGCCCCCTTCACCCCATCCATCCATCTCATTCTAGGACGTCCTCTCATGTTCACTCCCTCCACATCTGCCTTCCATACCTCGTTTACTAGTCTTTCTTCACTCATTCTTTCCATGTGTCCAAACCATCCTAATACTCTTTCATCAACCCTATCTCCCAACTCCCTTTCCACCCCTGTTCTCCTCCTCACCTCCTCATTTCTCACTCTAGCCTAGTAACCCCCATCATACTTCTCAGACACCTCATCTCAAACACATTCAAACTCCTTCTCTCTTATGTTCCATGTTTCTGCCCCATACAGTGCTGTTGGCACAATCACTCCTTCATACAGTCTCCTCTTAGCATCCATTCCCAAATTTCTATTCCTCATTACACTTTTTAATCCAAGACATTTACTCGCTTCTCTCAATCTACATTCTACCTCCACTCCACCTTTTCCTGCCCCATTTGCACCCAAGTATCTAAAACTATCCACTTCCTCCAGTCGCTCTCCCTTAATGCTCACTTCCAGTCTGCTGCCACTTCCACCCCTTGTACATCTCATCACCTTACTTTTACCCACATTTATTTTCAGCTTTCTTCTTTCACACTCTCCCAAACCCTGTCACCAACTTCCTCAATCCCTCCTCCGATCCTGCCACAAGCGCAGCGTTGTCCGCAAACAACAGCTGGCTCATCTCCCACTTTTCTCCATTTTCTTTAACCATCTCCAATCCCTGACCCACCACCCTTGCATTTACCTTTTGCACCACCCCATCCATGTACAAGTTGAACAGCCAGGGCGACATAATGCATCCCTGACGAAGTCCCACCTTTACCTCGAACCACTCGCTCTCTCCATTTCTAATCCTGACACATGCTCTACTACTCTCATAAAAACTCTTGACAGCTCCCAGAAGCTTTCCTCCTATCCCGTATATCCGCAAAACCTCCCACAGTGCCTTCCTCTCTACCCTATTGTAAGCCTTTTCCAGATTCATAAAAGCCAAAAAACATCCTTCCCCTTTCCTATAGCTTTCTCACGTATCTGTCTTACCACAAAAATCTGATCTACACAGACTCTACCCATCCTAAATCCACACTGTTCCTCACCAATTACTCCCTCTGTTCCTCTCCTAATCCTCTCAATCAAGATCCTCCCATAAGCCTTCCCAACTACACTTAACAAGCTAATCCCTCTGAAACTTCTACACTAGCACTTGTCCCCTTTTCCCTTGTAAAGTGGAACTATACAGGCACTCCTCCAGTCCTCATGCACTCTACCCTCTCTCCAGCAAACATTAAATAACCTCACCAGCCAGTCCACCATCACTGTACCTCCTTTTTTTAGACATTCTTCATGGCATCCATCCAGACCAGGTGCCTTACCTGCTTTCATCATCTTAACAACTGCCTTCACTTCATCCTTCCTTATTTCTCCTCCATTTTCCTCACTCATCACGGTCATTTTCTTAGCATTTCCCACTGCAACTATCTTTCCCTCCCTATCCTCCTTCACATTTAGCAACTCCCTAAAATATTCTGCCTATCTTCCACTTACTTCTCTTCCATTATCATCTCTCCATCTGCACCTTTTACCTTTTCTTCTCTACTTGATTCACCTCCTCTTCCTCTCATAATTTCTTTCCAAAACATCCAAAAACTATCTAAAGTACATAAATAATGATATATCATAAATATAGTAATAACTCACCACATTGTTTTTGTATATAAGTACTAAGTAGGAAATAATGTGAACCATTGAAAATAAGGTATTACATAACCAATGTTTCCATGAAAAAAAAGTGGCACATGATCAAAATATTTTGCACAAGGGTGTATTGCAATTGAAAATTATGGAATGCTGTTGAAACTAACCTTAGACAGCAGTACATAGTCAAAAACATATTATTGAAAATCTTCATGTGAGACTATTGACCCATAGTACCAGAGACTGGTAAGTGGTCACAAATGCAGATATATTCAACTGTGAGTACTCTTTTCATGATTTACCTTTATTTTATGTCACCTTAGGACAAATTATGCAAAGAAAAAAAATGTATAAAAAAATATAAATAGATAAAAATCAGCAGACACCAGCATGTATCTGAACTATACATTGGGCTGACAATGTATGGGTTAGATAATGTGTTGAAGATAAAATATCTGAGAAGTATGGAAAGGGTTACAAGGTTGGATAGAGTTAGAAATGAGTAGGTGAGGAGGAGAGTGGGGATTGAAAGGTAGCTGGCAGATTAGGCTGATGAAAGATTAGTGGGATGGTTTGGACACATGGAAAGAATGAGTGATGAAAGATTAGCAAAAGAAGTGTGGAAACCAGAGGTGGATGGAGTGAACTTGACATCTAAAGATGAGATGGGTGGATACGGGTGAAAGGGACTTTGAGTAAGAGGGGAATGCCTGTTGATCAAGGAAGAGAGAAGTCATGGGATAGGGGTGAGTGGAGAATGGTTGTGTATGGATGATATTTTGATGCAGCCCAAAGGGATTTCTCCTTGTATTCTCTATTTTCTGCATGAGGATGGAGGGTTGCTGTGTAAGTGAAGTTCCCTGCTGTGGATATACTGTGTCTTGCTGCATTGGTTCTGACCCAGGTAATGGGCAGGAGACAGGGATGACCCTTCATGAGGAAACAAGGTTTGTGGATGGGAATGGAATGGGTGGGAGTGTATGCCTTGACTTGGCTACCCTCCTTATATGGGGGAAGAAGCCTTTATAATAAAGGTAGACTTGTTATTTAATTTCTTTACCCTCAGCACTCCTCAACCTGCCTCTCTTTTCCTCCACTTTCAAATTCCATTCTACCAAATAATGATCTCAAAATATTAACATCTTGAACTCTTCCACTCCTCCTTCTGGGTACCAGTACAGATAATCAACCCCAGCTTGCATGAAGTTCACCATTTTCAGATTTGATTTTGTGGATTTTCAAGAATGGTGCCAACTTCCGGTGTTCACTGATTCAGACGTGTATTTCCAGGTTTGTTCATATGTATATACTGTTGATTCATGAAGAACAGCATTCATAGGATGCTTACCCTACTGAATCTCGCCAGAGACTGGCTGCACTTTACTCCCTCACCCCATCATGCTTCACAGACACAGGGTCAAATCCAATCACTCAGAACTGTTTTGTAAGCACCCCCAATGAAAGAACTTGGATTGTGTAGCAACTTAGGACCGAATTATATGAACATTATGGTGATAATAATTACAATAGAACATTGATTTAATGTGAGATTGAGTCTTTGAGATTTTATTTCGCACTTAATTGAAATACAGTTTTAATGGGAAGGAACAATTGTAATAGCATTATGCTGAAACAACCATTCATTAAATGAGACCGCTAAAATTATGGGGTGTGAAACTGTGTTTACAAGGAATCATGTGAAACTGTGTGTTTACAGTCAATCAGCTGACTTACTGTATGTCTGAATGTCTGTGCTCTGGGTGACAAGTAGAAAGACAAGACATTTGGTGCAGAATGACACAATTTGTGCAGAAAAAATGCACACCAATTGCAATATGCTTAAGGTCAGAATATCTAATCTATTTTGTTCTATATACCAAGAGCTTTTTCCCCTTATAAGGGAGATAGCCAAATCAAAGGTACTCCCACTTATTCCACTCCCATCCACCACCCTTTCCCATCTCTCATCATAGCTCCTCAAGGATGATGGGTCATCCCTGTATCCTGCCCACTGCCCTGGGTCAGAAACAGAGTTGCAAGACACAGTATATCCACATCAAGGCTGCTTCACTTAATCGGCAACCCCTCTCTCCGTCCCTTCATGCAGAAAAAGAGAAGATGGGAAGAAATCCCTTCAAGGCTGCATCAAAATATCATTCACACTTAAGTTCCCCCTACTCCCCATCCCCTGCCCCTCCCTTCCTAGCATAACAGTATCATCTATACAGTCACTCTCCACTCATCTCTGTCTCCTACCTTTACCCTTGCTCAACAGACATTCCCTTCTTTCTCCATGCCACCTTTAGCCCATCCATCTCATCCTCGATTGTCCCTTCAAGTTCTCTTCCGCCACCTCTGCATTCTGCACCTCTTTTATTAATATTTCATCACTCATTCTTTCCATGTGTCCAACAAACCACCCCAATAATCTTTAATCAGCCCTATCTGCCATCTCTTCCACTCCCACTCTCTTCCTCACCTCCATGTTTCTCTCTCTAACCCAGTAACTCCTACCATACTTCTTAGACATTTCATCTCAAGCACATTTGATCTTTTTCTCTGCCTCTCTTAAGTTTTTAAGTCCCCATATAATGCTATCAGCACAATCACCCCTTCATACAATCACCTCTTTCCATCCACGCCCAGAAGGGTATTTCTCAAAACACTTTTTAATCCCCCAAGGCATTTACTTCCTTCTCTCAATCTACCTCCACCTCCCCTCCTCCCTCTCCTGCCACATGCAGCCCCAAATATCTAAAGCTATCCATCTCATCCAGCCTCTCTCCTTTTAGACTTGCTTCCAACTCGCTGCCATTCTATACCCTTGTTCGTCTCATCTCCTTGCTTTTACCCACATTTACCTTCAACTTTCTCCTATCACATACCTTAGCAAACTGTCACTAGCTCCCTTAATCCCTCCTCTGACCCTACCACAAGCACAGTGTCAGCAAACAACTGGCTCACCTCCCACTTTTCTCCATTTACTTTAACCATCTCCAGCCCCTTGCCTATTACCCTTGCCTTTACCTCCCACACCACCCCATCCATGATTACATTGAACAGCCATGGGAACATGACACATCCTGATGCAATCCCACCTTTACCTCAAACTACTTAATCTTCATTTCCCAATTTAACACAAGCTCTACTATTCTCATAAAACTTGACTGCCTTTATCAGCCTTCCTTCAGTCCTATATATTAGCATAACCTGCTGTAGTGCCTTCCTGTCTACCCTGTCATAAATATTTTCTAAATCCATAAAGGCCCAAAAAATATCCTTACTTTTTCCTCAAGTTTTCTAACACAAAAATCTGATCCACACAACTCCTACCTTTCCTAAACTCACACTGTTCCTCACTGATTACTCCCTCTTTTCCTTTCCTAATCCTCTCCATCAAAACCCTCCCATAAGCCTTCACAACTACATTCAACAAACTGATCCCTTTAACACTATTACCCTCGCATTTGTCCCCTTTTCCTTTGTAAAGTGGAACTATACAGGCACTTGTCCAGTCCTCTGGCAATGTACCTTCCTTTACACACACATTAAACAACCTTACTAGCCAGTCCACTATTACTATAACTCCCTTCTTCAGACATTCTGCACGATGCCCATCAAACCCAGGAAACTTACCTGTTCTCATAATTTTCAGAGATGCTTCTACCTTATCTTTCCTTATTTCTCCATTTTCCTCTCCCATTACTGTTATTTTTTTAGTGCCTCCCACTGTAACCTCCAATTCCTCCCTCTCCTCCACATTGAACAGCTCTCAAAAATACTTCGCCCATCTTCCCCTAAGCTCTGTCCAACTGTGTCTTTTACCTTTTCTTCTCAACTTGACTTGCCTCCCCTTCCTCTCTTTATTTCCTTCCAAAATAAATTTGAATGATTTGCTTTAGATTTCTTTATGGTCATAATCATAAGTTTTGTTTTGAATAAATAATTTAAAATTCTTTCATATTAGATTGACATTCTACTGTATCATTATTGGTGAATACAGAAAATATTGTATATTTATTACTGTTCAGTAAAACACGAGTCGGGTAATGTATGACACAGGTGAGCAGCCCCATCAGTTCTTGAACAGAGTACATTCTCTTTGAAATCTTGGATGCATAAATAGAAAATGACATTACGCTACTGTTTTTAAGGTTTGATATAATGTACTGCACTGTTTGTGTATGTTAGTATACATGTTCTTTTTCATTAAGATTACTGCTCATTACTTATTCTTTTCTCTTTTGGTAAGTAGAAATGCATAACTGAGTCTTAATATATATTTTAATGGTGTTGGGGAAGGTCTGCAGGTATACACTGTAGCTTAGACAATAGAGATAACTGCTTCCTGGGTATGCTTCCTGTATTTACAAATTTTCCTTATTCATGGGAGGAGTTGGTACCTAAACCCTATGAATAATTAGGGTTGACTGTAGTCCATTAATGCCATCTCAGCCACCCTCCCCTCCATCCAATCCCATGTTTACTTCTGCTTGTTTCTCTTCTTGAACACTGTTTACTATCACCAGCTCTCTAAAGACATCTCTAACAATTTGTCTCCACAGTAATTCTTATCTGACACCCTTAACAACTCCATCTGTTGGCTTATCTCCTCTCCTAGCATTAAGATCCCCAACACAACTATATTTGCATTATTCCCAAAACTCTATTCACTCATTTAGATCAGTCCAAAAATCCTCCGAATCCTCTTCCTTTTTCTCACTACTAGGACAATACGCACACACTAAAACCCATAGCTCCCATCTTAATTTTACCTTCATTATGTATAGCAGTGCTATTTCTTCCCTCCCTCATCTATGTGTCACCCCTAAAACACTCCTTAACTTAAATACACCTTTCCCTTTCAACTTAATTTCTTTCAATGCTAACACATCCATCTAGAGTTGTGGTTGAAGTCCTCCCAAACCCTCTTATGTTTTGACTTTTTGTTGGAGGAAAATATAAAATGGAGGATCTCTAGTCCCATTAGTGTCATGAAAACATGGTGGTAGAATTCTTTTTCCTCAGTTATTGCCAGCAAATTACTATGCAATGTGCCTTCTAATCATTACTCAACAATCTGAGCTCAGATTTTATGTGTGTCAGTTGTTGTAATAGTCTTTTATTTCAGTTGGAAGATTTTAGGAGAAGAGAGAAGTCTTCCTGCACTCCAAAACAGTGTCCTGCACTGAAACATAGACCAAAGTTTTCAGCCCTCAGAATGCAGCCAGATTATCTTGGTGGTGAATGTGAGGTAAGGGAGCAATGTCACATGGCATAGAACCAGAAAAGCAGATTGCCTTATCCTTGCAGTAACAATTTACATCACACGTATTTACCTAGTTGTATTTTACGGGACTAGAGCTATGCTCGGTTTGACCCGATTTTGTATCTCTCCACATCCAGTTTGCTTTTGAATTCGTGTATAGTTCTGGCATTAACTGTTTCACTGTTCATTTTTTTCAATGTGCATTTAGTTACTTGCAAACAACTACATTCTTAAAACTGAATACTGATCAAATATTCCTGCAGGGTCAAAGGAGGTTCATATTGTGTATTTGTAAGTAAATAAATATTTATTTTTACAGGACTACACTCTCAGAGATTATCAGATGAACGGAGTCAACTGGCTTATCCATTCATGGTGTAAAAATAATTCTGTCATTTTAGCAGATGAAATGGGCTTAGGTGAGTCTCTAATTTCAGGTATTAACCATGTTAAAATAAAACATTTATAATTATATGATATTTATTAATACTGTTTTTATGTTTTAAATTCTAAGCATGTGGAAATGAAACAAACATAACAGTTTGATCATTGAAGTGTGTGTTTTTCTGAAGTATACGTATATATGGGACTGAAGAGATACTCAATACTGTTATCTCCATTTGGCAGATACAATTAAAACTTGGAAAATGAAAACCCCCATTTAACAAATCTGTTAATGAACAAGTTTTGAAAAAAAAAAAAAAAGTTAATGAATGATACTTCAGGGTACGAACATATGCATATACACATAATCCCACTGGCTCAGTAGTGCTTTCGTGCATTTCCCTAATTATTTTGGTTAGCAAATGTTTCACTTTAAGAATGGAGTCATGATGATATGATGATGATATGGTTTAACGTCACAAACTCCCATCTATTGGAAGGCTGGGACGGTGCCCCTCACAGAGGGCTTTGTAGTGTGGAATTTAATGAACCATGCCCTTGGTTCAACTTTGCTGATGGCAGGATTTGAACCGCCATCCCCTCGACCTTCGCCACAAGTGACAACGCCCTAACCCACTCAGCCAGCAAGCTTCCAATGGAGTCATAGAACAAATTAAGTTCATTATCTGTGGTTCCACTGCAGTTTGTACCTGGACTGTACTCTAGATCTCAGTGAACTTTAACTGTTTTCCTTCAGGACTCTTAGGTGAATTGGTGCTGAAATAGAAATCCTCTCACCTTATATAAGTGAGAACTGAGAATCAGTAACTCCGTTTCCTTCCCATTTTTCCCTTCCTCCTCTACCATTACCTCCTATGTTGTGCTATGCTAAGTGAGCTGGTGACTTAGAAGTACATACATATACCAACAACTTTTTCACCCTCACATAGATATAGAAATACCTACACTAACAACACCAACATCTCCTAATTTCTTCCCATGGCGATCTCTGGAAGAGCCCAAGGACTAGTGTTAGCTATGATAGGGTGATAGGATTCCACTCTTTGATGACTCACTTCAGGCATATCAGTTTTATTAAAGTTTCTTGGATATATTGTCATTCCAATCTTTGCCTAAATATTCTTCACTGCAGATCCTGATTGTTTGGAGAAAGAAATCTGTCACAATATCTTGGTTTTTAGATCAATGTAGTAGAAATATAGCATTGTCTTTGTTGGTTTCCCATGCACTTTAAATTTCAGTTGATTGCCCTGTCCAGGAATTTCTTCCAAATTTCCATGCTGTTAAGTGATTTATGTACAACAGGTACAGGCTGAATGGTGTTTTCTCTGACACATTGTTCATTGGTTATAATCTTAACAATATCTTGTCACCAGAGGAGACCAAGCACCATTGATTTGATAAATCTCCTTAACCCTAATTGATACATCATAACCCAAACTAACATAAGCAAGTTGTTTTTTAACCTATAGATAAAAGTTATAAAACAATTGAATTACAATTCTTTTACCTTTGAATAATAATTCCACTAGTTTTAAATATAATATAAAACCGACTTGCCTTGATTTTCCAGTGCAAACAGGGAAAAAAAACAAATAGGGGTTAGATGGTTGTGGGATGTGTAAAGAGTGAGTGCATGCCCTGGCTAACCATTCCCCTTTATAAGGGGGATGTATGTAAAACAAACAGATTTATTGAAAGTGAAGACTTTGCACTCATGTGTTTTATAATGAATATAATAGTTTGTTGGCTGAGCGGGTTAGGGCGTCATTACTTGTGGCGAAGGTCGAGATGATGACGATTCAAATCCTGCTTGGGGCGAGTTGAACCAAGGGCATGGTTAATTAAATTCCATGCTACAAAGTCCACTATAAGGGGCACCATCCTAGCCTTCTAAAAGGAGGGAGTTAGTGATGTTAAACCAAATCAATCATAATAAAACTGCAAATTGTGACTTATGTATGCAGCACTGGGGTGACGTATGAGAGTGCAGCATATAGCTGTGGGTTTCATAAGCAAGAGTTCCAGATACTGTAGAATTCAAATGAATATATGAACTCCAATAAGCATTATTAACTGCAGGTTGAATGTGAGTATAAAGGGCGAGATACCAGAGGAAGAGTTTTAACCACTTCACTCCGAGCCAAAATCTTGCGGGCAGCATTAGCTGCCAGACGTACGATGTTGCGTCATAATACTCGCATCATAAAAAATAGTCACCGCTTATATTGATCGTTCTCTCTTTCACCCGTGAATTTTGATAACCATAGAAAATGTGATGAAGCCAGTTTAGAGAGTATGTCAGTTACGCAGGGACAACTACAATAAATATAATCAAGACACCGATATAGCAGCCTCGCGTATCCACTTGCTCCCCATGCCGCCTACGTAGGCGGCACCGTATGGAAGGGGTTAAAGTAATCTGCTGCCACATTCTTAATGGAGTACTTTTTTTTTTTTTTTTTAATGTGGTTTAACGTCACAAACTCCTCCCTATCAGAAGGCTAGGATGGTGCCCCTCACAAAGGGCTTTGTACATTGATATTAATTAAATTTGTCTGACTTTCTTACATTAGGGGCCTTCTCTGTCAGATCAACCAGTGCTTAACACCCTCATCTCTCAGATTTTGCTGAAATTTGGTATAGAGGAAAGTTGTGGGCCCTGAATCCATTTCTGAATTTTTTAGATCAATTGGACAAATGGCTCAAAAGATATGACCTTGGGAAATTTGACATCGCGTATGAGGCCATATGTTTTCGGTGACCCATAACTTGGTTAATAATGATCAGAATTGCATATATGTATAAATATTTAGACTCAGAACAAGCAAAGGAATTCAAATATAAAGGGTTTAAAGCTCTAGGCTGAAAAATAAAAAAGTTATACAAAAAACAAAATTTAAGGTCACAATTTGTCCTCTGGGGTATCAAATGAGAATATTTTTTTAGATGTAAAAAATGAAGGCAAGGGCATTAGCTATTAAAATCAGCAAAAAAAAAGTTTGTGTATGCAATTATTTTTCATAAAACACCTATAAATGATCACCATATTCATAAGTCTGGCATCAGTTCTACTTATTTTTCCACACTTAACCCCATGTTTTGACATATAGATTTTTTTTTATAGATATAAAAACAAAGAATTATTAGCAATGAGAAACAATCATAAAATGTTTGGTAATGTTAGTATTTTTTATGTAACTAATTTACAAATGAACAAAATAAAAAATCATTGTTGGTAATTTTCATGTCATTTAAGAAAACACCAAATTTATAAATTGCATATATATTCCAGGAATTGTAATACCTTAGTCCTTAGATTTGAGGTTGGCAAACACCAAGAATAAATGCTTTTACCCCCTTACAAGGGAGGTAGCCAAAAAATCAAAGGCATAAAAACCACTCCCACGCATTCCATCCCTATCACACTCCACTCCCCTCAACCCTCTTCCCTCCCTCTTATCTTAGCACCTCCTGGATGACAGGTCATCCCTGTATCTTGTACAAAATATAATTTCCATGTTATGGTTCATTTCAAGTAATCATGTTTTTCATACAAACACCTTTCATAGTTTGCATAATCCTTAACATAACATTCCATATTTTTCAAGAAAGCGAAGCAAAGAAAAGATTGTTATTAAAATTATTATAATCACAACTGCAATCACATTCTTCTGTAAATGAAATATGTAACAATAATAATTACAATCACATTGTTCATTTGTACAATGACTAAAACCATACTTTCAATGAGTAATCATAAATAAATTCCCAATCAAGATGAACTGAAACCTCAACTGAAGAGAATACGAAGTGATAAAGCCCATGAAGATACTTCAATAATTGGTTATGCCCACAGGCATGTTCATAAGTAAAATCAACTTAAGCCAGGCAATTTTCTAACATGAAAGATGTCCTGGATTTAATGGGATACATTATACTACTTGGAATTATATATATACAACAAGGGGTTCTTCCCCCCTACAAGGGATACAGGTAAGTCAAGACACATACCCACTCCTGCCAATTCTAATCTCATCCAATACTCGTTTCCCTCTTCTCTTAACTCCTCATAATTAAGGGTCATCCCTGTCTCCTGCCCACTGCCTGGATCAGAAACAATGCAGCATGACACAGCACATCCATAATATGGCCGTTTTACTTACACAGCATACCCCCATCCCTGTCCCTTAAACGCAGAAAACAGAGATGATGGAGAGATATCCCTTTGGGCTCCATCAAAATATCATTCGTACATAACCATTCTCCACTCACCCATATCCCCCACCTTCTCCCTTCCTTGCTCAAGGCCCCTTTCATCTCATCATCTCATCCTTTCTAAATATAACAAAAAAAGTAAAGCAAAAATTGAAGCTGCAGATATAGTCTGCTGCATTGCATGCTTCTGACCCAGGGCGTGAGGGGGGGATGACAAAGGACAATGTTTACCTACTTTAAGGATTCATGTGCAATGCTTTCAATTTTTTTTGGGAAAAATGTATTGAATTTGCTGCTTAGGCTAGGACAACTCATTACATATAATATATGATGTCCTGGCACAGCACAGGAATCCTTGTTTGAGGGGGATGATAATGTGAACTTGTTGAGACAGAAGTGTATAAATCTATGAAATCTTCGATTCTTGAATTCAAACAACTTCCTTGTAAACACCCACAAACTCTCCTGGTTTGATATGCTTTCAAAGTATTTTAGGTTCATTAGAAATGTGACCTTTCCTTATTCTTTTCTTTTCCAATGCCACTTGAGGTGGGAAACACCATCAGCTCTTCCTTGTTTCAGGGGGAGAACTGAGGTTGAAGGATTTTTGCTATGAAGCAATATTTTTTTTCTTTAATTGTAGATGTTACTCAAAATTATAGATAGTTCACTTGAATCTTGATCAGACTTGTTTTCAGTGGTACTAAGTGCAGTGGGGTTTTTCAATATAATTCTCCAATGGTTCACACACAACAATGAGTCTTTTTTCAGTCTACCATCACATTTTTCAACAAGTTTATCTGTCACTTTTCTAAGATTGATTGTTATGCATTTTTTTTTTCTTTTAATTGGATCCTGGCAATATTTCAAATGTCGAATCATTGTGATATAATCTGTAAAGATATGAATACAGGAAAATCAGTTAGATGACATATTATTTTTTTTTAGAAAATATAGCCATGTACACTTGATATTTTGAGCCTTGAGTCACGAAGGATCAGAGCACCATACCCACCAACCACCCAGTTATATGGCTGCAACTGTACTAACCTGTGGACAAGGATGCTAGAATTAGACAGTAAGTCTCAAAGGCTGTTTAGCAAATTGTCTCAATAGCTTTAATGTTTTTTTTGATTGATTTTTTGATTTTTTTGTGTTTATAATGTCTTGTTTTTATATCTATAAATATTTGTATAAGTGTTAAGGATGGAATAGAAAAAATGCCTTTTTTTTTTTTGGAATGGGTGGGAATGATTTAATGCCTTTTCCTTTTTTGGCTACCTCCCTTAAAAAAAATTTATTATAAAATACTTACAAACTTTTTTTTTAAAATTTACAAAATTTTTTTTTAGCTTGTTAAATATTTTTTTTTATAACTCAAATATTTTTTTTGTATAACTCGTATTTATTTTTGTATATTTGAATTTTTTTGATAAATGAATATAATGCAATTCTGATAATTTATTATTCACTGAAAACATATGACCTCATGCGGCCTCAAATTTCCTGAGGTCATATCTTTTGAACCATTTGTCTGATTAATCTAAAAATTTCAGAAGTGGATTCAGGGCCTATGATTTCCCTGAGAGATGAGGGTGTTAATTTAAAAAAAATTTGGTTGATTTAACAGAGAATGCCCCATTAATGAAATAGCAAGATCTGCAAGTTTGAGTATATTTGTTCGATTACTTTTTGCAGAAAAAGAAATAAAGGTATAAAATAATTCAAATAAGACCAGAGCTTATTCACACACTCCTTTATAATTGGGGTGACCAGCCACGTCAGCCTATCCTTCACCCATTCATTTTGCCTTTTACCTTACCTCCTTGTGGAGGAAGGGATATCCCTGACCCCAGGTCTGCCCAGGTCTGCCTAGGTCAGAAGCAATGCTGCAAGACACAGCTTCTATATGATTTGGCCCAGTGAACAGGAATGACCTTTCATCCACAAGATGTTGAGGTGGGAGGGATGTTAAGTAGGTTTTAATGAGTATGTATAAATAAACATAGATATAAAATAAAATATAGAATACATCAATATATATATATATATACATATAATATAGAATTATATATATATATTAATATATATATACTATATGTAAATATCTATAAAATATATACATCACACCCAAAGGCTTATATTTCACCCGTCTTACAAGGGGGAGGAGATTTTCTCTTATACATACTTCATTGAAAGTGATGGCTAATTGTGCATTTATTATTTTTTTTAAATATATTTTCCATGTCTTACTATGAACTTACGTTCTTTTGAAAGCAATAGTGAACATGACCACCTACAGTGAAGTCAAAAACCTTCTTTCAAAGGAACACATATCCATAGTAAGACATGGAAAATACATTTAAGAAATATAAATCCACAATTAGCCATCACTTGCAATAAAGAATATATATGTATATATATATTTATGTTTATATATATATATATATTTATGTTTATATATATATATATATTTATGTTTATATATATATATATATTATATATATATATATATATACATATATATATAGTATATTGCACTTTATATATATGTACATGTAAATTTTTTTCCAGGTAAAACTATACAGACAATTGCATTCCTTAGTTATTTGTTCCACATGCATCACATATATGGGCCCTTCCTGCTGGTGTTACCACTGTCTACACTTAATGCGTGGCAGCGCGAATTTGCCAACTGGGCGCCAGATATAAATGTGATTGTGTACATTGGTGACAGGGATTCTCGCAAAATTGTAAGTAGAAAGTAAAGTGAAGCTTTCTGCATGGAAAAAATTAATGATTAATGTGGAGTTTTGGAATGAAAATAGCTTTTCCCCAATTCATATTGATATTTATGAAAATGATTGTGAAGTAACTTGGAGTTTTAACATTAAATTTTTATATTTCAGATTAGAGACTTTGAGTGGACCTATTCTTCAAAGCGTTTAAAGTTTAATGCCGTGCTCACAACTTACGAAATACTTTTAAGAGACAAAGAGGAGCTGCAGGATACATGTCAATGGGCAGTACTTGCTGTTGATGAAGCTCACAGGTAGTGTAGAGCCTTCCTGTTTTTCAGCATTATTTTCATCCTGTGAATGTTTGGAAATATAGGCACTTTAGCTAATAAAGTAAAAAAGATTGATAATTAAATTATTAATTGTTATTATTATTTATTTATTTATTTTATTGTTATTATTATTATTTTTTCTATCCTTTTAGGTTGAAGAACGAAGACTCTCAGTTGTACCATGCCCTAAGAGATTTTAAAACGAATCATCGGCTTCTAATTACTGGAACTCCTCTTCAGAATTCCCTTAAAGAACTTTGGGCTCTTCTTCATTTCATCATGCCAGAAAAGTAATCATAACCATTCTAATTTTATCTATATACCAAATGGCTTTTTCCACCTTTTAAAGGGTGTAACTGGCCAAGGCTTGCACCCACCCACCCATTCAGCACCTGTTTGTTTACTTTTTAAAAATCTCCTTGATGCTTGTTGATGAACGGGACATTCTTGTGCCCCCCCCCCCATCCCCATAACCCCCTCCCCTATACCTGGCCTACTGCCTGGGTCAGATGCAGTGCAATAAGACGCAGCCCCATGATGTTTTGATTTTATAGGATATACTGGTTTTACGTACATACACCAAAGGCTTTTTCCCCATTACAATGGAAATAGCCTAAAAACAAAGGCATAAAATCCACTCCCACCCATTCCTTTCCCACATACTCCGCTCCCAATCCACCCCCCTCCCTCCCTCTTATCTTGGCTCCTCCTGGATGATGGGTCATCCCTGCCCACTGCCCGCAATGTCAGAATACACAACACATCCACAGCAAGGCTGCTTCATTAAATTGGCAATACCCCTCTGTCCCCCTCATGCAGAAAAGGAGAAGACGGGGAGAAATCCCTTCTGGCTGCATCAATTTATTTCTCATACATACTCCCTCACCATTTCCCTTTTATGCATCACCACATCATCCATACACAACCATTCTCCATTCACCCCTATGTTTATATGAAAACCCAAAAACAACCTTACATTTTATATAATAATTGTCATACCCCTGTCTTAATACAAATACTTTTGATCTACACCACCTCCCCCCATAACAATGACTATTTATCATTTACTTGTTGATTCCTTCAGGTTTGATGACTGGGAAAGTTTTGAATCCCAGCATGATCAGAAAAACAAAGGGTTTCACAGACTCCATCGGCAGCTTGAGCCTTTTCTGTTGCGTCGAGTGAAGAAAGATGTGGAGAAGTCGTTGCCAGCTAAGGTAGAACAGATACTCAGGGTGGATATGACCCAACAACAAAAACAGTATTATAAGTGGATCCTCACTAGAAACTACGATATGTTAAAGAAAGGTAGGAATAACTGTTTATGTATGGGAGTTGAACTAAAAAAAAGAAAGTATATGATTTTTTTTTATATACCAAAGGCTTTTTTTTTTTCCCCTTATAAGGGAGGTAACCAAAAAACAAAGGCATAAAAACCATTCCCACCCATTCCAGCCCCATTATACTCCACTCCCCTCCACCCTCTTCCCTCCCTCTTATCTCGGCAACTCTTGGGTCATCCCTGCATTTTGCCCACTACCCGGGGTCACAAGCAGAAAGTAAATAAAGATATAAATAATTGGCCTAAAATTTCCATTCATTATAAAGTAGTTGACAAATTAATCACAGCTCTAATAATGTAATATGAATTCATCACTTTCAGGTAACAGAGGTTCAGTTTCAAGTTTTGTAAATATTTTAATGGAATTGAAGAAATGTTGTAATCATGCACAGCTGACCAAAATAATAGATGAACAACTAACAACCACCAATGAAATATTGCAGGTAAGTCATAACCTATTTTGTCTGACTTTATGATTAAATACAATAAAAAATCAGTATCAACTAAAAGGGAGGGAGTGTGCAGAATGAATGGAGAAGTGCTGGTATAGTTCCACTTTATAAAGGAAAAGGGGATGAATGTGGAACTTGTTAAAGGTAGTCAAAAGCTTTTACTCGAGTAGTAGAGCTTGCTCGCTGACAGGTTAGGGCATCATTGCTTACGGCGAAGGTTGAGGGGATGGCGATTCAAACCCTGCCACCGGCGAAGTTGAACCCAGGGCATGGTTCATTAAATTCCATGCTACAAAGTCCTCTGTAAGGGGCACTGTCCTGGCCTTCTGATGGGAGGAGTTTATGATGTTAAACCATATCACAGTAGAGCTCCCCTTTTATAATAGGGAGATCTTTTCTCACAGTAAGGAGATCTTTTCTCACAGTAAGGTTAACCCGTAACATACGAGGACACCA
>NC_134804.1:44311008-44353138 GCF_046742065.1 Oratosquilla oratoria | reverse complement strand
ATTGGTGTCCTTAGTTGCAAGTGGGTATACTAGGATGACAATGTTGGCGTCTTGATTACATTTAGTTTGTAGTTGTGGCAGAGTGGTCCCGTATTCTGTGTTGGTTCTCTCTGGAATTTGTGTGTAGTGTCCTTGAGGTTCTACTGCTCCTTCCAGCGTTCTTATCACCACCAATCACATAATTCAGCTGGATCATGCCACACCGACATTTTGTGTTGGGTTATTGTAAATCGACCAGATAATCGACTTGTGTACATTACTTAATTTTTCACATTTATTTCACATAGAGAAAGAGAGAGAAATAATTGATCATATGTACAGGCTTGATCATACCCCACCCTCATTTTGTGAATTAAATCTTTTTTACATAGAGAAAGAGAGATAAGTAGTTTACTGTGAACATGCTTGATTGCATTTTGTGTGGTTATCCACATTCAGGGTGAAAGGGAACGAGAGAAAGGAAAATATTACGGCTGTAACTTTATATAGCGATAGAACAAAAACAGCCATTGTAGCTTGGTGAAGTATTGTGCTTTAGTATTCGTGACCCTCTTCATATCATTCAATCACCTCCATAAAAAAAAAAAAAAAAAAAAATCCACAGAGTGGTGGATGTCTGGAATAAATTGGATGAAACAATAGTGTGTGCAAAAACCATACAAGAATTTAAGAAACAAACTAGATGCTGAGAGATACAGAGACGGGTCACTACAAGCATAGCTCCCCATTCCCATGTAATACAACTAGGTGAAACTAGGTGAATACAGTGTAGAGCTTATAATTTATTTATGCAAACTTGTTGTAAACTAAAAAAGTGTTTCTCAGTAAAAATTTATTATTGCTACATGAATAAAGGAAATAGAGGTGCTGTAAGCAGTCATGGTGAAATGTTTTCAAATTATCATGCACCTACATTTTCTCCTTCTACTTGCCTTGTCTTTTTGTAACACATGTATTGTGATGCATTGTCATACATCAGGCAGCCTAACACTCGTACACAAATATTGGAATCCTGTTGAAGAGGTTAACTAAGCATAGGAACAAATTATTGTCACCAGTTTTCACACATCTCGTCAAAGGCTTACAATGCGAGTTGT
The DNA here is from genome assembly GCF_046742065.1 of Oratosquilla oratoria. Lineage (NCBI taxonomy): Eukaryota > Metazoa > Arthropoda > Malacostraca > Stomatopoda > Squillidae > Oratosquilla > Oratosquilla oratoria. Next base: position 44,352,041 of record NC_134804.1, on the reverse strand, counting down.
GATCATTGAAGAAATTGATTGAAATTTGATTTGATTTTTTTTTTTTTTTTTTTAATGACGTGCAAGATCTTATGTTGGCATGCTTTAACATTGTTTTATTGTATATATTATAATTTACTGTTAATGCAATTTTTTTTTAGGCCCTCTTAAGAGGGAGCGGGAAGCTTATGTTGCTGGACAAGCTCCTGGTGCGGCTGAATGAAACTGGCCACCGAGTACTCATCTTCTCCCAGATGGTTCGCATGTTGGACATCCTTGCTCATTACCTGCAACTCAGGAGATTTCCCTTCCAAAGACTTGATGGTTCCATAAAAGGAGAACTCCGAAGACAAGCTTTGGATCACTTCAATGCTGATGGGTCAACGGTGAGTTTCAGTGTTGAGGCTACAGGGAAACGTAATAAGGGAATGCCTTAGGTTACGGAGATGATGCAGTAGATATTACGTTATATTGATAATTAAAGATTTATTTGACCTTGTTAATTTCAAACAACTCATCCATGAGGAGCTAAGATGAGAGGGAGGAAAGGGTGGTGGATAGGAGTGGAGTGGGTCCTTGCCATTTGGCTTGGCTACCCCCTGGTAAGGGGGAAAAAGCCATTGTTATATAGGTAGATAGACATTGAATTTTAATAAAATTGTATTGCTGTCTAAACAGGACTTTATAAAGATAAATTCTTACTCTTAACACTAGCCCATTGTGAAACTGATGTGTTGTAATTTTTAGATAATATTAGAAAATGTTCTTCAAATTTTATATATATGTGTGTGTGTGCTAGTAAAAACACGGGTACATACGTTCACTTATGCAAAGTAGACCACTTGGAAAAAGAAACTAATGAAGCAGAGCAGTTTCACATATTACATCTTCAGTGCTATAAGACTTATTGCACTGAAGATGTAATATATGAAAGTGTTCTACTTTGTTAGTTTCATGCACCCACTCTCACATATTCCACTTTTTTCCACCAGCCTTGTTATCCTCTCATCTTAGCTCCTTGTGGATGAAGGGTCATCCCTGTCTCCCACTCACTGCCCAGGTCAGAGGCAATGCAGCAAGACACAGCACATCCACAGTAGGGACACTTAACTTACACAGCAACCCTCCCTACTCATCCCCTCATGTAGAAAATAGAAAAGATGGAGAGAAATCCCTTCGGGCTGTGTCAAAATATCCACACATGACCATTCTTCACTCACCCCTGTCCTGTTCCTCCTCCCTTCCTTGGTCAACAGACATTCCCCTCTTGCTCAAAGTCCCATTCACTCCTTCCATCCATCTCATCCTCGGTTGTCCCCTCAAGTTAATTCCATCCACCTCTGCTTTTCACACTGCTCTGCTAATCTTTCTTCTCTCATTCTTTCCATGTGTCCAAACCATCCCAATAATCTCTCATCAGGTCTCTTTGCCAGCACTCTGTCCATCCCCACTCTCCTCACCCACTCATTTGTCACTATCCAACCTTGTAACCCCTACCCTACTTCAAGAAGTGTGTATATATATATATATATATATATATATATAATGTATATATATATATATATATATATATATATATATATATATATATATAATGTATATATATGCACACACACTACAGTAGGAGCCCTTGATAGAGAAGACTTACTAAATTAGGATAAGAGAAACACAAGAGGACATGGAAGGAAGCTCAAAAAGGACAGTTATAGGAGATACTTGAAAAAGAACAGCTTTCCCCATAGAGTGGTGGATGTATGGAACATACTAGACAAAACAATACACGAATTTAAGAGCAAATTAGATATGGCGAAATACAGAAATGGGACACCATGAGCGTAGCTCTCCTTCCTGTAAGGTACAACTAGGTATAATGAAGTATATACATAATTTGTATTTGCTTTTCAGGATTTCTGTTTTTTGCTGTCAACCCGAGCTGGTGGTTTGGGCATCAACTTGGCCACAGCAGACACAGTCATCATATTTGATTCAGACTGGAATCCACAAAATGATCTGCAGGCCCAAGCAAGAGCTCATCGAATTGGGCAGAAGAACCAGGTAAGTTTATGTGACCGTGATAAGAATTTATTTACCTTTGTGTGTGTCTGTGTATGTGTCTGTGTGTTTGTCAGAGTGTGTGTTATACAATCCACAATGCCTTTGTGTCAGCCCTATCATACGCCTTCCCCAAGTCCATGAAAGCCTTGAAGACATTCTTGTCATATTTGTTTATGACAAAGAGTAAGGAACTCTTTTGGGCTTTTATGGATTCAGATGATAGATACGACAAGGACATAGTCATGATGAGCTAAGATGGGAGGAATAATGAATTAGGTTTTTGGATGGGTATGAGGATATAGGGTGAGTGTATGCTTTTAATTGGTTACCTCCAAGATAGGAAAAAGTTTTTGGTAGGTGCAAAGTCTTGCAAAGATTTCTCCCCGTCCTCTCCTTTATATGGGGGGACGGAGAGGGGGGGTCGCCAATTTAATGAAGCGGCCTTGCTGTGGATGTGCTGTGTCCTGCGACACTGCTTCTGACCCAGGGCAGTGGACAGGGTGCAGGGATGACCCGTCATCTAGGAGGTGCTAAGATGGGAGGGAGGGTGGTGGGGTGTGGAGTGTTTTCGGGGATGAAATGGGTGGGAATGTTTTTGTGCCTTGTCCTTTTTGGCTACCCCCCTGGTAAGGGGGAAAAAAGCCTTGGTATATGTATGTATGTATGCAAAGTCTTCTATAAGGGACGCGATCCTAGATTCCTGACAGGGGAGTTTTGCAATATTAAAAAATATATACATACATACATATACCAAGGCTTTTTCCCCCTTTCAAGGGAGGTGGCCAAAAAGGGAAAGGCATAAAATCACTCCCACCCATTTCATCCCTAAATACACTCCACACCCCTCCCACCCTCCCTCTCATCTGAGCACCTCCTGGATGACGGGTCATCCCTGCACCTTGCCCACCGCCCTGGGTCAGAAGCAGTGTTGCAAGACACAGCACATCCACAGCAAGGCCGCTTCATTTAATCGGCGACCCCCCCTCTCCGTCCCCCCTTGCATATAAGGAGAGGACGGGGAGAAATCCCTTCGGGCTGCGTCAAAATTTGCTCACACACACCACACTCCTCCTCATGCAATCACAACATCATCCATATACAACCATTCTCCACTCACCTCTGTCTTCTGTCCTCTCCCGTCCTTCCTCAACAGACATTCCCCTCTTCCCCAAAGCCCCCTTCACCCCATCCATCCACCTCATCCTAGGACGTCCCCTCATGTTCACTCCCACCACATCTGCCTTCCATACCTCTTTTACTAGTCTTTCTTCACTCATTCTTTCCATGTGTCCAAACCATCCTAATATTCTTTCATCAACCCTATCTCCCAGCTCCTTTTTCACCCCTGTTCTCCTCCTCACCTCCTCATTTCTCATTCTAGCCTAGTAACCCCTACCATACTTCTCAGACACCTCATCTCAAACACATTCAAACTCCTTCTCTCTTCTTCTCTTATGTTCCAAGTTTCTGCCCCATACAGTGCTGTTGGCACAATCACTCCTTCATACAGTCTCCTCTTCGCATCCATTCCTAAATGTCTATTCCTCATTACACTTTTTAATCCACCAAGGCATTTACTCGCTTCTCTCAATCTACATTCTACCTCCACCTTCACTCCACCTTTTCCTGCTACATTTGCACCCAAGTTTCTAAAACTATCCACTTCCTCCAGTCGCTCTCCCTTAATGTTCACTTCCAGTCTGCTGCTGTGTGTGTGTGTGTGTGTGCGTGCATATGTATGGTATATGATAATCATCATTGTCATGTATTTACTCTATTTCATACAAAGGTAATACATTTAGTTCTTGGTCATATGCAGTGGTATGGACTGTAGTCTAATTTTAAAACCCTTCCTGATATTTTTCACTTGTGGTATTTCTATCCTTAAAACTTTTGATTTCAGATAAGGGAGTCTCAATCTGTATCGACTGTGAACATAAAGACATATTTGTTTTTTTCAGGTGAATATTTATCGTTTAGTAACCAGAAATAGTATTGAAGAAAACATTATAGAAAAGGCCAAGAAGAAAATGGTGTTGGATCATTTGGTGATTCAGTCCATGGACACTTCAGGAAGAACAGTCTTCAATAAAAAACTCTCAAGTAAGTAAACCTGAATTTTGTTTAGGTAAAGGTGAAGAGCTGCAGCCGAAGCTGTCACCTTTGCCCCGTTTGCTTGGACTGTCGGGGCAGGTAATAATCACTGCTGGTAAGTGGAGAAAAGTGCAAGGTTCGAACCTGCAACTACGCAAATGCGAAACAGTCATACTTCGGATTATGCCACCAGTGTAATAAGCAATAATATACTGATTTAATTTATTTTATTGTATTGTATTATTGTTTCTGTATTTTATTTATTGTTTAATTATTCCCAAGTATGTATGTATGGAAGTATTTATGTAATTATTTTTTATGTATTTATCATCCCTGGGTTGTTGAGAATAGGTGGGAATAGATACAGACTAAGGCAACAACCTGTTCCATAAGAGGAGTTCACTAGAGATGAACTGTGGAAGTGATGAACTGTTACATATGCATTACTTGGGAACAGGGCCCCGACACGGGTAAGTGCCACCCCCCCACACACACACACACATCACCACTACCACCACCTTCCACGTCTGATGGTCACTAGCATGATTCACATGTAACATTCATCCACAAAACAATGTTTATACACACATCATTCATACACACAACTCATGATAAATAAATCGTGCATTAAAAGTACATTAGGGAGAATTTGCTTTACCTTCTTTTCACCTAAAGGCCTGCCCCTCCCCATGTCGGGGCTCTGCTTGGGAGGAAAGAATGAAAGGGTTGAGTGTCCTATATGTTCTCAATCTCATACCAAATATTGCATCTGTTGACGTAAGGTGATTCGTATTTCAGATACAAATTCCATGCCTTTCAATCGTGAAGAACTGAATGCTATTCTCAAGTTTGGTGCCGAGGAACTCTTTAAAGATGAAGAAGTGAATGAAGAAGAACCACTGGTAAGGAAAAAATGCACATTTTTGTTTTGCTTTTCATGTAATGTGGGAATTTTCAGCTCCTCATGAGCATGATTGTGCTCTGGACAATATCCACTTCTAAGAGAGTGCCAGCACAGAATAGACCTGGCCACAGAATCAAACTGCCTCACATGCAACCATCACACACTGTACACTGAGCACCTCAATACTGCCCTACATGAATTATCCCTAGACAGCAACATAATTCCTTCTTGAGTAACCTATGGGCCTGTCTGGTTACTGTTGCCAGTTACCTAGAAGACATTGATCTCCTGCAAGAGAAGCCTTGTTCAGGTCACCATCCAGCACTAAGACCGTACCAGTACAAAATAGATCTGGCTATGGGAACAAACTTCTCCAGATTCAACCATCAAAGACAGGACATCAATCACTTTATCTTACATTGTCAGTCTGGCCATACACAGATACCAGCATAGTATTTAGTGACTTGTCAATCCAGTGGCTGTTACTAGTGTTCTGGGATATATGGATTGATTGATCACTTCATAAGTTTCATAAGATGGGAGGAATGAAATGGATTCATGTGTCACAACATGCACAGTACTTCCCAAAAGAATCTTTAATATGTAGGATGACAGATATCGTAACAAGTAGTACCTAACACTTGATACTCCTGGACCAGTTGTCATTTCATTCAAGCTGGTAAGATTAGTTAGCTAGTGCATACAAATGATTCTAATAATAATCACTTGAAGACATTGTCTATAATATATATTTTCTTCTTCCTCCTCCTCCTCCTCCTCCTCCTCCTCCTCCTCCAGCAGTTCAGCTCCTGCCCACCATGGTTATGGTCTTTGGCAAGATCTATATATTGATATACTTTATCAGATTTTCATTTCTATTACAAACATCTTTAAAGTAGGGGTGTCATTGTCATTATGCTGTCTTAACTAAAGTAAACTCATTGTACAAGAGGTCATAGGTTTCCTATTGTCCTCTGTCTTGTGGACATGACCCAGTCAGGAAAGGCAACATTGCTGCAGCATTGTGTAGAGGCAGGGCAACACTACCAAGGACCTCGTTGTTGGTCACATGGTCTGACCACTTATGTAAAAGATGTTTAAGATGTATAACCCCACTTTTCTCTCTATTTTTCAGTGTGACATTGATGAAATTCTGAGAAGAGCAGAAACACGAGATGAGGGGCCATCGTCAGCTGGAGATGAGTTGCTTTCAGCGTTCAAGGTTGCGTCGTTTAACCTTGACGAGGAAGAAGAAGTGTCAAAGCTCGATTCTTTACCAGATTCGGAAAGCAAAGACTGGGTAAGTATTCAATTCTTAGTTTCTTTTTTTCTTCTGCTGTCTTCATCCTGGTACAGGGAGTCCTCGGATTATGATGATCTCAACTTCCACCGTTTTGTGGTTATGACGCTGGCAGTGTTTATCCTTTACGTTCCCCTTGTTTTTTTTTTGTTTTTTTTTTACTTTTTTATAATGCAAAGAAGTCGGTTAGCTCAGAGGAATATGATGTCATGCAACGATAGACCAAGGAAGGAAGCACAATTTTAGATTACTGATTATCATTATCATCATCATTATTATTATCTTATCTATTTTATTTATGTATTCATTACCTTCTTATTCATTTATTACCTTATTTCTTACCTCCCATGTATGGGGGAATGAGTGGTACATGTATGTATTTATTTATTTATTTATTTATTTATTTGTTTTTTGGTGGGGGTGGGGCCTGCCCTACATTATAGCTCCCAAGCATAAAATAAACTCTTCTGGTGGCAGTGCACTGAAGTAAAAGAAACCAATCACCTTGGAATGTTCTTACTTAGGTTGGTTCAGACCTACACCAAAAATCAGGTTACGACATTGCGTGGGAACGGAACTCCATTGTAACGCGAGGACCTTCTGTATTCTGTTTTGTGTGTACCCAAAATTCTTATGATTTCTCTGGTAATTTATTCATGCCTCCTTTTTTTTCAGGATGAAATTATTCCAGAACAATTCAGAAATAAGATTCTAGACGAAGAAAAACAGAAGGAAATGGCAGACCTGTACCTTCCACCACGGAAACGGAAAACTGTTAACCAGTCAGGGCAGGGCGTAAGTTGGACCCTTCCATAAATATGTCGTCTTTTTGCATTCTTCTTCACCAGAACAATGTGGTGTGGGATTAGGAATACCCTTCATTCACAAAATGCTGAAATGGAGGGGGGGCCATTAATTGCGTTATGAGTGCATATGAAGTGGGTTGCGTTGACTCAGTCGCCACACTTATTAAGGGAAAAGGCCTTTGAAATATATGTGTCTGTGTGTGTGTGTATATATATATATGTATATATGTATGTAAGTATATATATATATATATATATATATATATATATATATATATATATATATATATATATATATATAGTCTTAACTCCATCTGTATGGTGCCATATTTACTAAAGGGGATTACTTTATTGTGAAATGGTGGTGTTAGACCAGATTTGGCTGCTAGGTCCTGTTGTGGAGATGCCATTTCTTGCTAGATATACTTTTGACTCAAGTTGTATGGATGAGGGATAGGGATGACCCATCATTTGCAGGGTGTTGAGATGGGAAGGGCAATAAATCAGTTTTAGATGGATTTGGGGTGGGTGTTCTTCAATGTTCAATCTTCAATGTTCTTCAATTTGTTCACCCCCTCCTTAGAATGGGATGAACAAGTAGCTTGATGGATATCCTCAGCTGGGGTATTGACTGCATGGTATCATGCATAAGCATGCAGCTATTGCTTTAGAGACTATTTTCACAGAAGGGGATTAGGAGGGAGGGTCACCATGTAAATGAAATGGTAGGCCCTGCTGTGGGTGTGCTGTGTCTTGCTGCATTGCTTCTGACCCAGGCAGTGGGCAAGGTACAGTGATGACCCTTCACCCAGAAGGAGCTAAGATAAAAGGGAAGCAGGGATAGATGGGAATGGGATGGGTACATGTCTTGGATGGCTACCTCACTTATAAGAGAGAAGAAGCCTATTGGTATACAAATAGAAAATAAAAAAAGAAGAAAAATCATGGACCTATGGGTCGTATTAAGATAATATTCTACCTCGACAATTTCAGGATTCAGACGATGGTCGCCGTGGTAAGAAGAGATCCAAAGGATCAGAGTCGAGTAACGACGACACGGATGATGAGCGCCCGAAGAAGAGAGGACGGCCAAGGATGCACCACAAGGAAACCGTGAAAGGATTTACTGATGCGGAAGTAAGTCATTTCTTCAAGTGTAGCTGTCCCGTTGCATTGTTTCTGACCCGAGCTGTGAGCAGGGAACAGGGATGACCTTTCATCCATGAGGAGCTAAGATAGAAGGGATAACAAGTGGATGATGGATGGGGTGTAGGGTGGGTGTGGTCTTTGATTTGGCCACCCCTTTTATAAGGGAGAAAGGGCTTTTTGGTGTGTGTGTGTGTGTATGGTATCCCAAACTTTTTATGCCAAGGAACTAAGATGAAAGGGAAACAAATAGGTGATGCATGGGTGTTTGGTGGATGGGTTTGGGTACATTCCTTGACTGGCTACCACCCTTACAAGGGGGAAGAAGCCTTTTGTATATAGATAGCTATTTTCTATATTCTTTTTATATAGGTTTTGCTGGACATTAGTAGTTTTGAGGTTGTGATTCTTTATTAAATGCTGGATAGAATTGTGATTTCCATATCTAATCTTAATCTTCCATGAAAAAGTAAAATAATATCAAAACTGTATTAAAACAGCATTTATTTTTTACTCCCTTCAGGTTCGAAGATTCTTCAAGAGCTTTAAGAAGTTCAGCAATCCAATGCGGCGTCTAGACACTATAGCTATTGATGCAGACTTGAGAGAGAAGCCCATCCCGGACCTAAAAAATCTTGGGGAGACTATATTGGAGCGTTGTCAGGAAGCCATGAAGGAATATGAAAGCCAAAAAGAAAATAAAAAAGCACCAGAGGAATGTGAAGGTTGGTTGTGGATTTTATAATAAGTTATGTGTGGAGACAGAGAGGGGGTGTCACAGATTTAATGAAGCGAACTTGTTGTGGATGTGCTGTGTCTTCCAACACTGCTTCTGACCCAGGTCAGTGGGCAAGATGCAGGGGTGACCTGTCATCCAGGAGGAGCCAAGATAAGAGGGAGGGAGGGGTGTGGATGGGAGTGGAGTGTGTGGGGATGGAATGAGTGGATTTTATGACTTTGTATTTTGGCTACCTCCCTTGTAAGGGGGAAGAAGCCTTTGGTATATGTATGTATGTGAAGAGTCCATTTTTTGCTGTGTAGTAAGGGTGTTGGGTGTATGTGTGCTACAAGAGACTTAGCCTCTTGTAAGGGAAAAAGGACAAGTGGTATGTGTATAAGAATTTGATCAGGCCTAGTGTATAGGATCACAGTAAACATGTGTGACAAATATGACTTAGTTTAGCACTGGATTGATTTTTATATAACACAACGGAGAGCTAACAAAGCTAGCTTTAAGCCTTTCAGCAAAAGGTCATGCCCTTATTTGAGTAGAATTGTGTGGCATTAGCCAAACCAGAATTTTTTAAGGTCAGTGAAGTGAGTAGAGGCAAAGTTAAAGTGAAAAGGTGAACAAAGAGCGATGGTGATGTTGAGTTGAAGACAAAGGTCAAAGATGAGAGGCTGGAGGAAGTGCAGAGTTTTAAGTAAATAGGGTCACATGTAGGAGTGAGTGGAGGTGGAGGTGAAGTTTAGAGTAAAGGAAGCAAGTAAATATCTTGGTGCAGTGAAATGATATGAGAAATAGATATTTAGGGATGAAAGCAAAGATATGATTTTATGAAAGAATGATTGGACCCACAGTGCTGTATTCTGCACATTGGTTAGGTAGACTGTTCCTCTTGAGGGTCACTGCGTCTTTGAAGGGTCCCTCCTCCAGTTGCATTGTTGTTGCCACATAAAAGGACCACTTGTTGATGCCTGGACAATTACATATGTGCACGGTCATTTGTGTCCAGGTTTTATGTTGTTGTTTTGTTCTGATACATAGGTGGCACAAAGCGTCGAGATCGTGGTCCCTCCTTCAAGTTGTCTGGAGTTGCCATTAATGCCAAGACAACAATGTCCGCCCTTGATGAGCTGGATCCTCTGGACCACGTGGTGCCACATCCTCCAGTGGAGCGAGCGTCGTGGACATTGCAACTGAAACGAGTCAAAGATGCACACTGGGACATTCCTTGGGGTATTCAAGATGATTCAAGGTAAAGTCTTCTGGATTTTCATTCTTCTTTAGTTTTATCATCATCATCAATTTTGTCCCCTTTTCTTCCTTTTTTTCTTTATTTCTCACTATTCTTTTTGTTCTTCCTACTTTTATTCTTGTTCTTCTTCCTTTACTTCCTCGTCCTCCTTCTCCTCCTCCTCCTCCTCTTCCTCCTTGGGTACCTGAATTGTGTGTTTGACTCCCAGTAAGGGCTGCACATTTTCAGTTTTTCAACTCCTTTCTTCAGTGTTAGACAGCAAAACTAGTGTTGCATTTTAATACTAACAGATCAGTATGGTCAAGCTGATAACACTACCACCACCATTTCAAGTTAGTTACTATTGCACTGTACTTTGGACAGCCTTACTTCCATAAAACACCCTTAGTTTCTCAAAAGAGGCGTCAAAGAATATAGACTATAAAGAAGACATTGACTGTGGAGCTGTTGATTTTCTTAGCACCATGTAAGAAAATTAGTAACTGATATGGGCTTATGATACGGTTATGTATAACATGATGATGTGGTTGTTGCAGGTTACTCAGAGGTATATATGAATATGGAATGGGCTCCTGGGAACAACTTAAAGGTGACCCAGCGCTGAACCTAGATGACAAGATTCTGTTGGAAGGGGACAAGAAGCCACAGGCCAAGCATTTGGAGAGTAGGGCACAGTATTTGCTCAAGCTCATCAAGAAGCATATGGACCTTGGGCAGACGAAAGTGAGTGTTAGTATTACCTCCTTTATGTTGCATTTTAATGCTTTGTGATTTGGATCAAGCGTGCTTTTATGGTAATAGGGTCTTTGGGCAAAAGATATTTCATGGTAGTTTTAATAATTTAATTTATTATGTCAGTTTAGATATCAAATAATTTTTCAGTTTGAAATGAAATTTTTATTTGGCAGTTCTGTGTATCAAGTTTTCATATGTTGATGTGGTTTAAAGTTATGTATCCATTGTAGATCCACTTGGTATTTAGGAGTGGTTTTTGTAGAGTTAGCTAAGATGGAAGCGGCATTGATTGGATTTTAATGTAAGAGTTCTGGAGGTAAACATATTTAGTAGAAAGGGTAGTGGATTTTCAGACTCTTAATTTAATGGAAAGGAAATTGAGAGTGGAGGTAAAGTGGAGAGGAAGAAAAGGAAGAAAGCAGGGAAGTGGTGAAGATGAGGAAATTAAATGAAAAAAGAGGAAAGAATATATGGTGAAGCCGAGATAAATAGGCTCTTAGGGATAAAAGAAAAACAGTAGAAGAAGAAGAAGAACGATTTTGAAGAGGAAGTACGCAAGTGTGCAGGGATGGAATGTGAGATATGGGTGATAGGAGGGAACAGGAGGTTGATTGTAAATTAGAACAATGTAAGCATATGATGGGTACAGAAAAAAAAATGTATAAACAAAAGACAAGGTAAAGGAGGCTAAGAGAAGAGCAGATGTAAGGTGGGGGTAGATGATGGAAGGAGATTTTTGAAAAGAATAAAAAGATTTATGGAGGGAAATGAAGAGAGTAAGGGGGATGAGTTGGGTAGAGGGGAGAGTTAAAAGGTGCTGATGAATGGATAAATGTTTATGGAAGTGAAAGCAACTAAGGAAAGATGGGTAGAGTATTTCGGGGGAGTTGCTGAATGTAGATTAGGATGGCAGGGTTTGATTGTGGCAGAGGAGATGACTGGTGATAACAATAATTGTTGCTTCGATTTGTGTTTCTGTTTCCACAGGCCAAACAAAAGAAACAGCAGAAAGTCCGTAAAAATAGAGAGCCAAAGGGGATATCCAGAGCCATTATTGAAGACGATATTAGCTCTGATGATGAAACGACCACCACCACTGCCATCACTACTACAACGATCTCTACTACTACTCCAAGTATTCCTAAGAAGCCCAAGGTAGGACAAAAGGTAGTCATCAATTATTTTTTATGTCTATATGTTTGTTGTGGTAGTGGAGTGGGTGGTTGTAGGTGTTTGCCGTGACTTGTTACCTCTCTTATAAAGGGAAAGAGGCCCTTGTTATATAGGGCTATCCCCTGTGTAAGGGGGAAAAAGCCTTTGGTATATGTATGTATATACCAAGAGCTTTTCCCCTATACAAGGAAAGGAACAGGGTGGATGGGAGTGGAGTGTGTTGGGGAAGGAATGGGTGGGAGTGGTTTTTATGCCTTTTGTTTTCTGGCTACCTCCCTCATAAGGGGGGAAAAGCATTTGGTATATGCATGTATGTACAAGGGAGGTAGGTTGGTATGTAGGTAGAATGTATATCGTTTTTAGGGTATCCTGTCATAATAATTGTTAGTCTGTAGAGGAAGGACGGGAGAGGAAAGAAGATAGGGGTGAATGGAGAAGGGTGTGTATAGATGAGGCTGTGATGCATGAGGGGGAGTGGGTGGGGGATGGGGGTGAGGAAGTATGTACGAGAAAAAATTTGATGCAGTAGGAAGGGATTTCTCCCTGTCTTCTCCTTTTCTGCATGAGGGGACGGAGAGAGGGGGTCGCTGAATTTATGAAGTGGCCTTGCTGTGGATGTGCTGTGTCTTGCGATCTTGCGACACTGCTTCTGACCCAGGGCAGTGGACAGGATGCAGGGATGACCCGTCATCCAGGAGGTGCCAAGATAGGAGGGAGGGAGGATGGTGGAGGGGAATGGAATATATGGGAAATGAAATGGGTGGGAGTGATTTCTATGCCTTTTTCTTTTTGGCTACCCCCCATGTAAGGGTGAAAAAGCCTTTGGTATATGTATGTATGTATCTGTGATCCTCTTCATCTGCTGAAGAGGATCACAGATAGTGATCGAAATATACGGATCTTTTTAATTCTGCCTATTCTTCTCTGAAAGTGGGTCATTAGTAGTGTATGCATATATACATCCACGAGGAACAAAGATAAGAGGAAAACAAGATTGATGGATTGGGTGAGAGTGGGTGCATGCCTTTTGATTTGGCTATCTCCTGTACAAGTGGGAAAAAGGCCTTTGTATTATATATATAGATATGCATATAAATATATATACTTTTTTACAGGATGTTAAAGAAGGTAAAGAGCATAAAGAACACAAAGATCACAAAGATCACAAGGACCACAAAGATGCAAAATCTAAAGTCAAAGATGAAAAGAAGGATGACGGAGATAAGGCCAAAGTTAAGGATGAAGATGACAAAGAGGAGGTCAAGAAGGCAAAGAAGAAGAAGAAGGAGAAAAGGGAAAAGCAGCAGGGACCGGTACACATCACAGCTAATGGTGAACCAGTTCCTGTCGACAGTACAAAAGAACTGGACCAGTCACATCCATTGTGGGCAGAGGTGAGTGCTGTTTTGGCTAAAGAAGGCCCAGTACAATGGTGGATATGTCTTGAGAATAAAAGAAATTGTGGTAACTACAGTTTTCTGTGGTATTGCAACACCTGAGTGTCTATTGTCGTTTCTGATTTCCTCTTCAAGTGTGACACTTCAGACTGGTTTGTGATTACATTCCTCAGGGATACCTGGTGTGTGATTACATTCCTCAGGGATACCTTGTTTGTGATAGCATTCCTCAGGGATGTAATGCCTTGTAGTTTGTATAAAAACTACCCACATTTACCTTGAACTTCCTCCTATCACATACCTTCCCAGACTTTATCACTAATTCCCTTAATCCCCACTCTGACCATGCCATAAGCAGTGTTGTCAGTAAACAACAACTGGCTCACCTACTTTACTTTATTTTCTTTAACCATCTGTGGCTTTCATGTAACCAGCAACAGCCCTCAGGCAGGACCTTAAGTTGCTTAGGGAAGATACATTGTTGTTTGGGGATTATTAGTGTGGGACATTATGGTATGAGACGTTGTAGGTCCTCTGTGTGCTGTTTGCATCAGGAGCAGTCTGAATCTGTGGTCAGGCCCACTGTGTGTATGTATTGTCATTGCTGGATGGTGTCCTGAGTACAGGCATGCCAGTGTGGTTCCTGTCTGGCGTGGAAGGATTTTCTGTTTCATTCAGCTTAAGGATATCATCATTAAAATTCATGAGGTAAATGGATGGGTAAATGGAATGGATCAACAAATTAATACTTTGGTAGCCATGTCAACCACCAAATGTCACTTGTTTTATTGGAGGTGTGTAGGAGGAGCCAAGATAAGAGGGAGGGAGGGGGGTGAATGGGAGTGAAGTATGTTGAGGTGGAATGGGTGGGAGTGGATTGTATGCCTTTATTTTTTGGCTACCTCCCTTGTAAGGGGGAAAAACCCATTGGTATACGTATTTGAGTTAAAATACACGTACATGATATACTACTTATGCATTAAAACCCATTCACCATCTGATAAATATATGATAAAAGTGATAAAGTGGTGAGGGTAAACAAGTTCCAGGTGTTGGGCCCTGTTGTGGAAGTGGTCTTGCTCATTTACATTTTATCAGAGCCATGTGGAAGGCGACAAGGATGACCCTTTATCCAAAAGATGCTAAGATGGCAAGGACAATGAATGGGTTTTGGATTGTTGTTTGATGGCTGTAGGATGAATGTGTGCATATTCATCCAGCCACATTAAGAGAGAAAATGCTTTTTTAAATTTGTGTGTGTATATATATATATATATATATATATATATATATATATGTATATATATGCACAATAAAAACACTGGGCATGTGTGTTTTATAAATGCATAATTTACACTGAAGATGTAATATACCAAAGCCCTCTGCTCCGTTTATTTTCTAAAGTGGTTACCTTGCATATATATATATATATATGTATATATGTATATGTATATATATATATATATATGTATATATGTATTTATATATATGTATATATATATGTATGTATATATATATGTATATGTATTTATATATGTATATATATATGTATGTGTATATTTATGTTTATATATATATGTATATATATGTGTATATATATGTATATGTATATATATGTATGTAATTAGAAACAAATAAAGTATTTGGTGCTGGGAAAACAATGGTGAATAACAAATAATACAGAATGACGTCTTTTTCAGTGTAAGGAGAAAATGCGACCCATGAAGAAAGCTCTCAAGGCATTGGACAATCCAGATGAAGGGTTGAGTCAGGAGGAACAAATTCAGCACACACGTAAATGTCTTTTACAGATTGGAGATCATATTGAGAAATGTCTAGAACAATTCAAAGATCAAGAGATTGCAAAAGAATGGAAAAGGTATGTTTGTAGCTTTCCATATATACTAATGGAAATGCAGACACATTTTTAGTCTATTTTCAACATTTTGATCAGTGTCTACTGCTAATGGTCAAAACTGTGAATAAAGTAAAAAATTATAGATTTACTCCATTATATTTCACACATTGCATGCAGTCTTAGAAATGTTAGGTTACTTTTGAAATTGGCTTATCCACTTGTTATTGTTTCCCTGTTAAGGGTACTAAGTAATTGTTCTTTGTGTACAGCCTGTTATGGCAGTTTTACAAATTTATTCCATTATACCTGTTTTCACACATTGCATGCAGTCTTACAAATGTTAGGTTACTTTTGAAATTGGTTCATCCACGTTATTATTGCCCTGTTAAGAATACTAAGTAATTGTTCTTTGTGTACAGCCTGTTGTGGCAGTTTGTCTCCAAGTTTACCGAGTATGATGCAAAACGTCTCCACAAACTTTACAAGAAAAATAAGCGTGTCAATGAGGAGAAGAAAGAAGAGAAGAAGGAGACTGAGAAAGAAGACAAAGATAAGAAGAAAGATAAGAAAGAAAAAGACAAAGAGGGTGAAAAGAAGAGAGAGAAGGATGACAAACACCATCAGCCTCCTCCGAAGCGACGACCTGAGGAAGACATGCAGCAACAGCACTCGGCTTCCAAGAAGACTTACAATGGGTGGGCAGAGAGGTTGGTCGTGCATGTCTTTATGTGTAGTCAGTCATGGAGGGATTTTCCAAAGAACCTACAATATGAAGTATAATTGCACTTTAAGGTCAATCAGTCTGTTGCTCCAGGTCTCTTGCAAGAGATCCACAGATCCCAAGTAACTGTTGATAACCGTTGGATTAACCCGTGAGTTCTTCAAGGAAGAGATCCAAAGTAACTGGTAATAACTGTTGGATTAGCCCATGAGTCCTTGCAAGAGATGCACAGATCCAAAGTAACTGTTGATAACCATTGGATTAACCTGTGAGTTGTTCAAGGAATAGATCCAAGGTAACTGGTAATAACTGTTGGATTAGCCCATGAGTCATTCAAGGAAGAGGTTCCCATTTCTAACAAATACATGGTGGTACATAAAAAACATGGGAAAAAGGCCATGGTTTAAAAAAAAGAAAAAAAAAAGAAAAAAAAAAAATAATAATAATAATAATAGTAATGTGCAGCCCAAAGGAATATTTCCTCATCATTTATATTTACTCGTAAGGGGACAAGAAGGGAGGATTGTCATGAAGTGGTGGTGGTAAACCAGTTTTAACTATCAGACCCTGTTGCTGAGGTGCTGTATTTTGCTGCATTGCTTATGACCCAGGCAATGGGTGACGACCAGAGGTGCGAAGGAACTTCTAAAAGGGAAACAAATGGGTGTGGGATGGATGGAGGGTGGGTGGGTCCATGCCTTACTTGACTACTCCTCTTATAAGTAGGAGAGGCCTTGTGGTATATTCTTATCCTTCTATGTACCAAAAAGCTTCTTCCTACTCATAAAGAAGGTAGCCTGTTTTGGTATTTAGGTAGACAGAGGGGAAAAATATATATAAGGGGTGGTGAAGTCAAAGCATTCTCCTACACTTCATCCATCCCATACCTATTCATAACTATTCATGTGCCTCTCATCATAGCACCTCATGGATAAAGGATCTTCTATGGTCTCCCAAAACATAGCTCAGGTTGAAGGAAATGCAGCAAGATACAAGCATACATATACCAAAGGCTTTTTCCCCCTTACATGGGGTTAAGCCAAGACACAAGCACCTCAACTATAATTCATGATTTTAACATTTAGCACTTGATATGGTAGTGGCAATATAATGCAGCAAGGCACAAGCACCTCAACTATAATTCATGATTTTAACATTTAGCACTTGATATGGTAGTGGCAATGTAATGCAGGAAGACACAAGCACCTCTACTATAATTCATAAATTTTAACATTTAGCACTTGATATGGTAGTGGCAATACTCTTCCAAGACAGATATGTAGTGCCTGGGCTTAGTAAGATTTAGTTTTTAAGATCCTTAACTCTCACACCACCCATGGAAGTAGCTGGTCTAGTAAATTAACAAGAGGTGAAACAATTATTTTACATCTAACTTTCTATGATATACTGCATGCAGATCTTTTATTTTCTTAAACATTGTATCAAATATATTGTTTTGTATGCACTATTTTTACATTTTCAGGGGAAGAGAAGGAGAAAAATGGGACAAAAGAGATCGTGACAGAGACAGAGACAGAGATCGTGACCGCCAACGTGACAGGGATAGAGATCGTGACCGCGACCGTGGTGACAGGAACTACCCTCGCAGCCACAACGGTCCTGGTCGGGAGTGGCATAGCCCTGGAGGCAGGGAAAGGTGCGGTTATTTATGTTTTAACATCGTTTCCGATTGTCTTTTAACCCCTTCCATACGGGGCCGCACACGTAGGCGTCATGGGGAGCGAGTGTATTCGCGAGGCTGCCATATCGGCGTCTTGATTATATTTATTGTAGTCGCCCCTCCATAATGACATTCTTTCTAATTCTTTTGTAATCGCATTTTCTATGGTTATCAAAATTCACGGGTGAAGAGAGAACGATCGATATAAGCGGTGACTATATTTTATGATGCGAGTATTATTACGACACGTCGTACAGCTGGCATTGGTTGCTGCCACCGAGATCCAAGTCCATGACGCCTACGTGTGCGGCACCGTATGGAAGGGGTTAACCACTTCAGTACGACTTAAATTCTTGTGCGCATCGGCTGCCATATATAATTTGCATCACACTATTAGCATTATAAAATATAAAGTCACTGCTGTATTACTCGTTCACTTTTACTCTGAGTAATAGTAAACATAGAAAATGTGATCAAAGCAGTTCACAGAATTCAGGGATAACTCATGTACAACTACAAAAAATATATATAATTAAGACGCTGACATTGGCATCCTCATGTATCTACTCGTGCCTCACAACGCCTACATAGGTGTCATTGTACTGAAATGGTTAAATGTTCAATTGTTATCATGTGGGGAAATCCATCTGTGTTGGTGGAATATACTTGAGGAACCAGACCTCCATAGAAGTGGTCATATAAGATAGACAATGGAGAAAACAATGAAAGGGTCAGTTGTCTTCAAAACCCATCACCATCCTCACCTCTATATGCAGGTAAGGATGTTGATGGCCTAGGCCCAAGAAGAAAAAAAAAAAAAAAAAAAAAAAAAAATTAGTCATTTCTCCTCCAGTTTTCACATAAGGAGAGTAAACATCCAGTAACTGCTCTCTTCTTCCTCCTACTACTGCAGTTACTACTAGTACTATTATAATACTACCAATCTTTCTACTACTGTTATATACAGCAGTACTACACAGAAGTTTGCAGTAAGAAAAGTCGAAAGTACCAACAAGATCATACATGCAAATACAGATGTATTTTTCAACCAAATATGTCAGGTAGCAAGTTTTCCTGTAAACTGTATATATATATATATTACATATATATATATATATATATATATATATATATATATATATATATATATATATATATATATATATATATGCATGCATGCATGTATGTATCTTTTATTTCCTTCTCTTTCTTCATTACCATGATACTGTGATGCATGGAATGCAGTGGGTGGGGGTAGGGGGTGGTTAGGGAATGGTTATGTGTGAATGATATTTTTATTCAACCCAAAGGGATTTCTCCCCATCTTCAGTGTTACAGCATGAGGGTGGTTGCCGATTAAATGAAGTGGCTTTGCTGTGGATGTGCTGTGTCTTGCAGCATTGCCTCTGACCCAGGGTGATGGGCAAGATGCAGGGATGACCTCTCATCCAGGAGGAGCCAAGCTGAGGAGGAGGGAGGGAGGGGTAGTGAATGGGAGTGGAATTATGCCTTTTGACTTTGGCCACCTTTCTTGTAAAGGGGAAAAAGCCCTTGGTATATGTATGTACCATGTTTTTACCCAAAAATATGATTACTTGATTCAAGATGTGAGGAAAATGTAGCTCACATATTTTCTCAGGTTTCTCGTACTTCTTATGTAACTTACTTAACTCAGTATATTTGAATTAAAAGGCCAATTACATTGTTCATTTTTCTTTGCAGTCGCTATCCACAGGATTACAAGCGAGACGGAAACTACCATCGTGATGGCTACAGACCTCATGGGTATCACAGGGGAGGCCCAGGCCCAGACTGGGGTTCCAGACAACATCATGGGAAGTACCAAGGCTATGGTCCTCCTGGTGGGTACCCTGCTCACTACCCTCCACATCCAGGTGGTCCTCCCATGTATGGTGGTCCTCCAGGAAACAGACCTCCACAGGGCCCACCTTACGGAGGACACCGGCCAGATTGGGGTAACAAGGATCGTTCAGACCGACCACCACAAGATTGGGGAAAGGACAGAGGAGACAGACCATCAAATTATCCCAAAGATTATTGAAGAGTTCAATTGTGTGATCCTGGATTTGAAGTGGTAATATATTCAGTTGGGAGCTGCACTAAGACTATAGTTGTCAGGCTTATAGAGATGGCAAGCATACTGCTTAGTCCTGGCTGTGATATTTATGGAACACCTTAAGGACACCCAAGGCAAGGCCATGTCATTTTGCACCTGTTATTCGTGAATGCAGTGGTGATTGACTTATCGTCTATCCCTATTCAGTCGTAGAAAGGGGAGTGGAAAACTGTGCGAGGAAAACTCCAATTGCTCTGTGTCAGACTTACTTTGAACAAGACAGAACTTATGGGCTATCATGCCATTGTACAACAGATACCTAACCCCTAGGAATGCAGAGAGTGAGATTGGGTTCTGCACAACCATTAGCCAACTGGATTTCTGGAGGAAATAAACTCTAGTCAAGATCAGGCTCTATAAAATAGGATATACAAGGGAAAGGCATTTAGAAGTGAATGAAAATGAGATAGAGATTTTAAAAGGTGACACTTAACTGAAGTTTTATATTATGAATGCGTTGTATATGGTGGCAACAGTAATGACAGGTATGAATTCTTTTGGTTGTGATATGGAAATTCCCTATCTGATTTTATGGGACACTTCACTATTATGAACTAATGAGCTTCCCAGTTGCATCAGTAGTATGAAATGGGCTCTATGGAAAGAAGACAAATGATTGCAGAAATTGGTGGGAGAAAGGCTTTGCTCAAAGCTGCATTCCACTCCTAACGACCTATTGTTAGGTGGTCTGCCACTTTCCACTAGCTGACCCGACCCAACCTGACTGACCCCAGCCACATTCAACTAAGCAGTCATAGTTTCCAACTTTGGACAACAGTTATCTTGTTGTCCGTATGTACAGAGGGTTCTTCCCCAAAACACTGCTACTGATTGTGCAGTGATTGTGCTGGTACCGTCATCCCTTACTCCTGTTGACACAGGGACATGGTACACACCATGCATCAAGAGCGGTGGCATGCTACAACAGTTGTTGGGACATTGTCATCTCCGATAATGGTCTGATGTCTGATGTACCCTTACCTTGTCTACAGTAGTGAGGCTCTATGTGATATCTCAATACAATTATTTTTGTACAAAGCTCTTAAGTGATATTTGTAGAAATGTACATAAAAAAAAATCATACTTGGCAATAATAGAGAAAGAAACCACAGTTTTATTAACCTCATCACCCAATACTGCTGTAATAATGGACTAGTAAATTGTCTTTGTTACAAAGATTTGTAGCAGGTAGGTTAGGAAGATTGGTACCTCCCAGTTTTCTCCATACTGTGTAATAGGGGACTGTGTAATAATGCAAAGGGGGACGGAGAGGGGGGGTCGCCGATTAAATAAAGCGGCCTTGCTGTGGATGTACTGTGTCTTGCGACACTGCTTCTGACCCAGGGCGGTGGGCAGGGTTCAGGGATGACCCGTCATCCAGGAGGTGCTCAGATGAGAGGAAGGGTGGGAGGGGTGTGGAGTGTATTTAGGGATGAAATGGGTGGGAGTGTTTTTATGCCTTTCCTTTTGTGGCTACCTCCCTTGGAAGGGGGAAAAAGCCTTGGTATATGTATGTATGTATGTATGTGTAATAGCTGGTCTTTGGTACTAAATTGTGACATATTTGTTTGTTGGTCAACATTTAGTTTTTACATCACCTTGGTTACCTGTAGCTCTACAAATAGTACAAAACAAAGCCTTACAAATAATAACAAGCTGTACTCTTGACCCCATTAAACCATCTTCACTCAGAATAATAAATTGCCCCCATAGAATATCACCTGAAAATGAATAATATGCAATAGTACAGTTCAATAGAGGAAAGTGGGAGGTGAGCCAGCTGTTGTCTGTGAATGACACTGCGCTTGTAGCAGGGTCAGAGGAGGGGTTGAGGAAGTTGGTGACAGGGTTTGGGAGTGTGTGTGAAAGAAGAAAGTTGATAAATGTGGGTAAAAGTAAGGTGGTGAGATGTACAAGGGGTGAAATTGGCAGTAGACTGGAGGTGAGCATTAAGGGAGAGCGACTGGAGGAAATGGACAGTTTTAGATACTTTGGATGCCAATGTGGCAGGAAAGGGTGGAGTGGAGGTAGAATGTAGATTGAGAGAAGCAAGTAAATGCCTTGGTGGATTAAAAAGTGTAATGAGGAATAGACATTTGGGAATGGATGCTAAGAGGAGACTGTATGAAGGAATGATTGTGCTAACAGCACTGTATGGGGCAGAAACATAGAATATAAGAGAGGAGTTTGAATGTGTTTGAAATGAGGTGAGAAGTATGATAGGGGTTACTAGGCTGGATAGAATGAGAAATGAGGAGGTGAGGAGAACAGGGGTGGTAAGGGAGTTGGGAGAAAGGGGGTATGAAAGAGTATTAGGATGGTTTGGACACATGAAAAGAATGAGTGAAGTAAGACTAGTAAAAGAGGTATGGAAGGCAGATGAGGAGGGAGTGAACATAAGGGGGCGACCTAGGATGGGGTGAAAGGGGCTTTGGGGAAGGGGAATGTCTGTTGAGGAAGGATGGGAGTGGACAGAAGATGGGTGAATGGAGAATGGTTGTATATGGATGATGTGATGCATGAGGTGGAATGGGTTGGGGGGGGGGGGTGAGGTAGTATGTGTGTCAATTTATTTTTCATACACACTCCCTCACCCCCATCCCCCACCCACTCCCCCTCACTCATCACGGCGGCATCCACACAACCATTCACCCCTATCTTCTGTCTTCTCCCATCCTTCCTCAGCATACACTCCCCTCTTTCCCAATGCCCCTTTTACCACATCCATCCATCTCATCCTAGGTCAGCCCCCCATGTTCAGTCCTTCCACCTCTACCTTCCACACCTCCTTTACTAATCCTTCTTCACTCATTCTTTCCATGTGTTCAAACCATCCCAATACTCTTTCATCAACTCGGTCTCCCAACTCCCTTTCCAGCCCTGTTCTCCTCCTCACCTCGTTTCTCACTGTTCAGCCTAGTAACCCCTATCATACTTCTCAGGCACCCCATCTCAAACACATTCAAACTCCTCTCTTCTCTCACACTATATACATCTACCATATCCTGTCTCCTGCACCACACACCTTTTAAACACACATTATGTGGGACAGTGTACATGTCACTGAAAGTGGTAGGAGAAGGGGAGCTGTTCACAGTCATCAATTCTCCATATGTAAAAAAATGTGAGAAATGCATTTGAAGTTGATAGTCTCGGTACAGAGACCTAGTGACAGACCTTAAGGGCTGTAGAGGTTGATGAGCATTGAACATGGGCAGCTGCATTGTCCATCTTGCAGAACCATCACATAGATGTGCCTGTCCCTCGTTTTTTCGACATGCCCAAACCATCTTGGTATTCTTTGATCTACAGTATTCAATAGCTTTCTTTCCTCCTCCTGTTCATCCTTGTAACACCAACTAAAAATCTGACATTTCATCTTAAACACGTTTCAGTTCTTCACTTCTGCTTCCTTCAATTTTCAAGTCCCCAATTCATACAGTGCTGTGGGCAAAATCACATCCCTATGTAACCTTCTCTCCATCATTCCCGAGGTACCTGTTTTTTGTAATACATTTCATTCCTCCCACACATTTACTTTCCCATCCTTCCCCAGATACCTGTTTTTCATAACACGTTCATTCCTCCCACACATTTACTTGCCTAGCTACAGGAATAAAATGCTCAGGATGGAACCGTCATACAGAGGACATTGAATGCATTATTTTACATAGCTCCTCCCTATAGTTGTACTCGGACAACACAATATTACTTCTTTGGTTAACTTAAGGGACTAGCCCAGTGGATGTTATAGTAACCTGGGGGCCTTATGTTGCAGATTTTCATGAAAATATTCCATTTTCTCTCCGTTTCTTTAGTTTTATTGAATTCCAATCTACTTCTAAGTATTTTTTTTTCAGTTAAAATTAACATTTTCAAAGTTGTAGCTGCCTTATCTATATATTCTTATTTTATTTGTCTTCCCAATTTTCAGCATAATTACAAGGACCACATGGTCATTTGGTTTGTGGGAAGCAATTATTAAAATTTCCAGTTGCCTTAAGTTCTTATGTTAGATAAAATCCAGTCTTATAAATGTATCTTCATCTTGTGTTGATTTCTGCATCCATTAGGTCGTTATATCTATTGCTATATTAAACAAATTTAGATTTAAGAAGGAAATAGGAAAGAATTGGTTTACTATAGGGTGGTCAACGAATGGAATAAACTTGGTAACCATGTAGTCATCGCTGAAACTATCGGTTGTTTTAAGAAAATCGTTTGATGGGGATGGCAGATGGTAATAGACATGGAACTGCCTAGTGTAGGCCTTATGGTCTCTTGCAGTCTCCTTCATTTATATGTTCTTAAGTGCAGGTAGTCACTGTTGAAAATTGGAGCGGAGTGCGGAATCCGCATCCACAATTTAGCGAATGCGAGACTTCCAATAACTCCAGCGCACTAAGAGATATTGCAATGCCCGTGTTACACATTCATCATTCTCAAATGTTTTGAATTTGAAAAACTAAAAGACGACTTCGCTCACAGTATTCTAGAATATAGCCAATTAGCAAAGTGAGTAACATATAGGTTTAACTTCTCTCAGTTTGACATTCATCTTCTCAATATATGTCGTAAAGGTGGTTTGACATTTGGAGATTAGAAAAAAAAGAGATTGCAACCTAAGTCGTTTCTACTCAAACGAACTCGTGTGAGTTGCGTATGTCTGACGATCTTAAAAACAAAGTCGACTGCTGCGCACTAGGGGGCGTCAGAAGCTTGCGTCTAGGCTTACACACCAATAACAACGCTCAACAAAGAACAGAAAACGGACGAATGACGAACGAGCCACGTCACGGTGATATGTGAGCGGTGGATAATGTGAAATTCTACTGGATAACTTAGCCCGTAGAACAGTATACACCCAACATTAATTTGCCCCCTTTTACTTTCAGCTTCCTTTCCCTAGCATGCCCACTCAAACTACACTGTTAAATGCATTATATCTCCTATGATCCGATCACTATATCCGCAAATAACTAGCTCACCTCCCATTTCTCTCTACTTTCACTTATCCCCATCCCCTCACCCTTCACCCTCGCATTTACCTCATGTGCCACCCCGTCCATGTACGTACACATTGAACACAAGGACATAAGAATAAAGGAGAATGCAAGAGACCTGTAATTTCCATCCATAACCTTCCCCTACTAAGTCTGTTCCATGCGTAAACCATTTCCATACCAATTCCTTTGACAAACCAGTTCTTCATCTTTCCTTCATAAATATAAATTTAGCCAAATTAAATTCATTACTACTAGCCCTACCCTGCTGTATTAGTATGATGACGTTACATGACCCGTGTTATAGCCTTTGACCATGAGAATAAACACCTTGTGAGATCGAAACCTTTATTAGTACTACGTTTCGCTTTTTACAGCTTTTTGAAGGGAAAAAGCTGTAACAAGCGAAACGTAGTACTAATAAAGGTTTCGATCTCACAAGGTGTTTATTCTCACAGTCTTGTCGGCTTTTGCCATTGTGATTCAGCCTTTGACCACTTTAATTGGATCTCTCCGCACTCTACGTCTAGAGTGTAAGTGGTGCCTAGGCCTGTCTTCGTAATGTAAATTTCTGAACCCATGTATTATATTGGCCATTCTCCTCTGTACTGACTCTAGTAAATTAATATCCATTCTATAAGACGGAGACCAAAACTGCACCGCATACTCAGGGATGGTTCTAACACCAAATAGATTTTGATAACTGCATCTGCACTTTTGTTTGTAACCGTCCTAGCAATAATTCCAAATGCCTTTTTAGCTCTATTCCAGGCACTGATGCACTTTTTTCATGGATTTAAATCCAGGACTCACTAACACTCCCAAGTCTTTTTCATATTATATTTTCTCTAAAACGGTGTTATCTAAGCTGTACCTGTTTTCTGGGTTGTGTAAGCCTACGTTTAACACACCGTACTTTGAGATATTAAAGGTCATTTGACATTTCTCCGACCCTGCAAAAATTTTGTTAAGATTTTCCTGCAATATCCCCTGACCTAATATGGCGTCCTATTTTAGTGTCGTCCACAAATTTACTAGCATCATTTCTAATCCCGTTGTCCAAGTCGTTTATACAGTATACATAACGAATAATAAGGGACCCAAAACCGAACCCTGGGGAACTCCACTAATAACACTCCCCAATTTAGATTTCACACCGTTAATAGTGACACAGTTTTTATGTCACTAATCCATGCTCTAATCAATTCAAAAATATTGAAATGGATCAGTGACAGAAAAGAGTGGATCACCATTAATCGTGTAAAATACAAGTTTGGGAGTATTACTTGAGGAGTTCCCCCAGGGTTCGGTTTTGGGTCCCTTATTGTTCATTATGTATATAAATGAACAACCATGGTGACAATACACAACCCTGGTGTAACCTTAACTTCACCTCAAATTGCTTACTATCTCCATTTTGTACCCCAACACAAACAGCAGCTCTTATTGGAAAAAAATAGAAAAAGTATGTATATAATAATAATAATAATAATAATAATAATAATAATAATAATAATAATAATAATAATAATAATAATAATAATAATAATAATAATAATAATAATAATAATGATAATAATAACAATAATAATAATAATAATAATAATAATAATAATAATAATAGTAATAATAGTAATAATAGTAATAATAGTAATAATAGTAATAATAGTAATAATAGTAATAATAGTAATAATAGTAATAATAATAATAATAGTAATAATAATAATAATAATAATAACAACAACAATAGAGTCGTAGCCTGTGGGGGGAAAGGAAGCAACTACTCCCTTTGGAAAATGTCAGAATTTTAACTTCCACATTTTCTGGTAAGTATCCCACCAACACATCCCATAAAACTACAGGTTCCTTGGCTGGGTACTGCTAGATCAATGTATTTAGAAGAAAATAAAGTACCTCGAGAGGGAGACTGCAAATAATCCATTGAGAGATTATAAATGTTTAATGTATGAGACTTGTGATAAAATAATGTATGATATGAGTCTCCTCTGTTAACTGTCCCCACCCCTGGCATTGGGGCCAGCCAACGGCCCTGAATAATAATAATGAATATAATATCAAGAAAAAATACTGCCCTCAACAGCTTTCCCATTCCATACATCAACAACACCTCTCACAATGCCTTTCTATCTACCCCCGTCATAATACCCTCTCCAGGTTCGTAAAAAAAAAAAAAAAAAAAAAATCCATACCTTTTGTCAAAAAAAATCTCACAACTGCCTTACTACGAATTTGCGAGTTGCTATAGTCAAACTTGTTAATCTGTTAATAGTCATCCATTTTTTATATTTTGTTGCAAGAGAAGTGTAGAAAACAAGGATTTTTAAATTAAATTAAAAGACCGTGACAGAATAATAGATAAATAAACACATTTAATAAATGAGTAAAAGTAGAGAGGTAGAAACTTCCTCAAGGTGAACCTGTTGGATTTGTTTACTTTGATCTTGTACAGTCGCTCATCGGAAACTGGGGAATACAATGTTATGCTTCATCCCTTACTAATCTTGGGTAATGTTCTATTGAATTCATGCTTTGCACAATATTCTGCATTATTTTTAATTTACCTTATTCCATTTATTTATATATTAATGTATGTATTTGTTTATTGATCTATATATTCATTCCTTTATTTGTCTATCCATTTGTATCTATTCTATTAGTTTGTTTTTATATATTAGATATTTTATTCGTGTAATTATTTTTTCGGTAGGCTATATCATGAGAATTTGTTTAGTAATGTTTCAACTTGTTTACGAGTGTTTTACGTTCTCGGATTGCTCTACCTCAATATCACTTGATCAACACTCTCATGGCTGATATAATTATAGTAAATGTGTGAATGGTGTTTCAAATAACTCGTTTGTGCAGAGACAGTCGACTAATCCGTCCTTAGTTTTATTTTCAACATCTTTCATTTTGTGCGGACAGCGAGACCACATCATCGATGTTTATATCTACGTTGGTATTGGCATCCAAATGGTGAGAGAGACAATTGGGGAAAAGAATTTAACAAATTTGGTTGATTTACCTATAAATCGAATAAAGTGTTTATATTATGTATCATCTATGTTTACATATTGTAAATATCTTCCTTTCCCATAATATTTCTCTTTACCAGGCATTATACTTGAATTTTATATAATTGTAGACTTGGTTTCGAGCAAGATTGCATGCGTCTCATTCTACACCGGGAAGCGCATTCTTTTTATTTTATTTTTTCCATCGTTACCCTTAATTTTATTAACGCGTTCCCTTCTATTGTCTGTCAAAGTGATTCATTTACCGCGGAGTAATCCATTGATGACTTGGCAATTTTATTCTGAAGTTTATTTTCCATCTTTGCCTCTCGACGTATTTTTGTCAAAATCTTGTAACAGCTTGCAGTTTCCCTCACATGTTCCTCTCATGATCTGATCCTGATATGATCATGAATCTCTTATCGTCTGCGATCATATGTAGATGAGGTGCTATGCATGTATTTGAGTATGTACATATGGATGTCAAGAAATAATTTGGATTTAAATGCTAGTAGACTGTATTCAACTAAATATGACAATATGCATGTGACATGAGCACACTGCACTCCCCAACAGCCGTATAATTCATGTCTCAAGTTCAGCTGCGGGAAATATAAGCAACACACACACACACACACACACACACACACACACACACACACACACACACACACACACACACACACACACACACACATATATATATATATATATATATATATATATATATATATATATATTATATATAATATAAATATATATATATAAATATATATATTTCAACCACATTAACTTTACACTATTAATTTTCAATCACGATCGAGACTGACAATTGCGCTATTGAGGAAACTGATTTATGTAGTGAAGCTAAGGACTCGATCTCAACTCAGTTACGTAGCCACAATGTGAACAGTGTTCTAACATTCGCCATCTAGAAAACTATTGATGGCGCAGTGGGTTAGTGACTGTCCACCCCATGTATATGAGCTGAGTTCGAGTCCCGTTTGGCTACACATATTCCTTTGAAAAAGCATATATCTCCGTCGAGCGCATTGTCAGTCTCGATCGGATGACATGGAACTTAAAAGTGACTAAGGTTAATGTGGTTTCCTAAAAAATTCCGATATCTGTACTGGGGACCATATCAGTGTGTGTGTGTATATATATATATATATAAATATATATATATATATATTATATATATATATATATATATATATACAAATATACAGTCGGACGAAAGAAAGAGTGTGCGTAAGCGGTGTATATGTGTGTGTGTGCTACGCAATGCTATATACAGTTGCGGTACAAAGTGGCAGGATTTTAGGCTATCTTAATTTTGTAGAGAACCGTTTTTACAAAAGATATATTCTGGGAACACGAGAAAATGGTTTTGAACATAAACTGCCCAACCCTACAGTTCACCTTTAATTTTGACACGAGGTCGGGTCAGGGGGAGGGGGAGGAAGCTTGTGACAATATTTACATTTGATGAAAGATTTACCTGAAATGATGTACTGGGGTCATTGACCCTTGCACTAATATTAGCTTTTTGTCATGCACCGGTGTATACAATTTAATGGTTTTCTTGACCTCTACCATTTAAATAAAAAAAAAACCCACACCCTGATTTGTAAATGAGATCAGATTTCTCCCAGTCCATCCGGTGATATAAAAATATTCATGGGAGAACGTGAATAAACACCAACACTGCTGAATTTATTTGGCCATATCTAATCGACCTATTTGCAAAGGTAAATTTAATCTTGTCAATGGTCTTTCCTAAAAACAGGCCGCCAATGTAGGAAGTCACAATCTTTACATGTTGGGAAGGGAGTAGTTAATTTCACCTAATATGATTCTTCCTTCAACCTCTGGTGTTAAACATTAACAACTTTTTTCAGTATAATAGTTATTCAGGGTACGATATCACACATCAAATTTACTTGTCTCTTTGGAAGAAACATAACAATTTTTTTTCCGTATTGTGTTCGTATTTGCTGAGAAACAATTATTTTCCATCTGTCTTAACAAGTTATTCACGAGGTTGTCAATTGAATTCAGATATATGTATGAGTCATACATTAATAAAGGTAATGTTCATTTTATCATAATATATAACTTGTAAATATAAACACATTTGAACAATAGTGACAAGACTGCATCGAAGTTAATTCCCAGTGTCAACAACAAATCTCCCATTGACAAATTATCCTAAAGGCTCGGATGAAAAAGTCACACAGTAGGTCTACACTCCTTTTAATGTGATGCTGCTGCAGTACCGACCAAGAGAATACATCCCAGGTAACTAACCTGAATGAGTGTATTTCATTAAGACAGAGGCTTCTAGTAAAAGTGAAAACTACTTGGATCATTCCTCATGGAAGATGTCTAAAAAGGGGATTTTGTCATTTATTCTTACTTACACATTGAACGTATGATGTTCGAAAACCCACCGTTGTTAAATTATTTAGGTGTCCATCGATTAAGAAAAATATCAAAAGGACCAAATCCCAAAGAGTGAAGAATACATCAAAGAATATCTAACAAATCAATACAGTAGGGGGTTTAATTGTTTGGAAGAAGAACACTCTCATGACACTTATTCCATGTAAAGATTAGCCAGAACAGGAGAAAGATTCGAACACATGCTACAAGGCATTTATAAGTTTAGTCATGGTAAAAAACCGATCTTAGTGTTTAGGAAAAGACATTACTTCAAAAGTGAGTCATTAATATTTTAATTTTACCACATTAACTTTACAACTTTTTTTATATTTTCCATAGTCAAATCAAGTATTTTAGTCGAGACTATTCTGGTATCGTGCAAATTAATGAGGAAACTGATATGTATTTAAGCTTTATTTTGTTACTCGATCTCAACTCAGACGTACCATAGGTTAGTGAACAGTGAGCTAACTACTGTAAAGGCCATAATGGAAATCTCTTGATGGCGCGTGTTATAAAGGAATTTTACATATATATCATCTATATATATAATTTTTTTTTTAACATATATATTTATTCTCAACACAAATATTGATGCAAATATAATACATTATATATGCCCAGTGTGTGTGTGCAAAATGTAATGTGTGTGTGTGTGTTGTGTGTGTGTGTGTGTGTGTGTGTACGTATGTATGTATATAATCAGTGGCGGATACAGGATCAAAATTTTTGAGCAGTAACCATTGAATTTTGTAGAGAATCACCTAACATAATTTAATATAAGAGGGACGAGGTATTATGTAGCACGTACGATGGTATTTGAATATAAACTGGGTGGGAAGTGGATTTTCTGCACTTTATTTTTCTTTACCAGAATATTGTAAGGGGTAAAAAGCCTTTTAAAATGTATATTATGTATTTTAATAGATTTACCCTCAATCATGTACTGAATATACTTCTGCCACTAATATTGCTTTTTGTCATGCACCGGTGTATACGTGACAGGTTTCTTGACCTCTACAATGAGGTAATAAAAAAAAAAAAAAAAAATGGGAGGGATTCAGCCTCCTCAGTCTTCCCACCCTGGATCCGCCTATATATAAATATATATATATATATATATATTATATAAATATATATACGATATATAAACACTAAACACAAATATGAAAGACAGGCATAAATCTAGCCTATGTTTTTCTTGTGTCTTCTTGCATATACTGTACATATTTAATTAGATAAACAATGGATTTTCCTAGAAAACAGGCCGCAAGTTCATTTTTGGCCAATTGCTTATTTCAGAAACATTGTTGGGAAATAGTTACATCTTCACACAATTTCTGCAGTACCCCATCTGAGTGTTAAAAAAATCCCACGTCAGTATTGATAAGTTATTCATTACGATATCACACATCAAATAATAGTGTTTTCATGAGAGGATCATACATTTTTTTCCGTATTGTGTTCGTATTTGCTGAGAAACAATTATTTTCCATCTGTCTTAACAAGTTATTCACGAGTGTTTCGGAGAAAGTCAATTCAAAAGTATATGGTGAGGGGTGAGTCATACATTAGATAGAGCGCTAATGGATTCATTTTATCATAATATATAACTTGTAAATATAAACACATTTGAACATGTGCTAAGTGACAAGAGGGTGCAATATCAGAACATTTTTTCCCATCGAGGTCAACAACAAGTGGAATCTCCCATTGAGAAGGAGGAAATTATCGCCCAAAGGTAGGGAGGTTCTTAGAGTGAACTCCAGTAGGTCTAATAAAGGAGAAGGATGGGATGCTGCTGCAGTACCGACCAAGAGAATACATCCCAGGTATTTATATAATGCTTTATATTATTTCATTAAAGTGTGCAAGGATGGTGTGTGGAACAAGGAAGTAAAGGGGAAAACTAGAAGAAAGGGTAGTGTTGTGATGAGGAACAAGAAGGTTGTAGTCATGTACAGCTCGACCCACCTTCACAGATTGGTTACAAAAGAGGACCAGGGGAGTCCGTTATGTCACTCGAAAAGAAAAGAGAACCGTTTTTGCATTTGGTAAAGGTGTCAAAGAGGAGAGCGATGTAAGAAATGGGGTATGATATGACCAAGAAAATTTTGAAGTAATAAAAAGATTTTGAAAGATATTTCTAAGAGAGGAAGAGGATGCAATCAAGTAGGTAGAAAAGTAAAAGGTACGATGGTTAGTAGTTGATAATGGAAGAGATGACACTTATCTCTGTGTAATATAATTACATTTATTATTATGGATTCACTACATTACAAGGCATTAGGGAAGTTTTGCTGCAGTGGGAAATACGAAGAAAATCTTAGAGTGTTTATGAGGAGAATGGAGGATGTCTTACTTCAAGTGAGTCTGGGGTGAAGGCAGTTGTAAAGATTTATAAAAGCAGGTAAGGCACCTGGTCACTGGATGGAATTTTTTTTCATGCAGAATGTCTAGCAAATGCAAGTATTTTAGTTTGGTTCTATTCTGGTATCGTGCAAATTAATTTATTTTTATTATTTTATTTAATTTATTTTGTTACCTTTTAATTTTTTTCTGTGGAATGGTTATTATAGGGTTAGGTTTAGGTTAGGTTAGGAGCTATTGGACAATGTAAGGCTAATGTTAAATATGAGGATTAGGAGCGTGATTAGAAGGAATTTTTACATTATTTTTTCATCTTTAGGACGGGTAATTTTTTTTGTGTAGATCAGATCTTATTCTCAACACAAAATTGATGAGAAAGCCTATAGGAAAGGGGAAGGATGTTTTTATGGCTTTTTTGATTTAAAAGGCTTATAGTTTGGTAGGCTGAAAGGCACTGAAGATAAGATATTCATATTTGTCAGGAGGAAACCATTTTGGGATCTGGTCAAGAGTTTTTCGCATGTGAGAACTATGGTTCTTAGATATTGAGCAGTGACCATTGGATTGGACCAGTAAAAGGTGGGACTTCGTCAAGGATGCGTTAATGTCGCCCTGGCTGTTCAACTTATACATGGAGGGAGAGAGGGTGCGAGAGGTGAATGCTAGGGTAGTGATCAGGATTGGAGATTTGGTTAAAGGAAATGAGAGTGGGAGGTATGCCAGCTGTTGTTTTTTGTGGACGACACTCCCTTGTGGGGGTAAAGAGGAGGGTATATATGTAAAGCTGGTGCAGTATGTGTGTGTGTGTAATATATATATATATATATATATAAATATATATATATATATATAGGTATGAGATATACATATATACATATATACATAGACTGGACATAACATATATAGAGCATACATGGAGGAAGTGGATAGTTTACATACATACATATATATGTAAAAAGTTTGTATGCAGGGAAAAGGTAATAAATAGGTATATATATATGTATATATATATATGGAAGAGTAAAATCTAGCCTTGGTGGTCTTAAAGAGTGTCTTCTTGAGAAATAGACATTTGATTAATTTTGTCACATGTTTTTCAGCATTTTTTTGTTTTTGGGCAATTGTTCATTTTTGGCAAGAGAAGATTCGAGAAGCGAGTTGTGAATATAGTTACATCTGTGTCTGAGAGTATGGTGGGGGTTACTACTAGATAGAGTGAGAAAATGAGGAGAGTGAGGAGGAGAACATGGTGAAAAAGGATTTTATTCAGTTGATGAAAGAATCTTAGGATGGTTTGGACACATCGAAGTTACCGCATCGAGTGCAAGAAAGACTAGTAAAAGAGGTATGGAATTCAGTTTTGAACATGAGGTGTGCTTCCAAAAGGATCTTAACCTCTTGGGGAAGAGGGGAATGTCTGTTGAAGGAAAGGAAGGGAGAGGACGGAAGATATATGAGGATGCCGCGATTGGTTTCCTTATTATTTTGTAGTTGTAGCTGCTGTATGGGGAGACAGGGTGGGGGGGAGTTTTCTGTGATGTAGTGTCAGTGAGTGAGATGACGCAACCCGAAGTATAACAGCAGTAATTTATATTTTGTACGGAGATTGGGGGTCGCCGATTAACATGAAGCGGCCTTGGAGGATGTGCTGTGTCCTGCGACACTGCTTCTGACCCAGTATTGGGCAGGGTTGCAGGGACTACCCGTCATCCAGGTTGGTCTTGTTACTTGAGAGGATTATTTTATGTAATGTCCATTTAGGGATAATGAAATGGGTGGGATGTTTTTATGCCTTTCAAGATCAGTAATAACAGCACATCTTGAACAGGGATGTTCTTAAGACTTCTTTTAGATTATTTTAATTCTAGCAGGGGTTCTCTTTTCAACTACCTGATAGGAAAATATTTGGTTATCAGCCATATTGGCAATTTTGTCAGGTAATATCAACTGTTTGGCTTATTAATCAGTATGAATTAGCCATTTTATTTTTTATTTTTTCATAGGCATGTATGGAGCAAGAAAACTGCAGATGACAGAAAAATTTAAATAAACATTGGATTGTATAATCGAATAATGATAAATTATAATAAAGTAAATAGATAATATATAAAAAATAATGAAAATAAAATAATACATATACTAAGGGCTTTTTCCCCCTTACCAGGGAGGTAGCCAAAGTCAAAAGGCATAATTCCACTCCCATTTCATTCCCATCCCTCCCTCCCTCTTAGTGCCCTGGGTTAGAAGCAATGCAGAACACAACCGTATATAATGTTATATATAACAATATATACATACACATAACAAGGACTTTTCCACCTTAAAAGGGAGGTAGCCAAAGGCATAAATCCACTCCCACCCATTTCATCCCCACCATTTACCATCCCTCCTTTTCTTGGCTCCTGGATGACGTGTCATCCCTCCATCTCACCCACTGCCCTGGGTCAGAAGCAATGAAGCAAGGCACAGCACATCCACAGCAAGGTTGCTTCATTTAATCAGCAACCCCATCCCCTCATGCAGAAAAAAGAGAAGACGGAGAGAAATCCTTTTGGGCTGCATCAACATATCATTCACACATATTCCCTCACCTCCATCCCCCATCCACTACCATGCATCACAGCATCCATACATAGCCATTCTCCACTCACCCCTATATTATGTCTTCTCCCTTTCTTCCTCAACAGACATCCCCCTCTTTCCCAATACCCCTTTTACTCCATCCATCCATTCCTAATCTAATCTCATAAAAACTCTTGAGTTCTCTTTACAGCTTTCCTCCTATTCCATATATCTGCAATACCTCCCACGGTGCTTTCCTGTCTACCCTGTCATAAGCTTTTCCAAATCTATAAAGGCCCAAAAATCATCCTTACCTTTTCCCTAAAGCTTTCTCACATATCTGCCTTACCACAAAAATCTGATCCATGCAACCCCTACCTGTCTTAAACCCACACTGTTCCTCACAAATTACTCCCCCTGTTTCTCTCCAAACCCTCTCAATCACAACCCTCTCATAAGTCTTCCTCGACAAACTGATCCCTCTGAAACTACTACACTCACGCTTGTCCCCTTTTCCCTTGTGAAGTGGAGTTATACATTGCACCTTTGCCACTCTACCCTCTTTTAGACAAACATTAAACAAATGCACCATCACTGTACCTCCCTTTTTTTAGACACTCCATGTGACACCCATCTAACCCAGGTGCCTTACCTGCTCTCATCATTTTAATAACTGCTTTCATGTCATCTTTTCTTATTTCTCCTCCATTTTCCTCATTCATCACTATCATTTTCTTAGTGCTTCCCATTGCAACTACCTTTCCCTCCTTATCCTCCTTCACATTTAACAACTCCCTAAAATACTCTGCCCATCTTCCTCTTACTGCCATTTCTTCCATTATCATTTCTCCATCTGCACCTTTTACTTTTTCTTCTCTACTTGATTCACCTCCTCTTCCTCTCTTAATTTCTTTCCAAAACATCTTTTTATTACTCTTACTCAATTTCACATTTGCTCATGTTTTTGCCTTCTTTATATTATGCTTTACTTCTCTTCTTTTTTCTTTGTACCACTCATATGATTCTCTAATCTTATTTTGCAACCAATCTGTGAATTCTCATTTCCCCTCCTCAACAACATTCTTTGCTTCATCATCCCACCACTCACTACCCTTCCTTCTATTTCTTCCTGTCCTTGTTCCACACACCATCTTTGCACACCTTGTGACTCCTTCCGTGAAGCAGCCCCATTCCTCCTCCACTCCTAGTTCTACTCTGTTCTTCACTCCTTCCCACTCCTCTCTCAGCTTCTTCATTTACTCCTCCTTTTTGTATATATGATTATAATTGTGAGTAGGCTACCTCCCTTATAAGTGGGAAAAACCTTTGCTGTATGTATGTATAATAGTGAATAAGAGAATAAAACCAGTTGTTCTGAAGGGATTTCTCCCCACATTCTCATTTTCTGCACAAGGGGATGGAGAAGGGGGCTAGCCAATTAAGTGAAGCATTGATGTTGTGGGTGTCCTGTGTCTTGCTGCATTGCTTCTGACCCAGAGCAGTGGTCGAGATACAGGGATGACCCATCATCCATGAGGAGCCAAGATGAGAGGAAGGAAAGGGTGGTGGAAGGGAGCGGAATAGGTGGAAGAATATACATGCCTTAGACTTGGCTACCCCCCTTATAAGGGGGAAAGGGTCTTCGTATGCAGATAGAAAGGGTTCAATATTTGAAAATACATTCATAAGAAACTTGTGTTCTTTTTTAGGACACAGTATGAGCCTACCAGTATAACCTAACCTCATTCTCATTGCTTGAACATGCTGATCAACCCAGTTGACAAGTACTGTACTTGAGATTACCCCAAGGTTACTAAGTAGAAGAGACAGGATTCCATGATTAAAGCTCCTATGTATATTGTGATTAGGTAAATACATGAATACAGCGACTTTTGCCTGCCACTGTGGGGCTGCAGATTTCCATTCATTGAAACTCAGGGCAGTATTTGTTTTTATTCCATAGATAATATTTTAAACAATTTATTATTATTGTATTTTATATACAAGATGTATGTAATGGGTTTGCAAGTTCCATGTATACTTTTAGATATCACACTTGTTAACTTTTGAGTCACAGAACTTGTGGTGTATTTGCATGCTGAGTTTACTATCACTTGGATAGGTCACTTTCCGTCCCCATCAATCCTATTTTAGACAGAGAATTTTCATAAACTATCCCACAACTTGCAACGTAGTTTAAGGAATGTGACATGAGACCTAAAGATACAATAAAACACACAATGCATCAGGACATTTATTTTTGTCTTATCACTGCACTTATGGAACTGTCTTGATTTCTTATTTTCTCACATTTAATTATTATACTCCATATGGCTGGTTCACTAATTTCATATAATTTTTCAGTTCTAACACCTCACATTCTAGAGTCGAGTATATTCAGAACTTTATTGTTTTATTATGGTTCATCTTTTTCATTATTCTCTTTTCTCAGGAATTAAAAACTTCCACCACCCTCTTTCAAGAGGGAATACTAAAGGATATTGTGTGTTTATTTGTTATGATAATATGCATTGTACTAAGATACTCAAAATTAAAAAAGAAATAGAGAAATATACCAAAAGGCCCTTTCCTCATTATAAAGGTGTTGGCCCAGTCTAGATATATGCCCATCCTTTACTCATCTCATACTGAAGCAATACAGCAGAACACAACACCTCTGGCAGCAAGGCCTGACATCCAAAGCTGGTTTGCTCCCACTGTTTCATTACTTGGTGATATCCCCCCCCCCCGCCCAACCATATCCACTCCAGAATTTACAGAGCATACAAGAAGAAATACGGTAAAACAAGAGGACACGGAAAAAAATTGAAAAAGGATAGTTATAGAAAAAACTTGAAAAGGAACAGTTTCCCACACAGCGATAAATACATGGAACAAATTAGACAACAAAACAGTATGTGCTAACACTATACAAGATTTTAAGATAAAACTTGATGCGGAGAGATACAAAGACGTGTCACCACGAGCATAGCTCCCCTCTCGTATATTACAACTAGGTAAATAGGTAAATACCAGCAGGCCACATCAATTTATCACCCATTCACAGGCACCTTTCCTTCACCCCTATTTCTTGCCCTCTCCCTTCCCTGCTTGACAGACATTCCCCTTAAACCAAGGCCCCCTTTACCCAATCTATCTATTCATCCCATTCATGGTCTTCCCTCAAGTTCACTCCATCCACCTCTGCCTTCCATACTCTTTTTGCTAGTCGTCATTCATTCTTTCCATATGCCCATACCATCCCTATATTGTTTGATCAACTTGTATACTTCAATATATTTCCATCTCCTGGTATAGGTTTCTTCACTCAACAGCAGCATTAGTCATAGCTTCAGACATATGTCAGGTGTTATACACAGTAGGACTGTAAAAAATTAACTTTCATGAGAGTGCAAGCACCATGCACAAGGCACATAATGTAAACATTTTCAAACATGATATCATAAAGATGGCTACATATGTAAAAAGTCCACAGCAACCTTGTGGAAGTTGTAAAGTTATGAGTAGCAAGCATGGATGTTGCAAATGGTGAATTTAGGGTTTCATGCTGAACTGGTGAATCATAGAACATTTGTTGTGTGGAACTTGCAACCCTACTGAATAGATCATAAAATATTCAATGCACACTATTATAGATATGTATTTTTCTGATGGTGACAGGAAGGTGATGTAAATGAGCGGACACGACTCCTTGCAGATCCTGTTAGTAGTACATATCAAGTGAATGCAAGGTAAGTGGCTAATTGTGTAGATAACTTGAGTACAGTTTGGGTCATCTTCAGAAACTGTTGTATTGTGTTTAACAACACCTAGGATTGTTGATACTCTCTTGGTCATAAGTCCTTTTTCTCATGAATTTTTTTTAAATTGTTCCAAGATTTGTACAGTAACTGGTCCAGGTGAACTATTCTAGAAATTAACCCAGGCCTTTATCATCAGAATGATATTTCCAGGTGACCACCAGATTAGATACAAGGTATCATTGGTAGCTCACGGGTGAATTGAGCTGGGGTTAACCCGTTTACTGAATAGAAGAGGAGGGGGGGGGATGAGTGGGATCTCTCTTGCTTAACTCAAATTGGTGCATTGCTTCTGACCCAGGTGATGGGCAGGAGACAGGGATGGCCCATCATCTATAAGGAGCTAAGATAGTGGGGGAATAGTTGGGTGATAGATGGGAGGAGGGTGGGTGAGGGTAGGTGCATGCCTTGGCTGGCTACCTTCCTCATAAGTGGGGAGAAGTCTTTGGGTATATAGATAGACTAAAATTGCATATCAGCAGCCAAGGGGAAAAAGAAAAGAAAAAAATACAGTACATGCTATCACAAGCATTCAAAGGGGTTAATCATGCAATGGCCCAACAAAAATTCCTCCTCATCTAATCTGCAGCTGGCTTTAAGAACTGTCACCAGCATGGAAAATTGACTTGTCAATCAATCAATCAATCAATCAAATCAGCCATCCTGAGTCCACAGCTGAACAAAGGCCTCCTTCACAGTATTCCATGATTCATACGAAAGCACCAACCTCTGCCACATCACTCCTGCAAACTTCTCAGTCTCGTCTCTCCACCTTCTGTCTGGTGTCCCTCTTCCACACTTCCCATCTTGTGGTGTCCACTCAGTAACACACTTGCTTCATCGCTCATCAGTTGTTCGCACTAACTTACCTGCCCAATTCCACTTCCTCTCTTTTACCGCCTCCACAGTATCTTTCACTCTAGTCTGCTCTCTCACCCAACTTGCTCTCTTTCGGTCTCTCAGCATTATTCCCATCATTGATCTCTCCATTCTCCTTTGTGCAGTCCTTAGCTTTGTTTCCCTTGTGTATGTTGTATAAAATTAAGTTACCTTACCATGAACATTGGAGACTGTTTGAATATGTGCATTTTTATGGTATTATTATTGTCATTTATTTAATCATTTATATTGCAGTAGTAAAAAGACTTTCAGGAAAGCATTTGTTTTAAACAAATATAGAATTTGATATTTATGTGATATAATGAACTTAGGGATAGATTGAAAGTCCTAGTTGTTTAGATTTAAATGTTAAAGATTAACTACTGTTGATAGCGTATTTTACCGTTATTAGTGTGTTTTACATCCACATATTTTTACTTAGATTTAATTGTTTAGTTCCACCATTGATAGTATGTTTTATATGCACATGGTTTTACTTAGATTTAGTTGTTTTGTTCCACCGTTGATAGTGTGTTTTACATGGACACAGTTTTACTTAGATTTAATTGTTTGTTCCAGCCCTAATGAATATGGAAACCACTACTCCTCCTCAGCCCCCCACAAGACAGATGAACAGTCCGCTCTAAATAGAATATTACAACAAACAGCAAGGTAAAGACATGCTCTGGTATCAGCGTTTCTGTTTATATTATACTTCTATTAAGAATTGTTTTGTTATGGCAATCTGTAATTTTTTTGGCTGTTAATTTATTGTAGTTTAATTGCTTTATATATATATATATATATATATATGCACTAAGAACCCACTATTATTTGGATTTAAGAAAAGAAGAAAATAACGGATTTCCGTAGTGAAGAGGATCACAGCAAGTGATCGAAATATACGGAAATCTGTTATTTTCTTCTTTTCTTAAATCCAAATAATAGTG
>NC_134804.1:44283508-44306008 GCF_046742065.1 Oratosquilla oratoria | reverse complement strand
ATTGCAGTATTGATGTACTTTTTTATTCTTAGTGGGAACACCCCACCCGCTGCTTAGGTATTGCCTACACTGTTATATTATTACCCATACATGGTACTTGAGTGGCACCCCTATGGACCAGATCCACACTGCATTTTTTTATGTTTAGAGAATAATCTGCTCTCATAGAGATATGCTAAGTAGCCACATTCTTGAACTTTGTTGTCTCCCCATTAAATTTCCCATTAAATTTCTTCCTCTTCTTCCTTTATGCATCTGTGTAATATGTCACAAATATTTGGAAAATGAGAGAACTTTCTTGAAGGCAGTGGAGAGACATGTGGGGGGTTGTTTAGGGAATGGTTATGTGTGAATGATATTTTGATGCAGCCTGAAGGAATTTCTCCCCGTCTTCTCTTTTTCAGCATGAGGGGATGGAGAGGGGAGGTTGCTGGTTAAGTGAAGCAGCCTTGCTGTGGATGTGCTTTGTCTTGCTGCATTGCGTCTGACCCAGGGCAGTGGGTGAGACACAAGGATGACCTGTCATTCAGGAGGAACCAAGAAAAGAGGGAGGGAAAGAGGGGTAGTGAATGGGACTGTAATGGGTGGGAATGAAATGGATGGGAGTTGAATTATGCCTTTTGAGTGTGGCTACCTCCCTTGTAAGAGGGAAAAAGTCCTTGGTACACATATGTGTGTATGTTTGTACTACATACATACATATACCAAAGGCTTTTTTCCCCCTTACATGGGGGATAGCCAAAAAAGAAAAAGGTATAGAAACCACTCCCACCCATTCCATCCCCTACATACTCCACTCTCCTCTACCCTCTTCCCTCCCTCTTATCTTGGCATCTCCTGGATGACGGGTCATCCCTGCATCTTGTCCACTGCCCTGGGTCAGAAGCAGTGTCGCAAGACACAGCACATTCACAGCAAGGCCGCTTTGTTGATTTGGCAACCCCCCCTCTCCATCCCCTCATGCAGAAAAGGAGAAGACGGAGAAATCCCTTTGGGCTGCATCAATTTATTTTTCATACATAATCTCATCCCCCATCCCCCACCCACTCCCCTTCATGCATCACAGTATCATCCATACACAACCCTTCTCCATTCACCCCTATCTTCTGTCCTTTCCCATCCTTCCTCAACAGACATTCCTCTCATTCGTAATGCCCCTTTTACTCCATCCATCCATCTCATCCTAGGACGCCCCCTCATATTCACTCCGTCCACCTCTGCCTTCCACACCTCTTTTACTAAATTTTTCTTCACTCATTCTTTTCATGTGTCCAAACCATCGTAATACTCTTTCATCAACTCCTATCTCCCAACTCCCTTTCCACCCCTGTTCTCCTCCTCACCACCTCATTTCTCACTCTATCTAGCCTAGTAACCCCTATCATACTTCTCAGACATTTCATCTCAAACACATTCAAACTCCTTCTCTCTTCCTCTCTTATGTTCCATGTTTCTGTCTCATACACTGCTGTCGGCACAATCACTCCTTCATATAACCTCCTCTTAGCATCCATTCCCAGATGTCTATTTCTCATTACACTTTTTAATCCACCAAGGCATTTACTCACTTTTCTACTTACTACATACATACATACATATACCAAGGCTTTTTCCCCCTTACAAGGGGGGTAGCCAAAAAGAAAAAGGCATA
Source organism: Oratosquilla oratoria (assembly GCF_046742065.1). Classification (NCBI taxonomy): domain Eukaryota; kingdom Metazoa; phylum Arthropoda; class Malacostraca; order Stomatopoda; family Squillidae; genus Oratosquilla; species Oratosquilla oratoria. The sequence goes on along the minus strand of NC_134804.1, from coordinate 44,304,357 downwards.
AAATCATTCCCACCCATTCCATCCCTGAATACACTCCACACCCCTCCACCCTCCCTCTTATCTTAGCACCTCCTGAAATGACGGGTCATCCCTGCACCTTGTCCGCTGCCCTGGGTCAGAAGCAGTGTCGCAAGACACAGCACATCCACAGCAAGGCTGCTTCATTAAATCGGCGACCCCCCTCTCTGTCCCCCCATTGCATAAAATGAGAGGATGGAGAGAAATCCCTTTGGGCTGCGTCAAATTTTGCTCACACATAACTATCTCACCCCCCATCCCCCTGCCCATTCCACCTCATGGAATCACAACATCATCCATATACAACCATTCTCCATTCACCCCTGTCTTCTGTCCTCTCCCGTCCTTCCTCAACAGACATTCCCCTCTTCCCCAAAGCCCCCTTCACCCCATCCATCCACCTCATCCTAGGACATCCTTTGAATCACCTCAACAGCTTTCCCCCAATCCCATCTATCTGCAATACCTCCCACAATACTTTCCTGTCTACTCTGTCGTAAGTCTTCTCCAAATCTGTAAAGTCCCAAAAATCATCCGTACTTTTTGCCAAAAATGCCTCTCAAATTTACCTTACTACAAAATTTTTATCCACATACCTTCTCCCTTTCCTAAACCCACATCGCTCTGCATCAATTATTCCCTAAGGTAGTAAGCTTGCTGGCTGAGCAGGTTAGGGCGTCGTTACTTGCGGCGAAGGTCGAGGGGATGGCGGTTCGAGTCCTGCCACTGGCGAAGTTGAACCAAGGGCATGGTTCATTAAATTCCATGCTACAAAGTCCTCTGTAAGGGGCGCCGTCCTTGCCTTCCGATGGGGGGGAGTTTGTGACGTTAAACCATATCTATTTACTAAGCAATTTGTTTTTGTGCTCTTGCAGGCACTTCCCAAGGTGGGGGCCGGTCAGGGACTCTTGACTGACGTAGCTGCTGCTGAAAGGATTCTATCTTCCCAACCCATATCTGCTGCAGATATGACTATGGTAACTTATTTTTTCATTTAAAAAAATCTAAAGGTGTTGTACTTAGTGTAAGGCAGCAAGTCTTTTGTGTTCATCTTAGAATGAATGAAGAAAAATTAGTGAAATAAGTGTGGAAGGTAGAGATGGATGGAGTGAACTTGAAGGGACAACTGAGGATAAGATGGATGGGGTGAAAGGGGCTTTGAGTATGAGGGGAATGTCTGTTGAGCAAAGAAGGGAGAAGGCAGGTGATAGGGGTGAGTGGAGAATGGCTGTGTATAGGTCATACTGTGATGCAAGAAGGGAGAGGGCAGGGTGTGGGGTATAGGGAGTGATAATGTGTGAATGATATTTTGATGCAGCCCAAAGGGAGTTCTCCTTGACCTCTTTTTCTGTATGAGGGGATGAAGAGGGGGGGTCGCCGATTAAATGAAGCAGCCTTGTTGTGGATGTGCTGTGTCATGCTGCATTGCTTCAGACCCAGGGCATTGGGCAGGATACCAGGATAACCCATCATCCATGAGGAGCTAAAATAAGAGGGAGGAAAGAGTGGTAGATGGGAGAGAAATGGGTGGTGGGTACATACCTTTTGACTTGGTACCTTTCTTGTAAGGGGGAAAAAACCCTTGGTGTATAGATAGATAGATAAGAGGGAGGGAGGAGGGTGGAGGGGAGTGGAATATATAGGAAATTGAATGGGTGGGAGTGGTTTCTATGCCTTTTTCTTTTTGGCTACATCCCTTGTAGGGGGAAAAAAGCCTTTGGTATATGTATGTATGTAGGTAATTAACGTCATCACATAATATTTTTTACCCAACAGATGGTGAATGCCAGTCAGCGTGCCGTTGTGGCTCTGAGTCAGGTCAAGGTGGAACATAAGGAGGACTTAGTGGTGCCCTTTGGTATTCCTTGACCGCAGCTGGAACCCACTTACGCTGCTATGACACTTTCGGCCCTTCCACTTCTTCAGGTCCTCAAGACCATCTTCAAAGCACCCTGGTCATCTCCATATTCCCCCATTGTCTCATCATCCCCTAGACCAGGGAATACTCTTCGATATTCTTGGTCGAGTAGTCTACAATTACAATGACGATGCAACATCAGAAGCAATTAAACAATTTTATAAATAGATCACAAAATTAGATTCTTCTAGTGTCAAAATTGGGCAGAGTTTAGACTTGTTTATTCTTGTATACATGACAAAGCCTTGATTATTTCCACTTGATATTAAGTGAGTAGCACGAGCACATCAACTCTCAGGTCCTCACACAGCACCAAAAGAATACCAACACAGAATTAGCCTGGCAACGAGACACCAAGCGCCCAGGATGCAAACACCACACAGAAGACGAAACATGTTATCTTTCACTGTTGTCTTGCACTCGCTTCAGACAACTCCACAAAATTTCATCAATGAGGGACCTGTGGGCTGAATCAGTGCTGTAGCCAATTTCCTATGGGCTGTGGGTCTCTTGTAAGAGAAAACTAGGACAACATATTGATTGAATGTTAAATGATTGCAGGGAGGACCAAAATTGTTTTTATGTGTTAGTTAAAATTCTCAGTGGGACCAGTGACAGTACCTGCAAGTAGCGGTCCTGCAAGAGGAATATTGGAGAGAATTGTCTCCGTGTCAACCATCTTTGAAGCTTGTCAACAAGTAGAGGTGTAACCCCAAGGTGCTGGTACTCTATCTCTGAAGTGGATCAGCTCTCTCAGCTCAGTTGTATTTCCTTTATCTTTGTGGATAAGGAGAACTGGCAATCAGCAAGTGCTTCTCTCTTCATATTGGTATAGATCAGTGTCATAGAAAATGCCCCATACTAATACAATAGTCACTGGGGCTGCTGGTTTCCAGTCATTGACACTCTAGGCAGCAGTTATTAGTTAGGTTGTCAATAAAATCACCTGGAAATGAAAAAGTTTGGTTATTCAGAAGAATACACTTAACCTTTATAAACAAGAAGCAAATAAATAGGTGCAATAAAAAAGTTATAAGACAGTTATTTGGGGATGGATGCAAAGAGGATGTTAAAGGATTGGTTTTACCCATAGTGTATGTAGCGGACTAGAATATAAAGTAGGCAGAAAGGAGGAGTGTGTTTGAGATGTGTTTGAAAATATGATGGGTGTTACAAGAACAGAATGAGAAATGTAGAAGTGAAGCAGAGAATAGTGTTGAAAATAGCTGTTGAGGTGGTTTAATTGTATGGAAAGAATAAATAGGAGAATAGAAAAGAGTATAGACTACAAACAAAAGTGGATAAAGTTAGTTTGAGAAGACTGAGAAAGAGGTAGATGGTGTGAAAGGAGCTTGAATTCATATAGAACGTGTGTGGAGTAGGAAAGAGTGCAAAGAGTAGGAATGAGTGGAGGGAAATTAAGAAGGGATGATGCAGCCTGAAGGAATCTTTTCAACTGCTTCATAGGTGATTTTGAGTGGATAAGGAGGTTGGTTGTTGTATGATCAAGCACTTGGGGTAAATCTAAGTGCAGTACCTCCCTGTCAGACCTTTGACCTGAATGGTGGGGCAAGGAACGGGGATTCCCCTTCATTCAGAAAGTGCTGAGATAGGATGGGAGTGTGCTTTCACATGACTATCCCTCTTTGTAAGTTGGAGAAAGCCTTTATGGTGTATTTACCTAATAGTACCTAATAAGTATACAGGAAGGGATTAAGGCTCATGGGATCCTGTCTTGTTCTCTTCAATTTCATCCTATCTAGTCTAAAACTCATGAGTGGTACCAACTTGGCTATATCACCTTATTCTCCAGTTATATCTGTGAGTATGTGGGTGTGCTAGTGAAATGAGTAATCTTAATTGAGGAACCTTTACGAATTTTGATATATATATATATATAATATATAATATATATATATATCTTGAAATTCGTAAAGGTTCCTCAATATATATATATATATATATATCTTGAAATTCGTAAAGGTTCCTCAATATATATATATATATCTTGAAATTCGTAAAGGTTCCTCAATATATATATATATATATATATATATATATATATATATATATATATATATATATATATATATACTTAAAATATACTACAACAGAACTCAATTGGCCTTGCAGGTGTTACGAGGAACACGTAATTTTACACTGTATAACGTTGACACAATACACCACAGAGAACATATCATTTTACTTTGTACATTTGCACAATACAGACAACAGTACAAGGTTTTAAAGAGTGATTTATGAGGTAGCATGGATGTTGATGCTAGATGCCATGGAATTTTCCATCTATTTTCAACCAGTGACATAAAAACAGCCCAACAGTAATATGCCAGACACCAGTCCAAGGTTTCTTCTCAAAGAGATTTAAGGGAGAACCAAAGGACTGTAGCCAGCTACTATGGGGCTGCAGGTTTCCATTTGCAAAACTCAAAGTGACAATTGATCTCTGTTCATCCTTGTTACATTTACCATGCTCCTTAAACACTTCTCAGACAAGTTTAGGTTCTTCCTTTCTGCCTCCTCCACATTCCACATCTCTTCTCCTCCTTACAATGCCATGGCCACAAACACTCCTCCATACATCCTTCTTCTCTTTGCATTCATTCCCCATTTCTTAAAATACTATCTACATCTATATCTACATACGTGTGTGTGTTTGTGGGTGGGTGTGCAATTAACCAGAAACTTGTGAATATTAACAGTTAAGGATTTGAATCTCATGGGCCTTATGGAATAGATCTTAGGACAGTTGAACAGCCTATTCAATGTTCTTTAAAGCTGGGAAGATGTTTCATATAAAGTTCACACTTAAGACATGTATACCCATAATAGGGCACAAACAAATCCTACTGAAAGTTGGTGAACCTCCGATTGTGTGAAGAGCCAGTACATCCATGTTAGGTAGAGGTCACCCCAATTTGAAGTCCTGTTTACACAATGAATTATGCTCATATTATTTAGTTAAATACCTGTTTTGAATATCCTATGCAGAGGATGTATATGATGATGCAAATATTTAAGTGTGTATGGGACCAATGACAGGTACCTTTTGATGGTGGTCCTGCAAGATAGACATCAGAGAAAATAATCCCCAGTGATCTCTTTATCAACTTCAGTTTGGTTTTTCTCCACTTTTTGCATAATGAGAGCTGACATTTGGCAACAGTTCCCCCTCTCTGCTACTCTAAGCTGGTGACATAAAAACAGTCTCACACCAGTACAACACTGACAACAGTCCAAAATTATCAGAAAGATCTGACAGAGGACTAGTGCATCCACTGTGGGGCTGCAGGTTTTCAATAGGTGAAATTTGCAGCAATTGATATTATTATCATTACAGTTTGAGCTTTATCTCTAAAAGTGTGGCGTGTTGGTCAAATAATTGCATGAGAGATGGGTGATATTAATGAAAATGATGTGTAGTCAAGGATGCAAGGTTCTTTTACATAGTGAATATGTCGGCAGAATCCGTTATCAAAATATGAATGTAAAGACAAAAGATGTAGGGTGTGGGACCTATCTGAGTAGTAGCCAAAGGAGATTGTAAGGATTGTATTCATACACTCGGATCATGGTTCCGTCTTCAGACATGTTTGTTCTTTCCACAATTTATGGATGGAATCTTCAGTTGCCAATGGCTCTTGCCTCTAACACAAGGATATTTAAGCCAAGCACTAAAGCTGTATCCAAAGGGTGTGCATTTGCCCACCCTATATGCATTGTAGGTTTGTTATATCTGGCAAAATGAGCAGTGTTGTAGTTGGAATATCATGTATTTCGTATTTGAAGTCAGTTACTTTGAACTAATGAAAGGTGGATGAGGTGATGAGTTCCCTATAAATCCAACCTAGTTGTGAGAATATTCAAATATTTTGTATACATGGGATAGATGAGTCTGTTCCCTGTTGAAAATAAAAGCATTGGATATATTGCACTGTATACATATACCAAGAAACATGTCTTTGTAATAGCATACATTTAAAGAATGATAATAAAGTTAACCTGAAGTTGCTTTTTAGCTCTTCATTAAGATTGAAGCTTGACAGCATGTTCGTTAATTTGTCATGTGAAACTAGAGCAGAAGCATCAGATTTGTGAAACAAGGCACCTAGCTGTTCATTGTTATCCTTCCATGTACACAGGGGGCCTGACAATGTGGGCTTCCAGCATCCTTCTTGTAGGTAAATTCTGCTGCTATGCTGCTATAGGTAACTTCAACCAGAATATTGATATCGGCAAAGAGAAACACTACACTGATGTTCTCGAGCACAATGTCATTGTAATTTAATCTGCTGTACCATCTTTAAATACATAACTCGCATTTTTCGCCTCACTTGGGGCTGTATCATATACATATTTTTTTTTCCCTTGTTCTTTTCAATGTATATTATGATCCACAGTTAGATCTTACTTAATGTTGTTCTACAGGTAAGCCTCGATAAATTGTGATACTGTATATAGATGTTATTGTAACTGGGTACTTAGTGCTGTCAGCAACAGCACTTTCAAATAAAACATTTTTGATTCCATGGTGAGTTCGGGAAACGTGATCCTTATTGCAATTGTAATGAATTAATTATTAACATAAAATTTTCAATATTTTAAGCTGCATTTTTATATTAAGAGAATCCTGTTTAACTTTTTTCTTGTAACCTTTCTAAGGATGATGATGCTCTTTCTGAGAGAGAGGTGTCATATGAATCATCATCACATTTTGTCTTCTCTAATTACTCATAAGCAAACGAGAAGGGAAGGTCACCATGTGAACTGGTGGGGATAAATTGGCTTCGGATGTTGGGGGCTGCTGTGGAGGCGATTTGTCTTGCTGCATTGCTTCTTACTGGCCAATAAGTTGGGAGCAGGGATGGCCCTTCATCTGTCTGGGGTCTTGGCTGCTTGTTATTATGGCAAACTAGCATGCAGTTGATACTTTAGGGTCTATATGGGGCGCCCCTACGGACCAGAGCCACACATCATTTTCTCTATGATAGAGGAAAACTCTGTTCATAGAGAAATGATGACACTTTTATACTGCGATTGTCCCTCCGTTATGCTGTCCCCCAACCCCTTGTTGCTGTCCTGTACCATTTCTCTGAGTATTCATTTTCTGTGGTGGGGGAAAAGAATACTGCCACCAAGTATTTCCACTTGGATTGTAAGAGTTGAGAAGAAAGGGACGGGGATTGGGACTAGGCATCCTTCTTGTAGCCCCACAGGGGACATTCCTAAATGAAAAAGTAAAGGCATAAGAGGGTTTGGGAGTTTTCCGACCAGCACCCTAAGGTAGTCTTTTTATGTGCGTGGATGTGGTACAGATGAGAGTAAAAGGGAAGAGATAGGTAGTATATTTGTGAGAAGAAAAATGGATGTGTTGGCTTTGAGTGAAACTAAGTTGAAAGGGAAGGGTGAGTGTAAGTGGGAGGTTATCAGGAGTGAAGAGGGGGCAAGGGAGGGAAGGGGTGGCTATTCTAGTAAGTGAAGAGATAGGTAAACGTGTAGTGGAGTGGAAGGAGGTTTCCTCAAGGATAATGTGGATGAAGGTGAAACTGGGAAAGGAGATGTGGGTCTTTGTAAGTGCATATGGGCCTGGCAGTGAGAAGAGTGTAGAAGAAAGGGAGGCCTTTTGGATAGATTTAAATGAGTGCATAGAGGATTTAGGGAGAAATGTCAATGTAATAGTACTGGGAGACCTTAATGCTAGGGTAGGAAATGATCCAATTGATGGAGTGGTTGGGAAATGTGGAGTTCCAGGAAAGAATCATAGTGGAGAGTTGATGGTGGAAATGTGTCTAGAGAGTTGATGATAGCAAATACAGTGTTTCGGAAGAAAGTCAAGCATAAGTACACATGGGAGAGGGTGGTAGATAGAGCATTGATGGATTATGTAGTGGTAAATAGGACTATGATAGGTAGAGTTAAGGATGTACATGTGCTAAGGGGAGAGGGTGGGGGAATATCAGATCATTTTTTGGTGGAAGGTAAGTTGAGAGTGGAGGATAGATGGAGAAAGAGGAAAGGGACAAAAGGTAGGGAGGAGCTTAGAGTGAACTCTTTAAAGAAAAGGAGGAGTACAAGAAGAAGCTGAAGGATAGAGTACAGCTAGGTGTGGAGGAGGAATGGGGATGGTTCAAGGAGGGAGTCACAAAGTGTGCAAGGATGGTGTGTGGAACAAGAAGGACAGGAGGAAATAGAAGGAAGGGTAGTGAATGGTGGGATGAGGAAACAAAGAAGGTTGTAGAAGAGAAGAAGCGAGCTTCCACAGATTGGTTACAAAATAGGACTAGGGAGTCATATGAGAGGCACAAAGAAAAGAAAAGAGAAGTAAAGCAAAAGGTAAAGGAGGCAAAGAGGGGAGCAGATGTGAAGTGGGGTAAGAGTACGACAGAATTTTGAAAGTAATAAAAAGATGTTTTGGAAAGAAATTAAGAGAGGAAGAGGAGGCGAATCAAGTAGAGAAGAAAAGGTAAAAGGTGCAGATGGAGAGATGATAATAGAAGAGCAGACAGTAAGGTGAAGATGGGCAGAATATTTTAGGGAGTTGCTAAATGTGAAGGAGGATAAGGAGGGAAAGATAGTTGCAGTGGGAAATGCTAAGAAAATGAGAGTGATGAGTGAGGAAAATGGAGAAATAGAGAAGGATGAAGTGAAAGCAGTTGTTAAGATGATGAAAGCAAGTAAGGCACCTGGTCTGGATGGATGCCATGCAGAATGCCTAAAAAAAGGAGGTACAGTGATGGTGGACTGGCTGGTGAGGTTATTTAATGGTTGCTGGAAAGAGGGTAGAGTGCCGGAGGACTGGAGGAGTGCCTGTATAGTTCCACTTTACAAGGGAAAAGGGGACAAGTGTGAATGTAGTAGTTTCAGAGGGATTAGTTAAGTGTAGTTGGGAAGGCTTATGGGAGGATCTTGATTGAGAGGATTAGGAGAGGAACAGAGGGAGTAATTGGTGAGGAACAGTGTGGATTTAGGACGGGCAGAGGTTGTGTAGATCAGATCTTTGTGGTAAGACAGATATGTGAGAAAGCTATAGGAAAGGTAAGGATGTTTTTTTTGCTTTTATGGATCTGGAAAAGGCTTACGATAGGGTAGATAGAAAGGCATTGTGGGAGGTTATGCAGATATATGGGATAGGAGGAAAGATTCTAGGAGCTGTCAAGAGTTTTTATGAGAGTAGTAGAGCTTATGTCAGGATTAGAGAGTGAGTGGTTCGAGGTAAAGGATGCGTTACGTTGCCCTGGCTGTTAAACTTTACATGGATGGGGTAGTGCGAGAGGTAAATGCAAGGGTAGTGGGTCAGGGATTGGAGATGGTTAAAGAAAATGGAGAAAAGTGGGAGGTGAGCCAGCTGTTGTTTGCGGACGACACTGCGCTTGTGGCAGGATCGGAGGAGGGATTGAGGAAGTTGGTGACAGAGTTTGGGAGAGTATGTGACAGAAGAAAGCTAAAGATAAATGTGGGTAAAAGTAAGGTGATGAGATGTACAAGGGGTGAAAGTGGCAGTAGACTGGAAGTGAGCATTAAGGGAGAGCGACTGGAGGAAGTGGATAGTTTTAGATACTTGGGTGCAAATGTGGCAGGAAAAGGTGGAATGAAGGTGGAGGTAGAATGTAGATTGAGAGAAGCGAGTAAATGCCTTGGTGGATTGAAGAGTGTAATGAGGAATAGACATTTGGGAATGGATGCTAAGAGGAGACTGTATGAAGGAGTGATTGTGCCAACAGCACTGTATGGGGCAGAAACATGGAACATAAGAGAGGAAGAGAGAAGGAGTTTGAATGTGTTTGAGATGAGGTGTCTGAGAAGTATGATAGGGGTTACTAGGCTAGATAGAGTGAGAAATGAGGAGGAGAACGGGGATGGAAAGGGAGTTGGGAGATAGGGTTGATGAAAGAGTATTAGGATGGTTTGGACACATGGAAAGAATGAGTGAAGAATGACTAGTAAAAGAGGTATGGAAGGCAGATGTGGAGGGAGTGAACATGAGGGGACGTCCTAGGATGAGGTGGATGGATGGGGTGAAGGGGGCTTTGGGGAAGAGGGGAATGTCTGTTGAGGAAGGACGGGAGAGGACAGAAGACAGGGGTGAATGGAGAATGGTTGTATATGGATGATGTTGTGATGCATGAGGTGGAATGGGCGGGGGGATGGGGGTTGAGGTAGTATGTGTGAGCAAAATTTGACGCAGCCCGAAGGGATTTCTCCCCGTCTTCTCCTTTTATGCATGGGGGGGGGCGGAGAGGGGGGGGTCGCCGATTTAATGAGGCTGCCTTGCTGTGGATGTGCTGTGTCTTGCGACACTGCTTCTGACCCAGGGCAGTGGACAGGGTGCAGGGATGACCCGTCATCCAGGAGGTGCTAAGATGAGAGGGAGGGTGGAGGGGTGTGGAGTGTATTCAGGGATTGGAGTGGGTGGGAATGATTTTATGCCTTTTCCTTTTTGGCTACCTCCCTTGTAAGGGGGAAAAAGCCTTGGTATATGTATGTATGTATGTTTTTTCGGCGTTCTGTTGGTTGTCAGGCCGGACGACCCTTCGCTGCTTTCACTATGCCTCTCCAGATGGTTATATCCTCTGCCAATCCTTTCCAGTCCTCTCTTGGTGCCACCCTCTCCATGTCCTTTACTCCACCCATCCATCTGTACCTGGGTTTCTCTACTGGGTTTTCCCTCTACTCCTCCTTCCATCACCTTCTTTGGTAGTCTGTCTGCCTCCATTCGTACGCAGTTTCCTCATCCATGAAGATACAAGGTAAAAAGGAGAACGGGTGGATGCATACCACGGCTGGCTACCTCCCATATAATGGAAAAGAGGCTGTGAGGCAACGCTTAAGTAGAATCGGCGCCTCGGAAGATCCTCAGGGATTGACCACCTGGCAGTCACCGGCTGCCCTGAGGTCATAACCCGGCCGCATCGGATCGGACAAAATGGGTCCTTGAGGTCTGATCCGCCGCAGCGGGTCGGACAAAACGAGTCTCCTGAAACACTTCCAGCTCCCAGCTGTGCTGAGCGTCTCCCAAGGAACAGTTAATGTCGAGGGTCACGACCTGATCCCGGTGAATATAAGGGGTCACCGAGAGTTCACCAAGTACAGGCGGCCTCGGGAACTGAGGAAGCTATCTCCAGCCACCTGCACCAAGACTTCACCGAGGACAGACACCGTCTCCTCCTCTCCCCCACCCCACTCCTCGCGTGTCCAGAGCGAGCTTATTTACCTGTTCTTATGCGCCCAACTTTAAAAATAAATTAACAAAACTTTCCAAAGTTTGCCTTCAGCCAGGCCCATGTCCCCTACGTTCCTGACATCTGACTGCCCAACGTTTGGGACACCAATTACTCTGCCGACAACTAACCGCCCAACTACCATTAGCTCGACTGCCTACCGCCTCTCCGCTGCCGTCGCTGCTTTCCTGCCGCATTCTCTTCTATCGCAGGTACCAGCAATCACAATACGACGTTCGACCCTGGTCCTCTCTGAAGCTGCCAGCCCGGTCAGTACAACGTCCGACTGCTGAGTACCGTGCTGCATCGTTTCGTGGCCTACCCCAACCACCACTAGATCATTTAGCACACTAGACCTGTGAGCATCCTCACCTTGACCCACTTACACGCTCAACGGAGATCACAAGGTCCCGCACTAGCAACCTCGACTGTCAACTCCCGACACCGACCATGACCCATGCAGGATACAGTCTATCTAACGGAGATAAAGCCCTCGCCACAATCCGAGGCATTCGCATGGAAGCCCGGCTGCTGGGATATGTGGAAGACAGTGAAGATTATCTTCACTATGTAGGAACAGAACTTTAGCGCCGTCGAGAACTCGAATCGAGGCGCCTAAATCAACACACTCCTGTTTCCGGTCCAGCACTTCACCCCGGAAAAAGAGAAGCTAGACAGCTTCTTAGGGAGGTTCGACCCGTACATCCAAAGCGCGGGCTACGGCCCGACGGACTACTAACTTGCCTTCTCTCTTATCCAAACAGAGGCCTTGGGCTTGGTTCGATCTTCATCCTCTGACCTTCAACAGGATTACCAAGAGGTCCGGAAGCTGCTGAAAAACGTATTCCAGCTGACGCCGGCGAAACTCTTCAGCAGCTGCTGCGGAGTTTCACCGGCGTCCCGAGGTGGACAGCATCCTCGACATCAACCAAGACGAGCAGGGTGACACCAGTCTCACGGAAGGAGAAGAGCACCCTGAGACTGGCTGCCATGTGACTACACGGGCCTCCGTTTACGCCCAGTCCGAAGAGGAGGCTCCCCTTTCATCACCCTCTTTAACGTTCAAACCAGAGTTCCTGGACGAACAGAAGACTTGTTCAGGCCTCCGACGGTTGTACCAATGAGCCGCCGAGGCCCGAGAGCGTTCCGGGACCCATGATGCTCTCAGCACTTACCTGCTCCAGAACGACCTTCTCTACTGCAGGACCCTACGGGAAAACCATAAAACCTTCTAGCTGCTCGTTCTGGAACCCCGCCGTCAGGAAGTCCAGCTGGAGCATGAAAATCCACGGGCAGGACACTATTCAAAGAAGAAAACTTTGGCACACCTCCAGCATGATTTCTACTGGCCAGGTATGTACGCAGATACTAGTCGGTACTGTTTTTATTGTTCTACCTGTCAGTTCCACGTCCCGAGACAACTCGCAAAATACCCGCCAGGACAAGTTGCCCTCGCTACCTAGCCCTTCTCACTTTCCATGGTGGACCTCGTAGGACTCCTCTCTCCTACCCTCCGAAAAGGATACCGCTACCTCCTTAACGCAGTGGACCAGGCGACAAGGTACGCCGACGCCGCTGCCCTTCGCCACATCGATGCTGACACCGTCGCATAAGCCCTGTTCAACATCTGCTCCAGGGTAGGCTTTCCCCGAACCCTGACCATTGACAACGGTACTTAATTCACGAGCGTTATGTTCACTGCGTTTCTGAGGCTAATGGGTATCAACCACCATCTGACACCCACTTACCACGCCCAGCCCAATGGCTTGGTGGAGCGTTTCAACATGTTGAAAACCATGCTTCGTAAGCTCGCCAGCGAACGTCCAAAGGACTAGGACCGCTACCTGCCTGCGCTTTTCGCTTACAGGAACAAACCTCAATCCTCCATTGTTATTCTCCTTTTGAACTAGTGTATGGCCACCGCGTACGAGGACTCCTGGCGTTCCTGAAGGAGTGCTGTACCGACGAAGAACCACCCACCGAAGAAGAGAAGGACGTACATCGGTACCTGCTCGAAATGCGGCATCGTCTCCAAGTTACTTGTTGCATGGCAAAGGAGAATCTCCTGAAGGCCCAAGCCACCTCGAAGGGGTTCTTTGATCGCTGAGCCCACGCTTGTTGCCTGCAATCCGGAGACGACGTCCTGATCTTTCTGCCAGACTTGACGCACAAGCTGACGATGGGGTGACGTGGGTCGTACAAGGTCCTTGCCCGGTAGGGTGCCTACACCTACTCCGTGGAGGTGAAAGGTCGCCCCAAGATCCACCAAATAAACCTCCTGAAAAAGTACTCGCACCGGGCTGATCCGGAGGACCACGACACCGACGCTGCCGTCTCCGCGTCAGACCCTGTCGACACAGTCCTCGCTACCATCGCCCTGGCCAGGGAAGCCCCTGGAGACGAAGGAGACTCGCGAGATCCGGATATCCCTTCCCGTCAAACTCGGACCTGGGAAGATTGTCACGTCTCCCCGGAACTCTTCGCACGTCAACGGTCCGACCTTCAGTAGCTTCTGCAGGAGAATGCTGGCGTGTTCTCTGATTTGCCTGGAGGCACGGCCACCACCGAACATCGCGTGGAGCAACTCATCCAAGAAGAGATAGCTCAACGACACGTATCCCCTTCCTTTAGCCCTCGAGTCACAGCTCCGTAAAGACCTCCAACAATGGATCGAGATGGGAGTTGTCGAGCAACCCTCCTCCCCTTGCTGCTCACCTCTGCTGGCCGTGAGAAAGAAGGACGGCACGCACCGTTTCTGCCTAGATTGCCGCCAGCTCAAAGCCGAACCGATAGGTAAGCACTAGCCATATTTTCGGAGTTTTCAGGAGGATTTTACTTTTCCAAGATAGATCTAACCACGGTTTATTGGCAGATACCTCTCCCCACGGAAACTAAGCCCCTAACCTCCTTCAAGACTCGCAGCGGCTTGTTTCACTTCGTGGTCGTGCTCTTCGTTATGGTCAACGCCCCTAGATGCTTCTCCTGACTGATGAGAGCCGTTCTTCGCGATGTATCACACGTCTACGCCTACCTCAACGACTTGTTTGTGGCCACTCCGACGTGGGAGGAACATTTGCAGTCTCTAAGGGCCTTGTTAGCTTCCTTGCAGCACCACGGACCACACACCAAGCGTTCGAAGTGTAAGTTCGGCTCCCAGGAACTCCAGTGCCTAGGCCATACGGTAGGGAAAGGACGGTTCCGCCCACTGTCTGGCCGAGTTGACGCTCTTACGTGGACTGATTTGCCCAAGGACAAGACATAGCTCCGCTCATTCATGGGCTCGATAAATTATTATTCTCGCTTCATTCCTGATTTTTCAGACCAGGCCCATCTCCTCCATGGCCTCCTGAAGAATAACTCCCCAAAGATCATCCCTTTCACGGATGCCACCATAGCTGCGTTCCACCAGCTAAAGGATTCACTGCAGTTCGCCCCTGTTCTCCAACTCCCTGACTCATTCATGCCTTTGTTCTCAGAACCGATGCTAGCAGCACCGGAATAGGAGCGGTTCTCCTGCAGCCGAACCTCCTGGACCCTAGATGGCTGACCCCAGTCGCCTCTGCCTCCCGGAGCCTGGGAGGAGCAGAGAGCAACTACTCTGTGGTAGAACAAGAAGCTCTGGTCGTCTACTGAGTCCTTCAAAAGTTTGAGCTCTACCTGTACGGCCGAGAGTTCGAGTTACAGACTCCTGTACCTGCGATCTGCTGACCAGCTCACACCCCGCCTTAAGAAATGGACTATATACATCGGCCTCCTCAGGTTCCGGCCCCGTCACATCTGGGCCCAAGGCAACTACCTGGCCGATTTCTTGTCGAGGCTCCACATAACTTTACCTCCAGCCTCGACTTCCGTAGGGGCGTGTGAGGCAGTTGCCTAGCTGGCAACGCATAGATAGTATCTGTGCCTCGGAAGGTCCCAAGGAATCGAACAAATGGCAGTCACTGGCTGTCCTGAGGTCATGACCCGGCCGCATCGGTTCGGACAAAACGGGTCCTTGGGGTCTGACCCGCAGCGGCGGGTCGGACAAAACGAGTCTCCTGGAACACCTGCAGCCCCCAGCTGTGCTGAGCGTCTCCCAAGGGACAGTTAATGTAAGGGTCATGACCTGATCCTGGTGAATATAAAGAGTCACCGGGAGTTCACCAAGTACAGACGGCCTTGGGAACTGAGGAAGCTATCTCCAGCCATCTCCCGCACCGAGACTTCACCGAGGACAGACACCGTCTCCTCCCTCCCAGCTCCTCCCACGTCCAGAGCGAGCTTATTTACCTGTTCTTATGCACCCCAATTTAAAAATAAACTAACCAACTCTCCAGATTCTTCCATCAGCCAGGCCCACGTCCCCTACATTCTTGATAGAGGCCTTTTGATATATAGGTAGACACATCTTCCCATTTGCATTTAGAATTTGTCAACAGGCTTACCTCTATCTAGAGGTACCCTGACGGGCCAGCAATCGTTCTCTAGACTGGCTTGATTTTCTATCAGCTTTGACAATTTCTCCCTCCACCTCTCTCTCCCCCCACAACTATTTCATGTAAAGAACGGCGACTACCAGTTATTTCTGTCCTTCCTCCTGATAATAAATGCGATATAAACAGATTCACACTAATACAATACAGACAACAGTCCAAAGATTCTACCCCTAGGGATTACTGAGAGGGCCCGAAGAATATTGCCGGTGACTGTGGGGCTGCGGATACCCAGCGAGTGAATCTCGAGGTTACAATTATTATTAAAAATCAAAATGTGAGCCCACTACCAGCAAGTTAAACATAATTTTCTGGTAATGGTTATTGAACTAAAAGATGTCAGGAAGGTGGAAACCTGGTCTAGATTATGTTTGGGAGATAAGGGAATGGATAACATAGATATGGTAGTCTAAAATCTAGCAGGAATGATAAGGATGAATTTTGCTGGTCTTTTGTACTGTGATGGTGGTGATGATCACAATGATCATTATCATGAGTCTGTTTTACGTACGAACTCTCTTGTACAAGACCTATTCTAAGGACTATCGTATGTTTTCATCTGTTGTTCCCACTTTCATCATGAAGTGTAACAGGTGACTCCATTTACGCGAGGGTTAAGTCCAGTAGATATGTGCAAAACCCTGCATTTCTTAGTGTGTTAAAAGATGTGTATCCAATAAAAATTGGATATGGAACCAACCAAATATAGCAATGGTAGCCATTTTTCAAGAGGACCGCCACCAAAGCCATTTTACAGAATAAATCGGTAGTTATTTCACATGCAAGCATGTTTTGTGCTTATATCCATCTTTTAATGGATAACAATTCTGATGTTGTTGAAGACATGCGTATGAAAGCATTTGTTACACATGGGAAGCAGGTCCATGCATCCCAAGTAGACTTTCTGCCGTGCCTCACAAAAGACGAGAGATTATCACACTCAGTAAAGACATGTCATGCTGCCAGTGATCTTGCCTTCTAACCTCCAAGTCTCGTCCATATGTCATGTGCAGGAAAGTACTACTTCTTGCCAGCTTCTAATTCCACCCACAGCGCCTTCACACCCAGTCTGTCAAAAAGTGTGGTGGCCCAAAGAACCATATTGGTGTCTACAGTTTTGACCAATAGTTTTTCACTTCCCCTTGGGTGCATAGACTGCTGTGTGAAGTAAAAAAAAAAGCTTCCATCAACCTCTTCATGAGAACATGAACAGAGATCTAAATAAGTGAGACCACCATTTCTAAAAAAAACTACTTCCTTAAGTTGATGTTCTCATAACCTAGACTGTCTGGCCGAGCTGTCCCGTCTTCCTGAGGAACGCTATGGCTAGAACGGAGTTTTCCCACAATTCATTTATAGAATGTATATTTTGTTGTTGGCATGCATGATAGTGTACAATGCAGTCTTCCATAATGTCATCTCGGCGATCTGCTCCCATCGGGCCTACATCTCATTCACGGGTGAAGGGCCACCTGGCCTGCTGCCGATTGCACTTGGATACCACTCAGGCCAAAGGTACGGGCACCACAGGCGAAAATATGAAAAAGCTGAGAAAGACTCAAATTTGACAGGTAGCCACGCACTCGCCCTTGAGTCCAGGTTCTTCACGTCTACCTCACAGTTCTCCGTACACGATTCTCTCCCTCTGACATAAAATTGGGCCAAATCGGTGACCTGACGATTTCCGGCAAATTCCCTTTGAATTGTTTTTTGGGTAATTTTGGCGACCTGCTTCGAATGTGCCACCATCTCACCCACGGGTGGAGGGCCACCAGGCCTGCTTCCGATTGTAATTGAGCATCACTCAGGTCAAAGGTACGGGCATCACTGGCGGAAATGTGAAAAGCCAGAAAAAAGTCTCAAATTTGGCAGGTCGTCAAGCACACGCACTTGGGTCTCGGTTCTTAGCGTTTACCTCATAGTGCTCTGTGTACGACTCTCCCTCTACCTTAAGTTTGGGCCAAATCGGTGACATGACGATTTTCGACGAATTCCGTGTGTTACCCCCTTTGAATTTTATTCGTTTTGGGGTCGTTTTGGTGACCTGCTCAGATTGAGCCACTGTCACGACCCACCTATGGGCCGGGCTAGTTGCGACACGAAAGAAAAGCTAAGGGCCTGCGCAGCTCGTACGAGTGACAGAGTGTTCAGGCAAGATAAACTCATCGTTAAAATTATTGTTTGCAATAATAAAATAGACACAAACAACACAAATGGATATAGAGTAAGATAAAAAAAAAAATACCGATCTAAATGTACATATGTTATAGGAGTTATAAATGGGTACTTAAACAGTTACCAGGTAGAGTAGCTATTTGTGCGCTTGTATGCAGCACGTACGAACAGATGGGCGAAATGAAGTTTTGATTATGGTATAGACGAGTCTTGATTCTGGTTGCTAGACGTCGCACCAACGGAAAGTCGTCTGGTCCGCTCTTCAAGTCTCGGGAACAAATGGGTTGTTTGAGGAGAGACTGATGCACGATAACTTCTGGTAAGGGAACCTTCTGGTAGTCGGAAACACATAGATAATAGGTTGGTGTCCCTTAGTGGAGAATTAACAGAGAAAGAGAGTGTATAGATTCCATCTTAAATTTAGTCTAGAATCAGATGTTCGAAATAATTCGGAAAAGCGAAGGATGGGACTTCGCGTGGAGATTGCTAATTCACGGGTTCGGTACTTGAAGATTGTGTAGTGCAATCGTAGAGGTCCAAAGGACTTGTTTGGTTGAGTTGTTGTAATCGACGAATGTAGGAAAAAAAATCTACTTAGATTCAGATGAACCGTGGGCGTCTGCTTCTTTTCGTGTCTTCTCTCTCTCTGCTCACAGTTTTCTCTGCTTGGATCTCCGCTCTGGTTCTCTGCTTTGGTTCTTTCTGTAGCCAGAGAATTGGTGATTACGTTCCCTGGATGTTGATACGTACATAAACAAGGTAGTTCACCCACCTCCAACCAATGGGAAAGAAAAACATGCTTTCGCGCAAAATTATGCAATGTTTTCTGAGTTAAGCGTCATCTGATAGAACGTATTCGAAGCGTACCCCAACAGGTGCGCAATGGTTTACTTTATAACATACATTTTATGAAATCTATACAAAATTTCTTTCCACAAGTGACAATAACAACATTAATGATAATATACAACACGTAATATTCACATAAGGCGTTCCTTAAAATCATAAACAGGAGACTTTATTCACGCAAGGGCGTGACACAGCACAACCACAGGACTCTATTCACGGTAAGGACGTGACAGCCACCATCTCACACACAGGTGAAGGGCCAACATGTTATCTATTGCATTTGGGCATCACTCAGGTTAGAGCCACGGGCGGAAATATGAAAAACCAGAAAAAAGGTTCAAGTTTGGCAGGTCGCCGCGCACACACCCTTGGGTCAGGTTCCTGGCGTCTAACTCACATTGCCTTGTGCCCGACTCTCCCCCTCTGGCTTAAGTTTGGGCCAAATTGGGGTGATTTTGTTGACCTGCTTCGATTGGGCCACCATCTCATCCTCGGGTGGAGGGCCACCAGGCCTGCTGCCGATTGTACTTGGGCACCACTCAGGCCAAAGGTACGGGTGCCACATGCGGAATTGTGAAAAAAAAGCAGAAAGAAGGCTCGATTTGGCAGGTCGCCACGCACTCGACCTTGGGTCCAGGTTCCTCAGGTGTACCTCACAGCTCTCTGTGCATGACTCTCTCCCTCTGACATAAGTTTGGGCCAAATCGGTGACCTGACCATTTTCGGTAATTTCCGAATTGTTTTTGGGTAATTTTGGTGACCTGCTTCGATTGGGCCACCATCTCACCCACAGGTGGAGGGCTACCAGGCTCGCTGCTGATTGCACTTGGACACCACTCAGGCCAAAGGCACGGGTGCCACCGGCGGAAAGGTGAAAAAAACCCTCAAATTTGGCAGATCGCCACACACACACCCTTGGGTCCAGGTTCCTCGCGTCCACCGCACGAGTCTCTCCCTCTAGCGTATCTTAGAGGGGCTGGATGGTGGCCGGATTGTAGTCTGGCCAAGTGGACTCTGCCATTTCAGGGGAGAGAGGATTCAGAAGGATAGGTATCAAGGGGTCTGGCATGCAGCAATGTTGATGGAGCAGTGAATGATATTATTATGGATATACTTCTGGAGGCTGGTGATTGTGGAGGGAAAGAAGAGAGTATCTGTGTATAATATAGGTATTTAGGAGTTGTTTTGATGTTTCTTGGTGTATATGGGTACTCTTCTATACAGTGTGATGTGTTTGTGGAGGGTGCAGCAAGTGTTTGTGTGCCTCTCATATCAAAGGGATCCTTGACTTTGAGGACTTTCGTTTCATGGTGTAAATGTTCTGTAGATGTTGTATTTATGCAGCCTGTAATTGTCTTTAAGGTTTGATTTTGTATGGTCTGTAGGGTGTTGTGGTGTGTCTTAGTGAGATTAGGGGCCCATGTGAGGCTCGCATAATTCATCACTGATCGTATGCATTGTTTGTATACTGTCAGGGGGAACAGAAAGTGATGTCAGGAGAAGAGGGGTGTAGAGGGCTTGATGGGAATATGCATGTGATTTTGGGTGTTGTTTATGGTGGTCACTGAGTCAAGTTGCGTCTGCAGATCAAACCGTCTGTCCATGTTGGGGTTGCTGATATACCAGGTCGACGACAGAACAGAGTTGTATGCCCTATCAATTTGAGAAGAGAGTATCTGTATGATATAGGTACTTGATTGTTGTTCTGATGTTTCTTGGCGTGTGTGAATGTTTTTCTATATAGTGCAGTGGGTGTGCTGTGTTTGTGGAGGCTGCAGTGTTTGTGTGCCTCTCATCTCAAGGTGATCCTTGACTTTGAGGACTTTCGTTTCATGGTGTAAATGGTCTGTAGTTGTATTTATGCAGCCTGTAATTGTCTTTGGGGCTTTGTTTTGCATGGCCAAAAGACCCAACATATTGTAGGAGAAACATAAACACCATTGCCCGACGTTTCAGCCTTAGTCCTAATACCGTCTTCAGGAGTGTCATGGGATACAGAGAGCACAATTTCTTTCATATTGCCCGCAGCTAAACCAGGGACAGGAAGTGCACAGACGAGGCATTCCGTGTTCCTCCTCTCCCATGATGCCCCATTGGCATTTTCAAATGTACACAATTTACAAGTATTTGCATCCATGTGTTCTCTTTAGTTTTCACGTACAACCTTAAACACACGCATCC
>NC_134804.1:44263508-44281008 GCF_046742065.1 Oratosquilla oratoria | reverse complement strand
GGTTGGCCCTACAAGCGGACAGCTTCCCCTCGATGGTATTCAGATGGCAGTTCCTGATCCATCGATAGACGAATCTCCGTCCTCTCTGTCAGAGATCAAAGGGGTTGTGAGCACGTTAAAGGGTGGAAAGGCAGCTGGCATATGCAACATCATTGCGGAGTTGCTGAAAGCTGGAGGTGAGCTCATGATTCGCGGGCTGCATACGGTATTGTCTGCTGTCTGGTAGTCTAGTACTATTCCCTCTGACTGGAAAAAGGGTCTGGTCGTCCCTACTTGGAAAGGGAAAGGGGACCAGCAGGACTGGAACAACTACCGCGGCATTGCAATGCTCAGTGTGCCAGGTAAAGTGCTTCCCCATCTGTTGCTGACTCGGATTCGTAAGTCAACAACTGATCGGATCTTAGCTTTTCGTATTCTTGTGGAATGTCGACGTGGGTTTCAACAGGGGTTTCTTGTGTCTTGTTGATCCCAAGAAGGCGTTTGACTAGGTGCATCTTCTGCGTATCCGTAGGATTCCTGCAAGGATTGTTAACTTGATATCTGGCTCATACTCTGGGACAGAGAGTACTGTAAAGTATAGAGGAAGTGTGTCAAATTTATTTCCTGTTAATTCTGGTGTGAGGCAAATATGTGTCCTCGCTCCAACACTTTGCAACACCTGGATGGACTAGGTTTTGGACAGAGTTGTCGATCAAAGTCGTTGTGGAGCATTTATTGGCAACACCAAGGTCACTGACCTTGTGTTTGCTGATGGTGTTGTCCTTCTTGCGGAGTCATTGGAGGTCTTGGTTGCAGCCCTCAAGTCATTGCACAGGAAGGCGAGACTGCACGGATTTCAGCTCTCTTAGACCAAGACGTCCAGGAGTTTGGTGGCTTACTGAATAACACAATTCAGTCTGTCTTGGAAAACTTTACGTGCATAATGGTGGTGGGTTATGTCAGGAAGTTCTTCGAAGGATTGTCATTGTGCATAGTATTATGGACTCTCTTAATCAGAGAATATGGCGTTGTAGTTATCTATACAGGACTAAAAATACGATTTTTTAAGCCACTCGTGTTCACTTTCTTGCTGTACGTCTGTGAGACATGGACATTGAATGTTTACTTGAAGAGGTGTCTCGATGTCTTTGGTACTAATTGCCTTCGGAGAATCATGGAGCATTGCTGGAATGACTTCGTATCAAACCAGAAACTGTACTGTGAGACTTGATCTAGGTCAGTTACCATGTACCGGGTGGCTGAGAAATAAAAATCAGATTGTGGGAAATACACTGTATTCACTGACAACTATGCGTGTGTATACAACGAGAGATGGCTCAGCACTGACTCCAAGCCAGTATTGCCACTTGTCGAGAAAACGGGTATCGCATTATGCGATATCCAATATAATTACAAATATACACAGTGATTACACATAATTACAATAGACAATAAAACAACAAACAACAAAACATATGACAATTTTATAAAGAGGGGGAAACATATAATTCCCCAAATAACCAACACACCAGTACAATGTACGATAATGGTATGATGTACGACATACCACGCTAACACAACCAACATAATTCGTGAACGTCAACTCCGGCTACATGGGCATGTGGGACTTTTCCTGATGGTGATCCTATTCAGCGTTATCTCCACAAGAGACAACCCTCGATGGAAGAGACGAAGGGGACGCCTGTAACATACGGGAGTATGCTACCTGGGCCAATGGTGACGTAGGGAGAGTGATGCACAGTTTGGCTTGTGTAGTTGATTCTAGTTAACGACCTGGCGTGGTCCCCAAGTTGGGGAAGACCGACCGCGAAGGCCTAGTGACGCGCTACAAATGCACAGGTCAGACTGACTGACTGAATGGCCTGCCCGCTCGGGGCAGGCAGTATGTAGTATTATTATCTAGGAGGAGATGATGATGATGATGATGATGATGTTGATGATGATGATGATGATGATGATCAGGCAGTATGTAGTATTATTATCTAGGAGGAGATGATGATGATGATGATGATGATGATGATGATGATGATGATGATGATGATGATGATGATGATGATGATGATGATAATAATAATTATTATTATTACTATTGTTACTATTGTTATTATATTAATAATAATGATAATGATAATGTTAATGATGAAGACGATGATGATGACGATAATGATGATGATGACGATGATAATGATGATGATGATGATGATGATGATGATGACGACGAGGACGTTGTTCATGATAATGTTGAAGATGATGATGACGACGACGACGATGACGGCGATAATAATGACGACGATGATAATAATATTGTTGAAGACGGTGATTATGATGATGGTGATGATAATGATTACGATAATGATGATAATGTTGATGACGATGATAATGACGATGATGATGATATTGACGATGATGATGATGATGATGATGATGATGATGATGACGACGATGATGATTATGATGATGATGTTCATGATGACGATGATGATAATGATAGTGATGACAGTAGTAATCGGGAGATGAGTGAAATAGCTTTGTTGGAGCTGGAACACCAGGAAAAGCACAGTACCAGAAGGGTTAAGAAAGGACGAGAGAGGAGGAGGAGGAGGAGGAGGAGGAGGAGGAGGAGGAGGCGTCTCGCACAGGGAAAGACGGAGTACACACGAAGGAAGCCCTACTACATACAGGCCTGACACTGCAAACCAGTCCTTACGCAGCCTACACACTCCACAGCCGATGTACATACACTCCCAGGAGAAATGCACAAGGAAGAAGTAATCAACACGACAGACAAAGTAAAACAAAGTAAAGTAAATGTAAAATGTAAATGTAAGTAAAATATATATTGACTCTTTTAGAAGCTTTGTTCTTGCATCATCTACGGGATGTCAGTTTCTCCTTCACACTTTCGTTCAAATTCTTTCTTAGTCGCTGCCTCTTGCTTTTAACGTTGAGATTTTCAGGTATACTCTGCTGGATAACTGGTGGGTTTACAACAAGCCTATGTCCCCAAAAGTGTTGGTGGGTGATGTGGTAGATTGGTGTTCTTTCAAATGTTTCTCTGTGGTATTCAGGATCTTGTCATGCCTGCTCTAATTGACGGCCCATTTGGGAACCTCTGGACTCAATCTTGCTTTTGAGGTGTTTGGGCAATGGCTACTTTTGCCACTGATATGCCAAAGGGGGTTGCTGTTGCCGTCGTTCCCTATACTGTCTGTCCGAGCAGTCCCGTCTCCTCAAGGAATACCACGGCCGGAACGGGGTTTTCCCACAAATCATTTAAAGAGTAAAATATGTTGTGTTGTTTGCGTGCGTGATTGTGTATAATGCAGTCTTCCATTATGTGTTGAATAGTATGAGGTGAAGTGTTACATCCTGGGCAGTTGTCCACAATGTAATCATCCAGCCTCTTCTGGTAGCTTAGAAAGGCTGGGTGATAGCCGCGCCGCAGTCTGGCCAGATGGGTTCTGTCCTTTCGTGGGAGAGAGGATTCAGAGGGACGGATATCAGGGGGTCTGGCATGCAGCAATGTGTTATCTTTTAGTGTGTTAATGGAGCAGTGAGTGATATGGTTATGAATATGTTTCCGGAGGCTGGTATTTGGTGGTTGTGGAGGAAGAGAAGAGAGTATTTGTGCCAAAGGGGGGTTGATAAGCTTGGTTTTCATTTCTGTAGAGGTACTTTGATGCTTTACACACACACAAACACACACACACACACACACACACACACACACACACACACACACACACACACACACACACACACACACACACACACACACACACACACACACACACACACACACACACACACACACACACACATCTACAGAATTATGAAAGGGATGGAAATCCTTGATAGGGATGATCTACTTAAATGGGACAGAAGGAATACAAGTGGACACGAGAAGAAACTTAAGAAGGACAGTTACAGAAGAGATCTGAAAAAGAACAGCTTTCCACACAGAGTGATAGATACATGGAATAAATTGAAAGAGAAAACAGTGAGTGCTAAAACTATACATGACTAAGAAAGAACTGGATGCGGAAAGATACAACTGTGGGTCTCTACGAGCATAGCTCTTCTCCCGCAAAATACAACTAGGTAAATACACACACACACACACACACACACACACACACACACACACACACACACACACACACACACACACACACACACACAAACACAAACAAATGACCCATCACTTGAATACACGGGACGAAAAAACATACACAAACAATACCCCACTCTTTCGTCGTTCTTGACAAAATCCTCATTACCTCTCCCATCTCGAGTCTCCTGGTGCCCGTACTGTTGGCACTACGAATGACACAAGAGTAACCAGAATGCTAACATTGATATATATTTATGACAAGGAACCAATAATCATCATAATTGTAATCCTTCGTTTAAACACAAGTATGATTTGACTAATGATCAGGGGTTGCTTCACAATTCTTCATGGATTGCTCTTAACCTAGGGGTCGTGACTTCCTGGGGGAGGTAGTTTGGGGGTTTCTTAGGGGGTCGCAAAGGATTTGGGAGAATAATATATTTTCATATGTTTGAATTAGACACTTTTACCAGTTTGGCGAGTGCAACACTGGTCACAAGCGCGGTGGCCTGCTGCAGTAAACATATCAACCACAAGCAGTGTTTTATCTTGCCTTTTCACAAGGTTCACAGTTTCAAAATTTATCATAGAGGTTACAGTAATACCCTGAAGAGTCTCAGGGGGTCATAGGATCTTGATGAACGATACATTTTGATGACCGATACATTTTGAGAACCAATGTGCCGTACAAGTACGTGCCTTCCGGGCTCGAGACACATCCGCGGACTGTTTTGTTGGCACCGATGTCTTTCTTCTCTTGTCACGCAGAGCATGATGACGATAGTAGTTCTGGCGTTCTCCTCTATACCTTTGGTGAATGGAGAGGAAGGGGATGGTGGAACAGGGTGAAGAGTGGTCAAAGTAGATACCATTAGAGAACAAAACGTTCATTGATTGTACAAAGTGTCGTTCGATCGAGAATAAGAAGATGAAGTGGGTGAAGATAAAAAAAGAAGGAAGAAGAGGAAGGGAGAAAATAAAATAATAAGTGGAGATGAAATATGATCTCCGGCGTCGGTCGAGAATAAGATGAAGTGTGGGAAGATGAATAAGAAGATGAAGTGGTGGAAGATGAAAATAGAAGGAAGAGGAGGAAGAGAAAAAAAATGTTAAGTGGAGATGAAACATGATCTCCGGTGTCTAGTAGACACTTAAGTCATTGACTTGTAATCCCGAGTCTGGACGTGTGGTCAATTCTGCGCAAGCTCGTCTTTCAAGGAAAAGAGCAGCGATGAATATGACCCACCTCGGCAGTAATGAAAGTACTATTCATCCCCTCAACTCCACAGGAAGGAGTGGCAGTTCACAGGACCACAAGAACCGCAGCAATGAAGAGAACGCTCTTCGGAGAATGCCCGCTTTCCCTTCCACAGACTCGTTGGTAGATGCGAACGAGAGAGCCTCTTTTGAAGCCAGGACCTTGTTCGCCATTTGGTTATGTCCCCACTCAGTAGGCAGGATGATATTTGAATCCTCTGTTCTTTATTGTTTTCGTGTGTCTATGTTGATTTCTTCAGAAGAGACAGGTGTCCAGACACGAAAACCTCTTGTGAGGATAAGACCTTGTTCACCATTTAGTGATGTCCCCACTCAGTAAACATGAAAATATTTTCGCATCCGACCTAGATATGGACCAAAAGGTCTCCTGTCGGTATGCTCCGCCTTTGTAAATCCTTTTGTATTCCTTTGAATCCTCTGTTCTTTATTGTTTTCTTATGTCTATGCTGATCTCTTCAGAAGGAACATGTATCCAAACATGACAGTGCACTAGATCTCATTCTCACCTTTCGTAAACCTTTTGTCTATCTTTCACAAAAATTTCACGTGGTGGCTATCACGCTATCATGGGGGGGGAGGGGTGGTGGATGGGAGTGGAATGGATGGGAGTAGATACGTGCCTTTGACTTAGCTACCCCCTTTATATGAGGGAAAAAGCTCTTGGTATATAAATAGATAACTCTCACGCTGGTCAATATTATGAATACACAAAACCACAAGCTGAAATATTGAATAAAGAATTCCGTTTGTATTCATCGAAGAAAATGAGTTTGAAGAGAGGAAGGGACAATTGAAATACAATGTTGAATGACGCAAATGAAGCTGTGAAAAACACAACAAAACGCTGGAGGCTAGATATGATGGCCATAAATATTAAAAAGATGTAAATTACAACTAGCGGATAAGAGTCTTGAATTGTTATATTTTCATTAGAAATAGGGAAAGAGTCAGGAGCAGGGGTGGGGAACCTTTTTGTGCATGAAGGCCACCTTACAATTCATCGTCCCACATAGAGGCCGCACTGAACAATTTTTTTTTTTTTTTCAATTATTTTATCCCTTTTTAGGGGACGGTGTAAGTTTTCCACCCCCTCCCTAAAAATTCAGTTTAAAGATATTTTTATTTTTATTTTAAAAATATACATATGTATAATTTTTTAAATGATTTTTTACCCATTTTTTTAAATTTCGAAGGCCGCAGAAGGCCGCACTTGATGGCCCGGAAGGCCGCAGGTTCCCCACCTCTGGTCTGGAGGAAGGCCAATGAGGTTCCCAGCTTATAAGGAAGGTTACAAAGAGAAATACTTAGATTAGACGTATGTTCTTAACCTCCATGATAGCTAAAACACGTGAGAGTTTCGTGAAAGGCAAATGGACATAATATTTGGAAGACAAGAAGACTTTCGGAAATAATAAATCTTGATTAAGTAAAAGGTCATGTGTTTCAAAACTTGTTGACTTTCTACTCAAGTGTGATCGATGTTCTCCAGGAAAGAGACAGGTGGCAAGATTGTGTATCTTGGATCTGGATTGATATGGAAACTGGAACATAAAGAAGGACGTAAAGGGAGTTTTCTGGAATGAATGAAGGATTTACTAAAGAAAAGATGAATGAGGACAGTTGTGAAGGGTGAGATGTCTGCTTAGAGTGAGGTGACTGGTGGGGTCCCACTGTACTTGGTGTTGGCACCAGGTATGGCTTTGATCTATGTAGATCATATGGTGGATAGAATAAACAACTCTAACAATCTATTCAGTGACGATCTCAAAGTCATGAAGACACTGAAGGATGAAAATTATTTTTTGAGGTTTCGTTACATGATACGCCCCAGACTAGAGGGTGCTGCAGTAGTGCAGTCCCTCCCACACCAAAAAAAAAAAAAAAAAAAAAAAAAAAAAAAAAAAATTGAATAAAAAAGATGGTTCTAAGCCTAGCTCATGAGACATACGAAGAAAGTCTAAATGTAATGGAACTGGCAGCATTAGAGGAAAGAAGAGGAAGAGATAGGATAGCATTGCATAATGCAATGAAAGGAGTGGGCTTAATCTTATTGTGGGACAGAAGAAATACCGGAGGATATGAGAAAAACAACTGAAAATATAATGTGTGAAGGATGCAGAGACAGAAATTAGTCCACATAAATACATTGATACGCGGGGCAGTATGAAAAAAGAAACAGTGCGGTTAGACAATATAAACAAATCCAATGAAAGGACAGGCACAGTATCACGCGAGTGTAACTCTTATCAAATATATTACAAAGTAAATACATGCCCCCGCACACATTCACACACACATGCACGCGCGCGCACGCACGCACACACACAAAACAACCCAAGGAGGCGTGAACACACGTATTACATTCACTTGGCCGGGAATTAGTCGAGTTCACCTGCCAACTCACGCTTCGAAAGACGCTGGACGTGAGGGCTCCTTTGGACTTCGGGATGGACTTTGGTGATTCTTCGCAACCTCACTTGGTCCGAGCTTAGTTACACCGGCGGAAATGCGAAGGGTGAGCTCCCCCAGGGGATGTAGGCCAAGTCGGGGCAGGGATATTCATGATGGGGTTCATTGTAGGTGCCTGGGCAAATCACGCGTGCGTTGGAAATCACACAAAAAATTATACATGTTGTTTGAGAGGTGTGCTTTATGTGTGTGTGTGTGTGTGTGTGTGTGTGTGTGTGTGTGTGTGTGTGTGTGTGTGTGTGTGTGTGTGTGTGTGTGTGTGTGTGTGTATGTTATGTATGTGTATATCTTTTCTTTCCCTTTCAATTTAGTTTCACTTAATACTAACACATCCACCTTTCTTCACACAAACATATTAATAGTCCACTCTATTTTGTTCTTACTTGCTCAGCATCCCCAGTCAAAGACACAAGTACTGTTTTTGGTTGGGGCCTTTTCTTCTAGACCTAAACCCTCTTTTACTTTGGCTCTTCGAAGGAGAAGAAGATACAGAGAGGGTTACCTAGTCTCCACAGCTACCTCATTTAATCATCTAATTTTCTACACACATGGGAGGGGGAGGAAGTAAGAGGGAATAAACAAAAAGGAACGGAGAGGATTGCTTAATAGAATTGTTGGTCCGTTGTACCCTTTGAGGGATGGGAGATGTCTACTTGGCTCTGTAAAAAATACAAGACAATATATGAACACCAGTGCCAATGTATTGAGATAACACTGGAATATGACTGTCAGATGGGAACCGTTTCAAGATGGGACCATGAAGAGTAGTACTGTGGAAAAATAAAAGCGAAAAAGCGGAGTAAGTCATGAAACTATAAGAAGAGAAACGGGGTGGCTCCTGTGTTAAGGTAGATGGACGACGCAAAGCTGAGGTGCCTAGACCACCTGATGAGTGTGGAATAGGACAGGGTTGTGAAGAAATGTTGTAGATGGGTGTCTGAAAATGACAGGATACCCAAGGGATGACCTAGGGAGGGAAGAGATGGAAGGACCACTGAGAAATACTACTTGAAATGGAGGACATCTTCCAGGACCGAGAAGAATGGAGAACAAGTCTGCTGGCTACACGAGCGGGAGTTTAGTCCTTCTTACCTAGGAAATGAAATAAAAGAAAATTACCGGAAGTCATGAACGGATTAATCGCCATAAATGTTAATGTACAGGGTGGGGCATATAAATCTCCCTTATTTGGAGGGGGCATCATGCGGGATGTAGTGACGGTAGAGAGACGGGGCAGGTCTCATTTGGTAGGCTAGGCTCTACAATTTTTTTTATTTTCTTCATCAGTTATTATGACTATTTGTCTTTTTCGGAGTGTTAAGGGAAATGTTTCCTGGCCATTTGATCTCTTTAAGGGGAGACGGGATGGAGGGTAGCCGGCAACGTCAACAGACTGAAGCCTTTGTGACTTTTTTTTTTTTTTAGGGATTCTCAAAAGAAAAGGTTTTCCGACATTGTCCTCTAACTCTCGAGGAACTGAAGGAACGACCCGAGAGGAAATCGACGCAGTTACACCAGGGTTGAGATTGAGGAGAGTGGTGGAGTTGAACTTCCGGGATCGACTCCACCAATTTACTTCCAACAACTGCAGCCATTTGTCTGATATAATCTCTAAAACCATAAAAAAAAAAAAAAAAATGGAAAAAAGTGCTAAAAACAGATTCGTCAAACCCTTTATCCCTTGATCACGATCCATATGTCTGTTCTGATTGTTTGGTATGTCTTGACAAATAAATTCAGCAATTTGGTGAAATTGTAAAAATTTATAATTCAGGGAGTGGCAACTTTTGGCACGGGTGCCAAACGTGGAACGTGATAAGAGTTGACACAGGCACAACAGATAATTTTAAGAACTTAGAACAACATCGAAAAGTAACGCCCTCATTTGTATGTCAACAATAGTACTAGTATGCAGGATCAATACGGAAAAAAAAATAATGTCAGAGAACCTAAACTCTAGTCTATTTAAACAATGATGGTAAAACGATCCCCCTATCTTCCGGGTGGTATTATTTCTTCTACACTGAATGCCATCAGGCGGCCTTAATAACCTTTATCCTACCTCGCTAACAAAGGAGTCGTAGTTCATCTGGACTGATTTTTTTTTTTTTTTTTTTTTTTTTTTTTTTTTTGCTGCTGCAAGAAGATTCTCTTCGTCGTTTCCGTGGCACCCAATGCTCCCGATGGTCTCCTTGTCTTCTTGTAGGACGTCAAACGCAGACACCTCTTGTTCCGTCTCCGTCTTGTGTTATCTTGTCCTCTCGCACGTCCATTGCCTTCGCCTTCTGGAAATCTCTCTTTACGCTGTCTTCCCATCTCCTCCGCGGTCTTATCCACCACCACCACTCCGTCCAACATTCTTCCCGGGAATCGGCACTCCTCCTCCGTTCTGGCCACATACATTAACCTTCTGCGTCTCAGAGTACGTATCCTTCGGCTCCGGGTTATATCTCCTCCTCCTCCTCCTCCTCCTCCTCCTACAGGGTGGTCCTTCGCCCTCTATCTTCATCTGCCGTCAGGAGATTTAATTCGTATCTTGTGGTAGCACATCATCGTTACGGAACGGGATTTTCTAGTCCATCTCGGCCACTTCTCGTTCATCCCCTCCGACGGAAACGAAGACGGAGTAGATGCGGACACCTCACTATCTGGTAAAACGTCACTTTTGCACGTTCCGTCGCAGGCTGCTACCTTGTAAACGCTTCCTCCCTCCCCCCTTCCTCCTCCCTCCTCCTTCTCCTACCCCCTTGGGCAAACAACAAGAAAACTCGTTTCCTCTTCATGCGCACATCTCCTTTTTGCCCCCGTTATTGTTGTTGCTGTTGTTGTTGTTGTCGTCGTCGTCGTCGTTGTTGTTGTTCCTTGGGTGGACGATTCTATTCGGTCGAACTCGCGTGGGATCGTCGTAGTGGAATGTCGCTTAATGATGGGGAACAGACATACACTTATGCCTAAGGCCTTCTGCCCAGCTTCATATGGCAAGTGTTTGGGGATTCAGAGCACGCAGCTACTTCATGCACAGTTACATGGAGGATGTCCTCATGGGTATATCTAGATCTTATTGTTTAAGAATGACAGGAAATCACGCGTTAGGTGTATATCCATATTTTACTGTATACATACATACATGCATACATTCGTACATGCATACATATATATATATATATATATATATATATATATATATATATATATACACATACACACACACACACACACACACACACACACACACACACACACACACACACACACACACATATATATATATATATATATATATACACAGATTAAACTGCATATCGGAAAAACGCATGTATAAACTACTCATAGGCATCTAGGGTAGTAAGGACAGAGGTAAGTGTAGGGGCAACGGGGCAGTGACAGGGGCAGAGGGCAGGGAGCAGGGGGGGCCATGCAGGGCTAAGGGGTAGGTGCAGAGGTAGGTGCCTTGGCAGGGGGCAAGGGGGCAGAGGCAAGGTACCGAACCGGGTCCAATAAACCGGTCCTATGAGCACCTCAGTCATCTCTGGATATAATGGGAGGGGTTGGGGGGTGGGATGGGGGATGGGGGGGGACTGAGTATAGAGTCTTCGGTGAAGAAGAGATGTACACAGCCTCTCCTCTTGACGACAAATGGGTCCTCTTGGCTTGTTTACACCAGTAGAACTTAACCTTCTTCATTATCCTCTTCTTCCTTCTCCTTCTCCTCTTCCTTATCCTCTTCCTCCTCCTCCTTAACCTTCTCCTCTTCCTCCTCCTCCTTAACCTTCTCCTCTTCCTTATCCTCTTCCTCCTCCTCCTCTTCCTTATCCTCTTCCTCCTCCTCCTCCTTCTTGTTCTTCTTTTCCTTATCCTCTTCCTCCTCCTCCTTCTCCTCCTTAACTTTCTCCTTTTCCTTATTCTCTTCCTCCTCCTTCTCCTCTTCCTCCTCCTCCTTCTCCTTTTTCTTCTTCTTTCTTAAGGACACTTGCACCGAAGAATCGTAGAAGTCGTCGAAGTCGTAAACGAAATATCTAAGGAGGGTGTCAGCAGAATGGAGGGGTAGCAGTGGAAGTTAAAATTAATCCATATTTTTTTTTTTATTGGAGACGAGTTTCCAGTCACGAATGAATACTGCGTGACTCTGGTCCGTAGGGATGTTACTAGATTCTCTAAAACGCTGATTGCATAAAACGTATAGCAGTCAATACGCCATGCGAGGTTTGGTAAGGAATTTAAAATTATTTCCGTGAAACGCGTTCCGCTTTGCAGGATGTCTGACCCATTTTCTATGATAAAGAGTAAATACTGGCGTCACAGATGAACTGTCATTGTAGACATTCTTATAATGAATTTCTAGGCACATTAGGGATGTCCCAGACAGTACCACAAGATGATTATACGTTTTGTCTTTACTTTATTGTCTTCTCAACGAATATTTATAAAAAATAACGCTTACAGAATCTTCCCAATAACGAGTCATCGCTGTAAGAAGACACTTGTTCTAATATTCTTCATCAATGGTTCTGTAGAGGGACGGGAGGGGTATATTTTATTTTCCTCCCACGTCATTAAACAACAAAACCTGTAGGAATCGTAACCTTGTGGAGGAATTGTGTAAAATAAATGTGATGCCATGGAAAGGCTTAAATATATGTTCTGGGTGCCATCACTGAGAAAAAGAAAAATGAAAGTCGCTGTCAAAACTGACACGTTGTTCGTGTCCAGTAGACCACGAGGACCATGGCCTGTTGAAAGTGTCATAGATTCCAACCCTTTCTTGTCCCTCTAGATAGAGAAACCCTCTCTCTTTGCTCTAGGAACAGAAACCCTTTCTACTCACTCTAGGAAGAGACCTCTTTTCTTTTCAGTATAAGAACAGAAACCATTTATAATGACTCTAGGAACAGATAACCTTTCTTTTCAATCTAAGAACAGAAATCCTTTATAGTGACACTAGGACAGAGACCCTCTCTAGTGACAGTAGGAACAGAAACCCTTTATAGTAACTAGGAACAGATAACCTTTCTACTCACTCTAGGAACACAGAATCTATCTAGTGACTGTAGGAACAGAAACCCTTTATAGTGACTACAGGAACAGAGAACCTTTACGATTTTTCTAAGAACAGAGACCCTCTCTAGTGACTGTAGGAACAGAAACCCTTTATATTGACTACAGAAACATAGAACCTCTCTACTTACTCCAAGAACAAAGAGCCTCTCTAGTGACTGTAGGAACAGAAACCCTTTATACTGACTCTAGGAACAGAGAACCTCTCTACTTACTCTAGGAACAGAGACCCTCTCTAGTGACTCTAGGTAGATATTCAGGGAGCACGTATGTACCGGGCTGCAGAAGCCAAGCCACGGCAGGTCCATCAGCATGTCGAACAAGAAGCGCATCACGTGTCGGAGTCTCCTGTTCTGGGACGCCAAACAGGGGCTGGTGGTGCCCAAATCCACGTGCCTCACACTTCGCCAGCTACGTCACAGTGAACTTCGTCTGCCGCACTCTATCTGTATCTATGTATCTTATCTGTATCTACATTATATATATATATATATATATATATATATATATATATATGTATATATGTATATGTATATATATATATATGTAAAGTAGAGGGAAACACAAGCAGAACAGGAGTCCACTCCCCGACCAGCTTCGCACAGTGATGCTTCTTCAGAAAGAATCACTGTGCGAAACTAGTCAAGGAACAAACTCATGTTCTACATATGTGTTTCCCTCTACTCCTCTTACAACCTGTCAGCATGTCTTCACACACACACACACACACACACACACACACACACACACACACACACACACACACACACACACACACACACACACACACACACACACACACACACATATATATATATATATATATATATATATATATATATATATATATATATATATATAATATACATCTACATTTGCATCTATGTCTATATACCTATATCTATATCACTATCTTATCTATATATCTACATCTATATGTGTATCTATATATTCATATCTGTATCTATATCCATATCTATATCTCATCTATATTGGTATCTATACCTATATTTGTACTTATATCTATATTCATACCTATATCTACATCCATATCTGTATCTATATCCATATCTATATCTTATCTATATCTATATTGGTATCTATATCTATATTTGTACCTATATCTATATCTATATATCTATATCTACGAGGATAGGGATGCTGATTATTGCAGACAAAACACAATCCTGAACCCTAAAGAGATCATGAGCTTTTGCAAGAGAACCCCTGGCATTTGGCATCTAATTCTATCTTATCTATCAAATGCTTCCGCCCGCATCAACAAACTGGGTAAATACTCCACACCATTCTCATCCACTCCATCGGCTTTCATCCGATCTTGGATCCCGATGTTGCTAACGCCATGCATTTTTATTCAACTTTAATGATGATGATGATGATGATGATGATGATGATGATGATGATGATGATGATGATGATGATGATGATGATGATGATGATGATGATGATGATGATGATGATGATAATAACAGTAATAGTAATCATAATAATAATAATAATAATAATAATAATAATGATAATAATAATAATAATAATAATAATAATAATAATAATAATAATAATAATAATAATAATAATAATAATAATAATAATAATAATAATTTTATTTGGCATTGAATTAATATACATGAAGTGCAGATAATGAAAAGAACACACAGTTCGAAATAACAATTACAATTGCCGAGGATAACACAAAAAAAAACATGTAAGCTTATTTCCATTGTGGTCCTCAAGCTTATTTCCATTGTGGTCCTCAGAGGTATTCCTGAGTGCAAATGGCAAAGTTACAGTTATATTTCCTTTGGGGGACAATATCACACTGAAGAGGTAAAGTTGTAGAGGTCGGAAATGAACGATTGAAGTTAAGGAAGTAGAACGGAAAAAGGGGAAAGGTTCAGAGTAATCAGCATTCCTTTTCAAGCGTAGATTAATCTCCATTCACAAATAAACAAATAGATAAATAAATGAATATATAAAAATAAATATATACTACTTTACTCTGGCCATTACGGTTGTTACTAAAGCCCCATAAGAGACCACCTAGATATGGACCAAAAGGTCTCCTGTCGGCATACTCCGCCTTTGTATGTTGTTTGGAATCATAATAAATTTAGTTTCAAAAATTAAATTTTGCCAACGACTCGAAGTTAAAACAAAAAATGCGATAACTGTCATAAGTTAGACTTCATTACACAACCTAGGAATGTTCATTCTGAGTACATTTAAACGTGAGGTTGGTACGCCTGTGTTGGCTCGATGAGATTGGTACACGTGTGTTGACACGTGAGGTTGGTACGCCTGTGTTAGGTTGGTACTCGTGTGTAGGTACGACGGATTTACTTCCTTCCACCTCCACCAATCCGGGGATGGCACTGAAATTCATCACATCACCGGGAACTTGACGTGAGCAGATCAATCTTTAGAATTAATTTTTTTGAGTCTCATTGGCAAAAAAAGATGACTAAGAACCGAGCTGACGTCAGTCAAGGAAGAGCGCGTGTTTATCTCTCCGAGTGACATCAAGAAGTCAGGAGTTGTGGACATTTGGAACAGGAAGTTGAATCAGGGGGAGACAGAGTGGCGGGGAAGTAGGGGACGAGGTGATGATGAAGAAGAGGAAGTAGAAGAAGAAGCAAAAGAAGAGGCAAAAGGGGAAGCAGAAGAAGTGGCAAAAAAGAAGGACAAGAAGCAGAAGAAGAAGATGAAGAAGAAAAAGAGGTAGAAGAAAGAGAAGAAGAGAGAAAAAAGAAAAAGAAAAAGAAGGACAAAGAATGATAATAAGAAGTAGAAGAAGAAGAAAAGAAAAAGAAGAAGAAGAAACAGAAGGAGAGGAAGAAAAGGAAGAAGAAGAAGAAGAAGAAGTAGGAGGAGGAGTAGTAGTAAAAGAAGAAGAAGAAGAAGAAGAAGAAGAAGTAGGAGGAGGAGTAGAAGAAGAAGAAGAAGAAGAAGAAGAAGAAGAAGAAGAAGAAGAAGAGGAAATAGAAGGAATAGAAGAAGAAGAAGAAGAGCTAGAAGAAGAAAGAAGAAGAAGAAGAAAAAAGAAGAAAAGAAAAAGAAGAAGAAGAAACAGAAGGAGAGCAAGAAAAGAAAGAAGAAGAAGTAGGGGAGGAGGAGTAGAAGAAGAAGAGGTAAGAGGAGTAGAAGAAAAAGAAGAAGAAGAAGAGGAAATAGAAGGAGGAGAAGAAGAAGAAGAAGAAGAAGAAGAAGAGGAAGAAAAAGGAAGAGAGGAAGAAAAGAAAGAATAAGAATAAGAAGTAGAAGAAGAAGATAAACAAGGAGAAGTAGAAGAAGAAGAAGAAGAAGAAGAAGAAGAAGAAGAAGAAGAAGAGAAAGTGGGAGAAGAGGAGGGGAAGAGGAAGAAGAATAAGAAGAAGTAAGATGGGAAGAGGAAAGGAAAGAAGGGTACTGTAGGGTAGGGTAGGTTAGGGAAGGGAGGAGCAAAGTAGGTTATGGTAGGGTAGGTTAGGGCAGGGTAGGAAAGAGTTAAGAGCTGGGCAGGGCAGGGTAGGTTATCTTAGGGTAGGGTAGGGTAGGGTAGGGTAGGGTAGGGTAGGGTAGGGAAGAATAGGGTAGGGTAGAGTAGGGTTGAGTAAGGTTGGGTACGGTAGGGCAGAGAATGTGGAAGAAGGAAGTAGAAGAGGAGGAGGAGAAGGAGGAGAAGGTGGAAGAGGAGGGTGAGGAGAAATAGGAAGAGGAGGAGGAGCAAGAGGAGGAGAAGAAGGATGAGGGGAGTAAGAGGGAGAGGAGGAGGAGGAGGAGGAGGAGGAGGAAGAGGAGGAGACGAAAGGAGAGGAAGAGGAGGAGGGAGAAGAAAAAGAGGAGGGTGTACAGAAAGAGTGCGAGACGATCTTGGTGAAGGAGGTGGGGGAGCAGGAGGAGAAGGAAGAGGAAGATGGCAGGAGGAGGAACAGAAGAAGAGGAGGAAGAGGAAGAGAAGAGGAGGAAGAGGAGGATGGGCATGCTGAGAAGAAAGATGGAGGAGCAGGAGGGAGGTGTGTAGGAGGAGGAGGAGGTGGAAGCGAGGGAGGAGGAGGAGAAGGAAGAGGAGAGTGGGTAGAATGTCGAGGAGGAGGAGGAGGAGGAGTAGGAGGAAAGGGAGAAGGAGGAGAAAAAGGAGTAGGAAGAGGAAGAGGAAGAGGGGAGGAAAAAGAAAAGGAAGAAGAGAAAGAGGAAAAAGAGGGGAGGGAAAAGAAAAGGAGTAAGAGGAGTAAGAAGAGGAAGTGGAGGAGAAGGTGGATGGGGAGGAAGAGGAGGAGGAGGAGGAGGAGGAGGAATAAAAGATGGAGGAATAGGAGCAAAGACAGATGGTGGAGTAGGAAGAGGAGGAGGAGGAGAAGGTGGATGGGGAGGAAGAGGAGGAGGAGGAGGAGGAGGAATAGGAGCAAAAACAGATGGTGGAGTAGGAAGAGGAGGAGGAGGAGGAAGAGGAGGAGGAGGGAGAGAACATTGGGGAAAATGTGTTCGTGGAGGAGGCGGAGAAGAGGAGGAGGAGGAGGAGGAGGAGGAGGAGAGGAGGAGGAGGAGAGGAGGAGGAGGGAGAGAACATTGGGGAAAATGTATTCG
>NC_134804.1:44236008-44258508 GCF_046742065.1 Oratosquilla oratoria | reverse complement strand
GGGATGACAAGTGGTAATGGACATGGAAGTGCCTAGTGTAGGCCTTATGGTCTCTTGCAGTCTCCTTCATTCTTATGTTCTTATGTACACACGTATCGACTGTTCGCCGTACGCCGTCCATGACACGACGTTGTG
This sequence comes from Oratosquilla oratoria, assembly GCF_046742065.1. Taxonomy (NCBI): domain Eukaryota; kingdom Metazoa; phylum Arthropoda; class Malacostraca; order Stomatopoda; family Squillidae; genus Oratosquilla; species Oratosquilla oratoria. The sequence continues at coordinate 44,258,373 of NC_134804.1, read as the reverse complement.
CTATCAAGTAACCGTGGGTGTCTATAGACGCTTTCACACGTGATTGTGGTCGTAAGTACGACGTCGTGCCGTGGACGGGAAACGGCGAAAAGTCGATACGTGAAACGAGCCTGGCAGCCATGAAAAAGTGTATACAATAAAGATTGTTACCTTTTATAGGTTCATGGAAAGAAGCTCTTACCCCTAAAGAACAGGTGAGGTGATTTGTCCAAGTTTTCTGTTGCCCCGTGCGAAATAGTGAAGAGCCAATTGAACCCAGTGGATATTCAAGAAGATCTAGACAAACGAGATGAATAGTCTCTACCTTAACTCAAGTGAGTTTTTAGTTATGCACGTAGGTAAAAAATCACATCAAATGCAACTGCGAATTATAACATCATGTAACCTAAACAGTGTATTTTTGCCTCAGAGAAAGCAAATAAAATCTTAGGAGTGACAAATGACAGTCTTTTGATTTCAAAATTCAAGTTATCACATAAATTAACTAGCCACTGGTCCCAAAATCTTATCAAATACATTGACAGATTAGGAGTGCATTGATGAAGCACAAAGCCACAGGAAAGAAATCACACGGAAACCGATTAATTTGAACCTATTTTCCCTAAACGAGCGAGGAGGGATTTGGGAAAAGCTTATGATTTAAAGGAAAATGGTTAATATAAAAATAGAGTAAATAACTTATTAGACGAAAAATGCTCTAACAGTTGGAACATAGAGTTAACTTAGAATTAGGTAGAAACAATCTCGCCAATCGAGTAGTCGCGAAATGTAGTTTGATACGTGGTTTTAACATCCACGGTTTTGAAAATACACGAAATGCCACCACGAAGAACATCCACTGGGACTCAAATCGCGCGCCATTCACCATTACCACGCCCGGCCCCTTCCCACTTTCCCGCGCGTCGCCATTCTCACTGTGACCTCAACTGTACCATCACTGAGGTTGCGTTTACTGTGTAATACTGTCCTTTGCCGGTAATTTTGTGATCTAATTTCATCATACCCCCCAAGAGACACCTGCTGGAAGTTACCCTAAACGACAGAAGAAGGTGATTACTCTGCAAGAAGGTAGAGATGTTGGTCAAGCTAGGGTGAGAAAAAATTTCCCTGTTACTGGATGATTGTACCACGTGAACGAAAGCATTGTGCACATCATTACTAAGAACGAAGAAAATACTCTTGCTGCTGGAAGCTCCACGGCTCCAGACAGTTGCTAATCACGTCTGCCAAGTGGAGGAGAAGGGAACTGTGAAGATGTCGAATGCCTTGTTTCTGTGGATGAAGGACCAACACCGGAAAGGAGCAATGGATTCTAACCTACCTTAGAAGGGCAAGTTTATCAGCGCTTCCAGCCTGCAGCAGAGGAGCTTAGACCTAATACCAATACTGGTACACCTGCATCTCCAACATCGAGATGTTTTCAAACCTGCACGCTACCTGTCTGCGACTATGGTTGTTTTTTTAATAAAGACAGAACGACTAAACGGATATCTGACTGCAAATTGACAAGTTGATGTGTGGATTTTTTTATTCCCTTAAATTTCGTGGTAAGGACGAAACATTACGGAATAAAAATTCAAACTGGTCTCTGCGTTTAGCTCACCACCCTGCCACTCATTTGTTTCCCATATTTCAACATCTGTTGATGTGTCTTGTTCTGTTCTTTCTAGATCGGCCTTTTGTCAATTTCTCACTCTCTTCCCATTCTTTGAAATATGTAGATAAAGTAAAAAGAATCTTGTTGCCACATTGAAATGTGGCTAGGTGTGTGATTGTTTCTTTTGAATCGCATTGCGGTGATTCAAATTGTACGACCCTAACCACTCAGCGATTGGTCTGAAGGAGTGGTTCTCAATCCTTTTCATTGCCCATACCCCTTGACATCTCAAAATAATAATAATAATAATAAATTAATAGATATAAAAATAGATGAATAAAATTCTCGTACCCCCATGCAATATAGATAAAATGCAAACATATGAAAAGGATTAGTGATACAATCCTTGCTTTGCTTTCTCATGGTAAACATACCGTTACACTGGCTATCATGTCTCGTACCCCCAAGTTTAAGGTTCCGTTCCTCCAGGGGGTACGGGTACCCCCAGGGTAAGAACCACTGGACTCTAAAGCCATGACCGAGTGTGTGACAATCGCTGAAGATTATCATTACAGTTCTCACCCGAACAATACATACTTTAATCTTGATTGTACAGATACTAATGGGGGATCAGAGACTTGTGTAAACAACACCATCGCTACGAATAAAGAAGTCTGGTGGTCAAAATCAAAAGAAATGAGATCCTCAGAACAAAAAGGGGCCAGTAAAGATGAAGTACAGGCTTTTCGTTATTGAGGGAAAGGATATCACGAAGGTGAGATGGTTACGCCAGGAGGTAGCTGCGGCCGAAGCCGTCACCTGTTAGGTCACAATCACTGCTGGGAATCGGAGAGGAGTGTAGGACTCGAACCCTAGGATAAGGAAGATGTTGAAATCTCACGCTTCCGATTGTTCCACCGAAGTGAACTGAAATGTTGTTGTTGCTGTTGTTGTTGTTATTATCATTATTTTATTATTATTATTATTATCATTATTATTATTATCATTATTATTATTATCATTATTATCATTATCATCAACATTATTCAAACCATACATATATAACAATTCTATTAACTGCGTGGCCTCTAAGTCGACGACAGAAAAAATGGCGGAGTCGGTCGGCCTTTGGTTGTCACGTAGCAGGATCACTCTCGTCAAACCACGTCTTGCGGTTTTTCTGAAACACTAGATGCACCGGAGTCTGATTTAGGCCTATTTGCCCTACCTACGAGACTTGCTGAAATAGTAGACGTTCTGGACTTCTCTATAGGCCTATTTAACTCCCTTCACTTATAGGCCTATGAGTACAATGGGCCGGTATTGTTCGAGTAGCAGGGCCGGGGTAGCATTGGCCGGGGGGTCCAGGGGCTGAGTCCCTCAGGGGCTGAGTCCCTCAGGGGCTGAATCGCTAGTAAACAAACGCATGCAAGCTGTTCCGTTGATGTTGCTGTCAATATAATTCGGCCGAAATAAAATCTACCCCATTAATCACCTTGTTATGCGTATACGTGCGCACCACGCCACGCAGTGCTACACAAAACGAATCACTTGCGGGCCAGCACAAAATAAACCGCTTACACACAGGTACAGCCGACATACGAATCGCCCAAACTTCACATCAACCAAAAATTATTCAACCACAAAATATATATTTTTAACAGGATCGTTTATTACAATCGGGAATTGATAAAAAAAAAAATCGAGATCATTGTCAGGAAAAGAAAATAAAAAATCGTGATTCCGATTTAAATCGGAAGAATATCATGCCTGGTGTAGGTCTTAGACTTGTTCCTTGAAGTGCAAGGACGACCTCTGAAGGAACAGGAGTTAGGAGAAGCTATGGCAGGTGCCGTTACAAGGAAAGTGTTTGGGAGGATGAGGAGGGAGGGGGAGGGGGGGAGGGTGCCATGACACATTTAACGGTCAGTTTTCTTTAGCTCTGGGCAGGATCTATGCTGAAGACTTCTCCAGTTCATTTGTTTACTGTGATATTGTGTTTTGTAGATTTTTAGTCTGAGCTCAAGGGTTTGAAGAAGGAAGAAGGAAAGAGAGAAGGAGGAGGAGGAGGAGGAGGAGGAAGAAGAAGAAAAGAGAGGAGGAGGAGGAGGAAGAGGAAGAAGAAGGTCTAAGAGCGATGTCATGAAAGAAGAAAGACGGGATGTGGGGCAAGATGCTCACGAGGTAATGAGAACCCTCTGGACGCGCGAAACATTGTGACCTCAGAGTACGAAAAAGAAAAAAAAAATGAAATCCCACCTTTTGTTCCTTCTCTTATCCCCTTCCTCCTCCTCCTGCTCCTCTCCCTCCCCCTCCTCCTCCTCCTCCCCCTCCAATGACTTCCTTTCACCAAGTAGAGTATATAATCGGAAGGAGAAGAATAGGTGGCAGTAGTAGTAGTAATAGTATGAGGAAAAGGATGTCATCTAGGACGTAAAGTGTCGCGCTCCACCACCTTCTTGGGCTACACACTGAAGGAGGGATGGAGGAAGGGAAGGAAGGAGGAAAGAAAGAAATAAGGAGGTAAGGAGGATGGTAGGGAGGAAAGGAAAAAGTGAGGGAAGGAATGAGGGAGGGAGGAAAAGAGAGACGGAGGGAGGGGGCGAAGGAAAGAGGAAGAGAAGGAGGGAGGGAGAGGAGGAGGGGAAGAGGGAGGGAGAGAATGAGAGACGGAGGGAGTGGGATAGGGAAAGAGGGAGAGAGGGAAGGAATGAAGGAGGGAGGGAAGGAGAGATGGAGGGAGGGGGCGAAGGAAAGAGGAAGAGAAGAAGGAAGGGAGAGAAGGAGGGAGGGAGAGAAGAAGGGAAAGAGGGAAGGAATGAAGGATGGAAAGAGGAAGGGAAGGAGAGAGAGAGAGTTAGAAGGAGAGAGGGAGAGAGGGATAGTAGGAAGGAGGAAGGGAGGTAGGGGGAGGAGGAGGGAAATGGGGAAGGAGAGAAGGAGGGAAAGAGGGAGGGAAGGAGAGAAGGAGAGAAAGAGAGAAGGAGAGGAGGGAAAGAGGGAGGGAGGGAGAGGAGGGAGGGAGGGAGAGGAGGGAAAGAGGGAGAGAGGGGGGGGGAGGGAGGAACTCAAATGTTGTGCAATTAACCTGAGGAAGACCCGGATAAGATGATTAAGAGGACGGAGAGTCACGAACTCCAACGAAATCGGACGATCTTGAACATGTGACACACATGGAGAGATCGGCTGGCCGGGTCAGGGCAACTTGTAATTTCCTGGTCCGATGTGTGTGCGTGTGTGTGTGTGTGTGTGTGTGTGTGTGTGTGTGTGTGTGTGTGTGTGTGTGTGTGTGTGTGTGTGTGTGTGTGTGTGTGTGTGTGTGTGTGTGTGTGTGTGTGTGTGTGTGTGTGTGTGTGTGTGTGTGTGTGTGTGCGTGTGTGTGTGTGTGTGTGTGTGTGCGTGTGCGTGTGCGTGTGTGTGTGCGTGTGTGTGTGTGTGTGTGTGTGTGTGTGTGTGTGTGTGTGTGTGTGTGTGTGTGTGTGAATTTGTGTGTGTTCGCTTCGTCTTGATTTACACGCGCATGCACACACGCGCGCACACACACGTACACACACACACACATTTACATGAGCACACACACACGCACGCAAACACGCACACACATACACACACACAAACTTTTCGTACATTCTTTGGGAGACGCAAAGATCGCGGTTCAGTTGATATGGCTCCAACATTTCACAGTTGCAACGTTCATAATCACATAAACAGCTAAAGGGTTGGACAAGCACATGAACGCGAGTATGTGGTGTGACAAAGGACGGAATGTGGCACTGACAAGTTTGTCAAGGAAGTTAGAAACAGGAAAAGTGTTCTAGATACTAGCTTTAAGAGGCCTCGTCATAGCTCACGTCGCCTCTAGAATGGATAGCCCTCTTATGCCATAATTAATCGGTGGTCAATTGTCTTCTTACGTCATAATCAGGAATAACAATAAGGGTGTACTCTTCAAGGCGTTTCCTGGTTGGGAAAGGCATTGTAGGTTGTCAGCAAAAGGGATTTGATACCCTGGTGTCATGACAGACATACACTTTATACACATACATAGGCTTGTATACCTTCAGTTGTTTTCTTGATCAAGATTTGAGATGTTGTATGAATTCTAACTCTATTTCGATACTTGTCGAGTCTATTTCACCATGAACTTTACATCGTCATTCTTTTCTTTTTTCAGAAAAAGATAGCCAATTGTTTCACTGCTGTGACTTTCAATATAACTTATATGAGAGAAAATCTCCTTAGGGATGTTACCAAAGTCCCTAGAATGTTAGCTACATAAGACATATGCACTGGATACTCCATACAGGGTTAAATTAGGAATAAACCCCAGGGGTCTGGCGGGGCGGGAGGTGTGATCTCCACATCCGCCGAGGCGGGTGGAGGGAGGGAGGGAGGGACGCCAGCAAGGAGCGACTCCCCCGCGCGTGGTCTAGCCTGATGACGCAATAGTGGCCTCGGTATTAATCCGCACGCCACATGAACTGCGTATCAGGTTCGTAGCGTGATGTGGGTGGGCGGACAACGACATAATCGAGAAAGATTCGCAGTTCGGGCTTCAAACTAGAGGCAGTTAATGGCTGATGTACCACAGCAATTCATAAGTATGGGGTGTGTGAGGAAACAGGATACGAACATGTTGTGCCTCAGACTAGAGGCAGTTGGTGGATGTTTAACCATTGGTGATGTGCCCTCTCTTGGGAACTTAAGAACAGCAATTCATAAGTATGGGATGTATTAGGAAACAGGATACGAACACCTGTTGGGCCTCAGACTGGAGGCAGTTGGTGGATGTTTAGCCATTGCTGATGTGCCTTCTCTTGGGGACTTAAGAACAGCAATTCATAAGTATGCGATGTATGATGAAACAGGATGCGAACCTCTGTCAGTTTTGTTCCCACCAATAGCACACGATTTTATTCGTCTTAAGTGCGGGTCTCGGGTGTAGATGTGGGTCTGGGAGTGGGAACGAAATGGAGTCTCGAATGAATGACATTTTTGTCACAAATCCAAAATCGTCAGTATCACAACACGTGCTTCAGGTTTATGAGACATTTAAGTATTTCAGTAATACTATGACGCATTTATGTTCATATATATAACACCCTACTTTGTAAGAGTATAATTGTAAGATAGTGTTTTCTATTTTTTTCATGACGGCCCCTATTATCTAACTAGGATATCATCACGCCCCTACATCCTTCTCATTGGTATGGATTATGTATTACTATTTGGTGATCAAACAAACATGCATAGAAATTGGCCAAAAATATATATACAAAATTATGTAAAAGAAACTTATAATAATAAAATAGAAGAGTTACTTCTCCACGCCTGTGTGTGTGTGTGTGTGTGTGTGTGTGTGTGTGTGTGTGTGTGTGTGTGTGTGTGTGTGTGTGTTTACTTGCAACATTTCAAATTTTGACTGACTGACTCCCTCTCCCCAGTATCTAACTCACCACCCCCAGTTTGGAATCCACTGATTTAGGAGAACTCTTAACAAGGTACTCCGCACTGATGTAATTTCTCAGCAGTGTTCCCTCTAATTTTCTGCTGTGAGTGTGGACAGAAATTAGCTTGTGCACAAACTTTGCCTTCTCCGAAAAGTACGTGCGCGCCCGTGCGAGTCCCCATCAGATCATTTAAGCAAATACGCACAATTTGTTAAGTTTGTATTACATATTACCTCCAGTTATTGGTTTGACGGTTAGCAAGTTACCATATTTCTAGAGAATTTATGAGTTGATGCTTGGGTGTAACTTCTTTATTGAATGGATTTTAATATCATTTGAAAACCTTGTGTGCGCACATTTGCTAGTTGTAAAGCATGTGTACGCGCGCATGCGCACCGTTTAGAGGGAACACTGTTTCTCAGTGTCTTGAGTAAGTGAACAGCCGTTGTCTAACACTGGGAACAGCCGTGTTAAGTGTTACGTTTCCTGTATTACATAAATCCATTTCGTAATATACCACATACAAGGTCACCATGATTATCGTTCCGTCTTTTGTAGGCTACAAAGCCTACAAGAGGTACCGCGCAGGTGAAAGAAAACGTAAAGTGGGTCATTGTTGCATTGAAATGAACGAGGACATAGAAAACGGTGTCCCGTAGGCCAGTGTCTACATTACACTGCGTATTTCCTCTGGGGACAATATCACTCCAAAGAGATGGAGTTACAGAGGTGGAGGAGAAGAGGATGGAGGAGGAAATCAGGAAGAAGGGACAGTAAAAGATAAAAGAAATTCTTAGCTAGGTGACTCTGGTCCGAACGGGTGTCACTGAGATCCTTAAGACAGTGCCTGGATAACTTCACCCTTAAAGGATGTTAACATTACAGACGACGTGATATTACATTGTTCTTCGCTATGTGACTGGCGCGACAATATCAATCGTGGCATCACTTACTGTGATGACGTGATGGTACCCAAGGACAGAAGCGCTGGTCAATCACAGCCCTTCTGATGTCATGTCAGACCGGAGACGCCCCCTTCTTGGTGTCTGACCAATCAGCGAGCGAGGCATTCTGGTAGACGAACATCTTCCTCAGGGTATGAAATCAACCAATCAGAAAGAAGTATGACATGGGCGGGGTCTATTTGATGTCCTTATAATGAATAGGTAGCTAACGGTGTTCCATAACCCGTTGTGGACCATAGAATACCCTAAGGGGACCGAAATCTAGTGGGAGTTAGTGGATGTTTAGCGATTAAAATCAGCGTTGACAAATTATCTCTCCAATGGACTAACAGCAATGAGGAACCTGCCGGGTGACGCAAGCGCCATCCCGTCCGGTTGGGTCTGACGTCACGCGCTGAAAAACCAGATCATCGAGAGCCATTCAGCGTTCTTGCCACGTGAGGTGGAAAGTTTGTTACGTGGTGACGTATTGGTATACGTGCAAACACGTCCCCACGATAAAAAAAAACTCGTTTATTCGTGTACACACATACGCACTCATGTACAATGATTTTATAATCCTATGAATAGGCACGTGGACGCATACTCGCACGCACACACACACACACACACACACACACACACACACACACACACACACACACACACACACACACACACACACACACACACACACACACACACACACACACACACACACACACACACACACCCACACACACACACACACATACACACACACACACACACACACACACACACACACACACACACACACACATACACACACACACACACACACACACACATACACACGCACACACACACACACACACACACACACACACACACACATACACACGCACACACATACACACGCACACACACACACACACACACACACACACACACACACACACACACACACACACACACACACACACACACACACACACACACACGTTAATCAAGAAACGTATGGGTCGCTCAAAAACATATCGATTGCTTCTCACTGCATGGATAAAGAGATGAAAAGAAAGAGATTCTGATCCGTCCTAGATTGAGATATGCAGCAGCAGTAATCCACTCCCTACATAAGGTAAAAGACATGAGCAGGACTGAGAGAGTACAACGACTAATAACCATCGTTAAAAGATCAAAGATAAAAAGGGAAATAGCAGGAGTGGATAAAATTGCAAAAAAAAAATCTTAATTTGTTAGAGGAAGGCATCAGAAGATGATTATCATTATTATTATTATTATTATTATTATTATTATTATTATTATTATTATTATTATTATTATTATTATTATTATTATTATCATTAGGGCGGCGAAGGTCGAGGGATGGCGGTTTGAACCCTGCCACCGGCGAAATTAAACCAAGGGGCACCATCCTAACCATATCAATCGTCGTCATCATTCTTCTTCTTCTTCTTCTTATTATTATTATTATATTATTATTATCATTACCATTATTAATTATTATTATTATCATTGCTATTATTATCATCATTATCAATATCATTACTATAATTATCATTATCATTGTTACTACTGGCATCATCTAAGTTGATCAATATGTGGAAAAACTTTAATTTTGAATATAATTCAAAATGTCTTCGTAAGTTGCTTCCCATGGCTCCTCACTGTTCTTCTGTTCCATGGTTAGGCAGTTTCTCTGTCAAATTCATCCACTAGTTCTGCATATGGTCATCATGTCACCTCTCTCTCTTCTTTCTTCTAGTAAGGGAAGGTCCAGGTTTTCGAGTTTTTCGTTCCATGTACGTGCATACAGGGACCATTTCCCTTGCATATGCTTGTGTGCGTAATTACATCGTTGTATTGACCCAGTTGTATCTTACGGGAAGAGAGCTATGCTCGTAGTGACCCGCTTTTGTATCTTTCCGCATCCAGTTTGTTCTTAAAGTCATGTATGGTTTTAGCACTCACTGTTCCCTCATTCAGTTTGTTCCAGATATCTATCACTCTGTGTGAGAAGCTATTCTTTTTTCAGATCTCTTCTGTAACTGTCTTTCTTAAGTTTCTTCTCGTGTCCTCTTGTTTTTCTTCTGTCACACTATAGTAAGTGTTTGTGTGTGTGTGTGTGTGTGTGTGTGTGTGTGTGTGTGTGTGTGTGTGTGTGTGTGTGTGTGTGTGTGTGTGTTTGTGTGTGTAAGAAAGAGAGGAGGGTAGAGGGATAGAGAGAGACAGAGAGGGAAGTGTATAAACATATGCAACAGTATGAATGATCTACTATTGTTGTGTAAGAATTCTCCATGACAACCAGCCGGTCAGCGGAGGAGGGCTATCTCTGAAGCTGTCTGTCTACAAGGATAACCGCAAGCATCTGGCAACGAGAGGAGACTGTGGCCAAGTCTAGTTATCCATGAGAAGGCCTTGCAAGGTGGAGGGTGGGTGAGAGATTGTGTGCGTTTAACTGTGGGCATTGAGAGTTCATCGGTAGGAGCTCAAATGTATGTGAAGGGCCTTTGAGAAACGTAGAGAAATGCCTAAATAAACTTCTTGCTGTACGCAGGGTCTATGTAGTTGGTTTTAACTACTTCATTACTGTGGGGATGAAGAACATAACTCACCGGATGCCGGAATTAGAGGAAAGATGTGTGGAATCAAAGGGAAAATATTACCCGGTACAGAAAGGGAGCTGGACTTTGAACTTTTTCTGTTCGTCATATGAACGTTTTCTTCAGCCGTGGCAAGTCGTTGGTCTTTCGATTTTATTCAGTTAAGATCAGTAGCTCAAGACCTGGATTCCATGGGCAAGGCTCCTTAGTGGCCGCAGAGTTCCTCAAGTGCGGACACAAACCGAAAACTAGTGAGAGTTAGTGGATGGTTAGCGATTCTTTCCAGTCCTGGAAATAGTTTCCAGTAATGAAATGATTTCCAGGGCTGGAACAAAAAACCCATAAATAAACTGGTGACAATTAGTGGAAGTTTAGATATTCTATTCAAGACTGAAATGGTCTTTAGGGAAGAGAAATTCAAAAGGTCTCCAAGGTCTTCAAGGAACAGCAATTCATAAGTATAGGGCACATGCAGATTGAGAGTCCCTAGCCTAGCAAAACCCTTTGGAGGTTCGCTTGTGACGTGACAGAGAAAGGGTCCATCGTCACTATATGACCGGATGGCTCAAGATCAGGATGTAACCAGCGCTTCTGTCCCTGGGGACAATATCACATCTTAAACCTTATCCTTATCTACCAGTATCCGTGGATTGTGATTGGAACATAATTTCTATTGGCTTAGAAACTCGTCTACATCTTTTATATATCTACCTAACCTGAAGACTTCTTCAATCTCTTCTTGTGAAATCAACATCGATTACTGTTGATGATACCTCTTTGGATTTTTTGAATTCTTGATTTTCTCCTTCATTTGCTGATGTGACGTGATCCTAATTCTTTATTCATTTTTGCTTTCACCAGCGCTTCTCTGTTCTGCAACACTTTCACAGAGTTGTCCTGTCCTTCCTTCCTTCCTTTGTTGCCCCATGGTCTCTTGATTTTATCTTATTTTATTCACAACACTTTATCCACGTCCGCCCTTCTTATGGAATTACTCTAATATTCTTCTCTTTTGATTTTGCCCAATTCATTCTCTGACTTACCTTTGTTCTCATTTGAATTATCATTGTAATTTTGTAACTATTTGTTTCATTTAACTGTCTTTTTGACTCCTTGATAATAAATACTTGTTCAAAAATTTGTTCTTTCAATTTTGTATGTCTTTCTTTGAGTGCGTGTTTATGTGTATTTACATAGTTGTATTTTTCGGGAAGGGGAGCTATGCTCGTGGTGTCCCGTCTTTGCATCTCATTTTATCTAAACTATTTTTGAATTCATGTATTGTTTTTGCACACACTACTTTCTCATCTAACTTGTTCCAACTGTCTATTACTCTGTGAGGAAAGCTGTTCTTTTTCAGATCTCTTCTATAGCTGTCTTTCTTGATTTTCTTTCCCTGTCCTCTTGTGTTTCTATCATCCCATTTTATTAGATCCTCTCTGTCAATAATTTCTATGCCTTTCATGATTCTGTAAATAGCTATCAAATCTCCTCTCTCTCTTCTTCTAGTGTCTGTAGCTCAAGTTTTGCTAGTCTCTCTTCATATGATAGTTTTGAGAGTGTTGGTGCCAATTTTGCAATTGCTCTTTGTATTCTTTCAAGTTTTTTTTATACATTTGTTGTACTTGGTGACCACATCGTTGCTGCATATTGCAATCTTGGTCTTATCAGAGTGATTAGTATTTTCTTCACCATTTCTTCATCCAGGTATGTAAATGCCACTTTGATTGTTCTTATTAAATTATAAGTTTCACCAAAAATCTTATTTATTTGTTTCTCAGGTGACATATTATTCATAACAATGACTCCCAGGTCCTTCTCATTTTCAACTTTTTTTATACTTTCTTCTCCCAATTTATATGATCCTGTTATTCTGTTTTTGCTTTTTCCAAATTCCATTATACTACACTTTTTAGTATTGAACTCCATCTCCCACTTCCTACTCCATTCCCATACTTTATTTAGATCACTCTGTAGTGATTCACAATCTTCTTCCGTGTTCACTTTTTCTAATAGTTTTGCATCATCTGCAAAGAAGCTCATATAACTTTCAATTTCTTCATCCATATCATTAATATATATATAGCAAACATTATTGGGGCCAAAACTGTTCCTTGTGGAACACCACTTATTACTTCATCCCAATTTGAGTGTTTGTCTCTTATCACTATCATTTTTCTTTCTTGCAAAAAGTCTTCCATCCATTTAAGCAGTTTGCCCTGTATTCCTCCTTCGGTTTCTAATTTCTTAAGCAACTTCTTGTGTGGTACTTTGTCAAAAGCTTTTTTTAGGTCTAGAAATGCACAATCAGCCCATCCATCTCTTTCTTGTATTATATCTATTAGCCTTGAATAGAAACATATTAAATTGGTGACGCATGATCGTCCTTGTCTGAATCCAAATTGCCTTGGATTTAGCACGTTGTTTTTTTTTTTCTAAATATTTTACCCATCTACTTTTGACAATTCTTTCACAAATTTTTGCTATTGTACTTGTTAGAGAGACTGGTCTATAGTTGGTAGGGTCTTCTTTATTTCCCCCTTTATATATAGGTACTATATTTGCTTTTTTCCAATCTTCTGGAACTTTTCCTTCTTTCAAGGAACTGTTTATTATGCTATGTATTTTGTCTGCCAGTTCATTCCTGCATTCTTTCAAAATCCAGTTTGCTATTTCATCTGGTCCATGCGATTTTCTGACATCAAGATTACTCAAGTGTTTCATTATTTCATTCTTTGTTACTTCTATTTCTTTCATGGGGGGGACTTTCTCTTTCCATTCGATCTCTTCAGGTTGTATGTTCTCCCTTGTAAACACTGATTTAAAATGCTTGTTCATAATTTCCGCCATTTCTATTTCCTCTGTGTATTCAACTCCTCCTTGTCTTAATTTCTCCAAATCTTGTTTGTTTTTCAGTTTGTTGTTTACAAATCTGTAAAATAATTTTGGTTGATCTTTACATTTTTCTATGACATCTTTTTCATATTTTCTCTTTTCCTCTCTGCACACTTGTACATATTCATTTCTATAACAAGAATATGTTTTCCATTTTTCAGGCCTTTTGTGTTTCTTACATTTGGTCCAAGCTTTATCTCTTTTGTCTTTTAACTCTACAACTTTTGCTGTACCAGCACTTTATATATTCTTTTTCTTGTTTTTGTCTTGGGACATACTTTCCCACTCCTTTTTTGTAAATTTTTGTCAAAATATTCCATTTCTCTTCCACTGTTGTTTCTTCTTTGTATATTTCTTCCCAGTTTTCTTGTTGAAAGAATTCTCTTATTTGATCAAAGTTTGTTTTTTCATACATCATTCTTCCTTTTCTATATTGTCCATTTCTTTTCATGTATTTTTCCTCATTTAGTTCCAGTTCAATCAATATGTGGTCACTTTTACTTATTGGTGTTTTATATTCAATCTTTTCCACTATTCTAGGTTCAGATGTGATTATTAGGTCTAGTCTCGATGGTTCTTCATTTCTATACCTAGTGTTCTCCTGTATCCAGTGTCATTGTATGGTCAATAATCATCTCGAGTAGAGTCTCCACCCTTTACTGTCATCTCTTCCCAGCAGACTTCTTTGCAATTAAAGTCGCCCATCATAAATGTTCTTCCTCCATCTTCCATTATCTTATTTAATGTTATCTTTGTGTCTTCTAACATACTTTTATGTTCACTCTCTTCCCACGAAGCTGTTTTTGGAGGCACATAATTTATCACGAACTTTCTGCTCTTCTTATCTCTGTCTTCCACTTCGATCATAATCATCTATACTGTATTCTTTCCATATGTGACACACCTCACGTTTATATCCTTCTTAGTCAGGAACATAACTCCACCCCCTTGTTTTGTCTCTCTGTTTCTAATTCAATAATTATATACATCATTGCCTACACTGTTGGGTGGTAGTGGACCTTTTAATTTCGTTTCTACAATTCCCATTATGTCCGGTTCTTTTCCCTTCAGATAATCATTCAGCTCATTCAGTCCTGTTATTTCTGCCACTTCCATTGTATTCTCTGTTTCCCTTTTGTTTTTCTCTAGTATGTCGTATTTCCTTATTTTCATATTCACTACTCTCCAATAGAATTTCTCTTTATCGGACTCTGTACTGTTCTCGTTTTTTTCCTTAGCTTCATGTCTTTTCTGTTTTTCCTCCTCTCTTTCCTCTTTATTCATTTCTCTTTTTATACATACCTTTTTATATTGTTCACTTGTTGCTAGTTTCCCTGTTTTTGTTAAGATATTCTCTGCCGTCGTTTGTGACCTGAATTTAATCTTAATTGGTCTGGACTTATCTGTACTATACTTCCCGAGTCTAAACATCTCTTCAATTTGTTTCATGATTTCAGGTTCATCTTCCTGAACTAATTCTAGTAAACTGCTTACTTTTACTTTCTCCTCATTCATTCTTGTGGTTCTATTTGGGTTATATTTCTCTTCCATTCCTAATATAATTATACATTTCTTTTTATCTGCTAAGTCCCTTACTATATTCTCCTTCTGTCTCATCACTTTAATAACTGAGTCTTCAGTTTGTTCTTTCATTTGCTGTTTAATTATGTCAGTAAATGCAACTCTACTGTTTTCTTGGATCTTTTTCCAACCCTGTGCTTCCTTTGCTATGGCCTCTTTATTGTCTTTATTATTCCTCTTTAATTCCTCATTCTCCTCTTTTACTTCTTTTAACTACCTTTTTAAATCTTCTATTTCTTTAGTTAAGTTTTTGTTCACCTTCTCAAGTTCTTCCAGTTTTTCAACTCTTTGCGCAATCTATGCTACGTTACCGAACCTCTTCTCCCAATGTTTGGTAATTTGTTCAAGTTTTTCCTCTAGTCTTGCCAATCGGGGGAGGTTGGTATCCTCCCCCCCCCTCATTAAATCACTGGAAATTATTTTCTTCACCTTCCATTGTGCTGCTCTTATCTATATTTCTAATCTTAATGCTTTTACTGATATTTTCGATTTCCCCAGTGTCGTCAGCTGATCTTTTGTTTACATTTTTCCTGCTGTCAGGGGGAGCCCGTTCGTCTCCCTCATTTCCTTCCCTTTCATTTCCTTTTTACTACACCACGAGAATTCCCCTTCCCTACAAATACAATAAGGTACTTCCTCGTAGTTGAGATCCACGAAAAATGCGTTTTTTTCCGGAGTTCCAATCCACGCTGTGAATCCGACGAAAGTGTGTGTGTGTGTGTGTGTGTGTGTGTGTGTGTGTGTGTGTGTGTGTGTGTGTGTGTGCGTGCGTGCACGTGTGTTTGTATGAACGTACACACACACACACGCATATATGTGTACGTATACTGATCACAGAACAAGTATTTTTTACGAGTAAACAGAGCCACGCAAATATTACTTGATTAGGTCAGTTCGTGTTCCAGGTCTCTACAAATCCTTCCAGGTGGTCTTTCCAGATCAATCCAGGGGACAGTGAGTGAGAAGGAAGGCCTGGATACGGAAGGAACTTCAACGGAGGATAAGGACAAATCTGTGCCCATTTTAATTTGGGGGAAATGAAGCCCCCTCCTCTCTAACTGGATAAGAATATAAATATCTTTGCTATTTGGGGGCGGGAGCGGGAGGGGGGGGGGCTCACATTGTTTTTGTTTAGTTTTTATACATATCTACATTGAATTCCGGTTTGATTGCATGAGTATGTGTTTGTATGTGTGTGTGTGTGTGTGTGTGTGTGTGTGTGTGTGTGTGTGTGTGTGTGTGTGTGTGTGTGTGTGTGTGTGTGTGTGTGTGTGTGTGTGTGCTTGTGTTGCATGCACGTGTTTGTATGAACACACACACACACACACACACACACACACACACACACACACACACACACACACACACACACACACACACACACACACACACACTTACTTTCAACGAACGGACGGCTTGAAGAACGCTCTGAAGAAAAGTGCAGATTGTGGATACCAACGCAAAGAGAAGTGCCTTTTTGTATTTGCAGGGGGGGGGGAAATTGCTCGTGAGGTAGTGGGAAAGTAAGGAAAGAGGAGAAGGGGAGGGATTGCTGGGAAAATGGAAGGTAATGAGGAAGTAGAGGACTTGGTCCAAATAGACCGCCGAAAAGTAAACAAAAGACCACAAGACGAGCTGGAGGACGACGGAATGTCTAATAAGAATGTAAAGATTAGAAGTATAGATAGGAACAATACAGTAGAAAGTGATGAGAATATTTTCAAGGGATTTAAAGAGAGTGGGGGGGACACAAACCCCCCCCGACTGACAAAACTAGAGAAGAAGGTTGATAAGGTGATCGAGGACTTGGAGAGTAGGTTAGGTCATATGAAAACCATTTTACAAAGGGTTGAAAGGTTGGAAGAACTGGAAAAGGCGAATAGAAACTTAACTGATGAAATAGAAGAACTAAAAAGACAGTTAAGAGAGGTAAAGGGGGAGAATGAGGAATTGAAGAAGAATAGTAAAGAAAACAGAGAAACAATAGCTAAAGAAAGTAAAAATTGGAAGCAAACCCAAGAAGGAAATAAGATTTCATTCACTGACATAGTCAAACAGCAATTGAAAGAACATACTGAAGACTCAGTTATTAAAGTGATGAGACAAAAGGAGAATATAGTAAGGGATTTAGCAGACAAGAAGAAATGTATAATTATATTAGAAATGGAAGAGAAACACAACACAGATAGAACCACAAGAATCAAAGAGGAAAATGAAAAAGTAAGCCAATTACTAGAATCAGTTCAGGAAGATGAACCAGGAATTATGAAACAAATCGAAGAGAAATTTAGACTCGGAAAGTATAGCACAGACAAGACCAGACCAATTAAGATTAAATTCAAGTCACAAACAACGGCAGAGAATATCTTATCCAAAACAGGGAAACTAGCAACAAGTGAACAATACAAAAATATATGGATAAAAAGAGAAATGAATAAAGAGGAAAGAGAGGAAGAAAAGCAGAAAAGACTGGAAGCTAAGACAAAAAACGAGAACAGAACGGAGTCAGAGAAAGAGAGATTCTATTGGAGAGTAGTGAACATGAAACTAAGGAAGTTCGACACACAAAAGAAAAACATAAGGGAAACAGAGAACACAATGGAAGTGGCAGAAAACTAAGAGTGTCTTACACAAATATAGATGGATTAATAACAGGATTGAATGAGCTGAATGATTATTTGAAAGAAAAAGAACCGGACATAATGGGAATTGTAGAAACAAAATTAAAAGGCCCACTACCACCCAACAGTGTAGGACATGATGCATACAATTATTGGATTAGAAACAGAGAGAAAAAGCAAGGGGGTGGAGTTATGTTCCTGACTAAGAAGGATATAAATGTGAAAGGTGTCATATATGGAAAGAATACAGTAGAGATGATTATGATAGAAGTGGAAGACAGAGATAAGAAGAGCAGAAAATTTGTGATCAATTATGTGCCTCCGAAAACAGCCTCATGGGAGGAGAGTGAATATAAAAGTATGCTAGAGGACACAAAGATAGCATTAACTAAAATAATGGAAGACGGAGGAAGAATAGTTATGATGGGCGACTTTAATTGCAAAGAAATCTGCTGGGAAGAAATGACAGTAAAGAGTGGTGAGGACTCATGGGGAAATGCTCTACTTGAGATGATTACTGACCATTCAATGACACAATGGATACAAGAGAACACTAGGTATAGAAATGAAGAAGAACCATCGAGGCTAGACTTAATAATTACATCTGAACCTAGAATAGTGGACAAGATTGAATATAAAACACCAATAGGTAAAAGTGACCACATATTGATTGAACTGGAACTTAATGAAGAAAAATATATCAAAAGAAATGAACAATATAGAAAAGGAAGAATGATGTATGAAAAAACAAACTTTGATAAAATAAGAGAATTCTTCCAACAAGAAAACTGGGAAGAAATATACAAAGAAGAAACATCAGTGGAAGAGAAATGGAATATTTTGACAAAAATTTACAAAAAAGGAGTGGAAAAGTATGTCCCAAGACAAAAACAAGAAAAAGAATATGTAAAATGCTGGTACAACAAAAGTTGTAGAGAGTTAAAAGACAAAAGAGACAAAGCCTGGACCAGATGGAAAAAACACAGAAGACCTGAAAAATGGAAAATATATACTGGTTATAGAAATGAATATGTACAAAAGTGCAGAGAGAAAAAAAAGAAAATATGAAAAAGATGTTATAGAAAAGTGTAAAGATCAACCAAAACTATTCTACAGATTTGTAAACAATAAACTGAAAAACAAACAAGACTTGGAGAAATTGAGACAAGGAGGAGTTGAATACACTGAGGAAATGGAAATGGCAGAAATTATGAACAAACATTTTAAATCAGTGTTTACAAGGGAAAATATACAACCTGAAGAGATTGAGTGGAAAGAAAAAGTCCCCCTATGGAAGAAATAGAAGTAACAAAGAATGAAATATTGACACACTTGGGTAATTTTGATGTCAGAAAATCGCATGGGCCAGATGAAATAGCAAACTGGATTCTGAAAGAATGCAGGAATGAACTGGCAGACAAAATACATAGCATAATAAGCAGTTCCTTAAAAGAAGGAAAAGTTCCAGAAGATTGGAAAAAAGCAAATATAGTACCTATATATAAAGGAGGAAATAAAGAAGAACCTACCAACTATAGACCAGTCTCTCTAACAAGTACAATAGCAAAAATTTGTGAAAGAATTATCAAAAGTAGATGGGTAAAATACTTGGAAAAAAACAACGTACTAAATCCAAGGCAATTTGGATTCAGACAAGGACGATCATGCGTCACCAATTTAATATGTTTCTATTCAAGGCTAATAGATATAATACAAGAAAGAGATGGATGGGCTGATTGTGCATTTCTAGACCTAAAAAAAGCTTTTGACAAAGTACCACATAAGAAACTGCTTAAGAAATTAGAATATGAAGGAGGAATACAAGGTAAATTGCTAAATTGGGTGGAAGACTTTTTGCAAGAAAGAAAAATGAGAGTAGTGATAAGAGATCAGCACTCAAAATGGAATGAAGTAATAAGCGGTGTCCCGCAGGGAACAGTTCTGGCCCCAATAATGTTTGCTATATATATTAATGATATGGATGAAGGAATTGAAAGCTATATGAGCTTCTTTGCAGATGATGCAAAATTACTGAAAAGAGTGAAAACTGAAGAAGATTGTGAATCACTACAGAGAGATCTAAATAAAGTACAAGAATGGAGTAGGAAGTGGGAGATGGAGTTCAATACAAAAAAGTGTAGTATAATGGAATTTGGAAAAAGCAAAAACAGAATAACAGGATCATATAATTTGGGAGAAGAAGGAATAAAAAGAGTAGAAAATGAGAAGGACCTGGGAGTCATTGTTATGAATAATATGTCACCTGAGAAACATATAAATAAGATTTTTGGAGAAACCTATAATTTAATAAGAACAATCAAAGTGGCATTTACATACCTGGATGAAGAAATGGTGAGGAAAATCCTAATCACCCTGATAAGACCAAGATTGGAATATGCAGCAACGATATGGTCACCAAGTACAAAAAAATGTATAAAAAAACTTGAAAGAATACAAAGAGCAATTACAAAATTGGCACCAACACTCTCAAAACTATCATATGAAGAGAGACTACAAAAACTTAAACTACAGACACTAGAGCAAAGAAGAGAGAGAGGAGATTTGATAGCTATTTACAGAATCATGAAAGGCATAGAAATTACTGATAGAGAGAATCTGATAAAATGGGATGACAGAAATACAAGAGGACACGGAAAGAAAATAAAAAAAGACAGCTATAGAAGAGATTTGAAAAAGAACAGCTTTCCTCACAGAGCAATAGACAGTTGGAACAAGTTAGATGAGAAAGTGGTGTGTGCAAAAACAATACATGAATTTAAAAATAGTTTAGATAAAATGAGATATGAAGACGGGACCCCACGAGCATAGCTCCCCTTCCCGTAAAATACAACTAGGTAAATACAACTAGGTAAATACACACGCACACACACACACACACACACACACTTTGCCAACTTCCATGATTGATCTCAAGCTAACCATATAAGGAAAAGAAACCTAGAATCGTAAAAAGAAGAACAGAGACCTGTACTAGGATAAAAACCTTTTGTTCGAAAAAAATTCTGAATCTTTTCATCTTCTCGAGTGAAACAGCACCAAAGACCTGGTTATTTTATTCAGCCAAGGGTCGAGCATTGGTCTTAACGAGTTGAGTCTTATTCTAACGGAGACCCTCTTCAGTCTGGAGGTCTAGTTTCCATAGAGGGCGTCAGGGAACTGAAGGAACTGTATTCAACCCTGGCATCTACTTAACCTTGAATGATAAGAACACTTCGCTGACAACAACATACGATACTTCTACGCTTTTTTGTCATAAGCAGTAAACTCCAGGACAACTACTTGCATGCATATTATAGCTCATGTTTACAGAATGTGCACATAAATATTTGTTATATTGCTTATGTGACAAAATATGTAGAATTGGCATTTATTTGTTTTTATTTACGTTTATTTATATATCTATTATTATTATTATTATCATTATTATTATTATCATTATTATTATTATTATCATTATTATTATTAATTATTATTATTATTATTATTATTATTATTATTATTATTAATTATTATTATTATTATTATTATTATTATTATTATTATTATCAATTATTATTATTATTATCATTATTATCATTATGATTATTATTATTATTATTATCACCATTTCTATTATTATTATTAATTATTATTATTATTATTATTATTATTACTATTATTATTATTATCATTATTATTTTGAAAACTCGTTAACGTTTAAAGGTTTTGTTTTTGCCATGATGACGTCTTTACGATTGGGAATGAAGGATCTGGCGAACTTCAACTTCTCCTTATTCGCACACTCCCTCTCCCTCTCCTTGTTTTTACTACAGTGATCCTGCTCCTAATGTAAGCACTCTTTACCCCACGATTTCGCAAACAAAGTGACCTTTGTTTTGTTTTCGTCGTTGCGTTGAAGGAAGCCCACGATATTTTGTTCTAAATTGTATGTGAGGTTTTTGATTCAGCCGTTTGGGGGTTTGGGGGGTTGGTTTGAGGGATGGAAAGAATTGGTGCTTTTAGAACATACCACACTGAGGAAGTAGAGGCATAGAGGTAGTCAATTTAAGAAATCTAAAGAGGGCAGAAGCAGAACGGAGGGAGAATAAATGTTAGAAAATTATCAGCATTCTTTCTTTAAGGGAGATACATCTGCAATCATAAAAGAATCCTGTGTGGCACTGGTCCGTAGGGGTGTTACTAAAACCCCTAAGATGTCGACTTCATAAGTCATATGTAGTTAGTACCCTATACGAGGTCTGTGACTTGAAAATCCCCAAGGTCATTGGATCGTTATCTGGGTGTTAAAGATGAGGCACGATGCCCAGGTACGATCTAAGTCAGCGTTTCTCAACCAAGGTTCCCCGGAACCCTAAGGTTCCGCAAAAAGTCGCTAAGGGTTCCGCGAGAACAAGTGAGATTACAAAGGATTACAAAGGCGGAGCATGCCGACAGGAGACCTTTTGATCCATATCTAGGTCGGATGTGAGATAAGCTAATGCACTTTTGATTTTCTATCTAATTTCATATACGTAATATAATTAAACACGCACGACATATTCTTGGTTATTGTAATAATGTAATATAGATATCATCCTATCTAACCTATTATTACGATGAAAATGAAATGAGAAAGATAAGGTATATGAGTTTTTTTGTTTTTTTTTGCGC
>NC_134804.1:44141008-44228508 GCF_046742065.1 Oratosquilla oratoria | reverse complement strand
CTGTTGAAGGTGATGACGTTGTGAAAGACTGGCAGCAAGGATGTTGTCTCTCTGAATTGTGGGATGTTTAAGCGCCATATACCCAACATCCCTTACAAATTCCTGCAGAAATTAGTAAATTTTTTATTGTATTATTACAAAGCCCTCCCCCCCCCAAAAAAAAAAATATATATATATATGTGTGTGTGTGTGTGTGTGTGTGTGTGTGTGTGTGTGTGTGTGTGTGTGTGTGTGTGTGTGTGTGTGTGTGTGTGTGTGTGTGTGTGTGTGTACATATATACATACATAACTTGAGATGGTGTTTGGATCTATCGGCACTCCATTTGATATACGATTGATAGCTACTTAAGTCATAGATTTTTTTTTTTTCTTTTTACAAATTTTACGTGAAATGTGATATGTGAACATCTTACCTGCGAGATGATTTTGAAAAGAACTTTTTGGTTCTAAAATAAATCAAAATGAACATAGGATGATACTGTATCCTTACTGGAGAATCACTTTAATACAAGTTATAAATCTGACGTCCTTTGCAAGCGTAGGGCAAGCATGTCTTTTTTAACGATAATGTAAAGTTCTATTGACATAAAAGCTTTTACAGAAGGATCGGAGATTCAACAAACTTTGGTAATAACACACAAACCGTAAAGCTAGTTATGTACATCGATAATGACGACCCATTCAGATGGATATAATTCTTTTGGCCGGTTTCGTTCAAGGTTTGATTTACAACTGCGCATCAGAATGCGAAGACAATCCAATGTGGCGGGCGTTGGTGGGCCTGCGTTACGCGAGTACGTATTTGGTGGTCAACCGACATGACGCAAGGCAACGGTCAGTTGTAGTAGCAGAACTGATTAATGAAACTCTACCTCCAGGTATCAAAGACCACATTGGCATCAATGGAAATCGAAAAGGACTTGTAGGGAGGGGATGGTAAAGGGGAGACTGAAGGAAGGCAGCAGGAAAAAGGAGAACGGAAGTTGAATTAAACAGTCGCCGCTTTGCCAAATGCGACTGATGAAGACGGAGGTGGTGGGGTGTGGGTGGTGGGGGGGGGGGGGGGGGCGGGGGAGGCCGAAGCTTATGCGTTCCAGCCTGGTTCCTGAAGGTTGAGGATGTGGTAGGGATGTCGTTGGAGGTATGGTGACAAGTATTGATCCATATTATACATAGATATATAAAAATATATATATATACACTATATATATATATATATATATATATATATATATATATATATTATTATTATAATATATATATATATATATATATGTATTATATATATATATATATTATATATATATATATATATATATATTATATATATATATATATATATATATATATATATATAATATATATGTACACACACACACGCGTGCACACACACACACACACACACACACACACACACACACACGCGCACGCACACGTACACACGCGCACGCACACGTACACACGCGCACACACACGGGCACGCACGCACACACACACACACACACACACACACACACACACACACACACATATATATATATGTATATATATATATATATATATATATATATATATATATATATCACAGGTTTTCTCTAAAGACTGATATATTTTTGCATAGTAATAGTAGGACAAATAAAGAGGTGAGGTGGCAAAATGAAAATTTAAGGCTAGAGTAGTGAGTTTATTCAGAACCAAACGTTTCGACCTCTAGGGTCTTCCTCAGTGGACTCTGAGTCCACTGAGGAAGACCACTCTGAAGAAGATTTGTAGTCGAAACGTCAGGAATATAGTGTTCTCGCTCCAACCCGCGTTTCTCTACCACCTTTTCCACCCATCTGTCTTACCTTCATAGCAATACATATATATATATATATATATATATATGTATGTATATATATATATGTATATATATATGTGTATGTGTGTACATACATGCACACGCACACGTACACACAAATACACACACACACACACACACACACATATATATATATATATATATATATATATATATATATATATATATATACATATATATATTTATATGTGTGTGTGTGTATGTATGTATGTATGTATACATGAATATATAGTTATATAAATATGCAAGTAGATAAATAAAGACGCTGGTACGAGAATAGATCAACACATGAATGAATAGAAAGTACCATCGACACTTCCCCCTTCGCCAGTGGTCAGAGGAAAGGAATGTGTGACGTCATGACACCCAGGTCCAACTTACGGTTCCAGTTAGAATGCAAATTGGGGACAAACTCTGGGTGTTAATCACAGAGCGTTTATTATTATTATTATTTTTTTTTTGCATTTGTTTTGTTTTGTTTTGTCTTGTTTTATTTCTAATTTTATTTTATTATATTTTATCTTGTTTAATTTTATTTTAATTCATTGTTTTGTTTGATTTTTTATTCTGTCTTATTCAATTTTCATTTGATTTGATTATTATCTGTGTATCTGTTAATATATTCATTCATTCATTCGTTTATCTATCTGTTTATTTTTGTTCAGGTTCTCTCTTTCTCCCCGCCTCTGCCTCTCTATCTCTCTCTCTCTCTCTCTCTCTCTCTCTCTCTCTCTCTCTCTCTCTCTCTCTCTCTCTCTCTCTCTCTCTCTCTCTCTCTCTCTCTCTCTCTCTCTGACTGGAGCGTGTGACTTAAGTCTTCCCAAGTTTCCTTACTTGTGCTCAAATGTCATGCATCTATTCTTTCTCACCTCTTTATATCTACCCTTTGATGAGGACCACGAATTAATAGCCGTAATATACAGAACCTACAATACTTTTGTTTTTCTTTTACCTTCGGTAGTGGGGTTTAGTTTAATTATTAGGAAAATCTTACGTTTGCCATGAAAGTCTTGGCGAAATGTAGATGCCAACGCCAAAGAAAAAAATTGTAAAACAGTAGAAGCTATAAATCCAAAATGATCTGGAAATTTCAGACCAACTTTCCAGCAGCGTTAGTGGAGGACGGCTTCGGCTAGTTAGAACAAGCGGAGTGTGCTGTACAGTGTAGACCAGGGGTTTCCAAACTGGGGGAAATTTCCCCCTGGGGGGAAATTTGAAGCTACCAGGGGGGAAATAATTATACTACCTACGAACTAAAAAAAATTCAGATGAATTTTCTCATGTCTGAGAGAGAGAGAGAGAGAGAGAGAGAGAGAGAGAGAGAGAGAGAGAGAGAGAGAGAGAGAGAGAGAGAGAGAGAGAGAGAGAGAGAGAGAATGCCTGTTTATCAGTATATATGTACATTTGAAAAATAAATTAGTAAATAGTCACAGTGTGTTTTAACTACTCTTTCCCTCATACACATGAAGGGGGAAATCTGGATGGTTGAACTGGGTGCAGGGGGGAAATGACAGAAAAAAGTTTGGGAACGACTGGTGTGGACAAAACGAAAGAGAAAAGCAACTGGCGAGGAGGAGGCCAGGAGAAGCACTTTACTGTTGACACAATGTTGCGTTAATTGGAGGTTTATCGATGACGATATAAAACTCGAACGAGCAAAGCGTTATGTATTCAATACTCTAAGTCCTTCACTTGGTGCCTTTTCCTGACTTACTCCCCCACATTCTCAGGAAGCTGATTTTGATCTCTAGGTGAATTGGTTTTGCACCTTGTCTAGTTAATCGTTCAAACTCGTCGACTTAATTCAACTTAGAAAGTCCTCTGGAATATAAAACATCTTGAACCAGATTGGATTCCCTTTCAAGCCACCTTTGTGGTTCTATTTTGGTTGACCTAAATGTATAGGGATCTTTTAGTCTTGAAAGCATCACTCTACTATATATTAAAAGAAAAGAGGATCTTATCGACGTTTAAATAATCACTGAGTTTGAGAACAATCTTGACCATACCTGGGAGAATTAAGAACAAATATATGACCACAAAAACTCAAATTGATACCATTTGCCAAGGGTGAAGCACAACCATATATTTGGAGGAAGAAAAAAAAAAAGACAACTGGCGTTACAGGCGTGAACTGGGTCATCTACCAGAAAATGTCTGGAAGCGTCTTTGACCACAAGACGTCCTTCCTGCCGAGGTCCCTCTCCTCCTATTCTTTTTGTCGTCTTCCACGTCTTGACTGCACCTCAGACGGGGCCACGCTGCGAGGCTATTTGTTATTCCTCACCAAATGAAAGTCGCGTACATAAAAAACAGGAAACAAATAAAAAAAGGGAGAAACTAGTACTACAGGTTGGTCTAGGATCGTACGACTGGAGTCTGAGGCCTTATAAGGACGACAGAGATGGCGAAGGAGATCGGGAGAGTAAATTATATATCATCGGGGAAGGAAGAGGAGGAACGGGAGTGATAGTAGTCATTGGGAGGTGAGGAAAGGAGGGAGGGAGGGAGGGAGGGGTGGTTTACTGAAGATAGCAGGAATAGTTAGGGGAAACTGGTAGAGATCATGCTAGATTCCTTTGGCATCCATCGTCATGGAACCAAAGAGCCTTCAATCGACCCTCTTGGGAAGGTCTTCGTTACCAGACCCGTGAAACACGGTAGTGGCGCGAGACTGGCCACAAGGATAGAAACGCTGGTAAGACAAAGTCCAGGACAAGAACGCATCAGACACGTGACGTCAAGGACTTCTTGGGGATCCCTTGAGGGGATTCGCCATCCTGTCACCAAGTTTGTCACATGTTTGGAACTTTGCTGTGGACGCACCGTCCTTCCTCTCAGTGCAGAGTAGCATACAAAGTGATGCGTACTTACAAACATGCACGCACGCACACACACTCACACACACACACAGACACACACACACACACACACACACACACACACACACACACGCAGCTTGGTGGTGTAGTCGTTAGCGTCGAGGGATTGTGACGACGTGGGCCAGAGATCGAGCCTCCTTCGGGGTTTGAAAGCTTGACTAACAATGCAAGTCGTTACTGTCACCTGTGGGTAAGGGGATGTTGTGTGTGTGTGTGTGTGTGTGTGTGTGTGTGTGTGTGTGTGTGTGTGTGTGTGTGTGTGTGTGTGTGTGTGTGTGTGTGTGTGTGTGTGTGTGTGTGTGTGTGTGTGTGTGTGTGTGTGTGTGTGTGTGTGTGTGTGTGTGTGTGTGTGTTTGTATGTGTGTGTGAGGGGTGTAAATAGAGAGAGAGAGAGAGAGAGAGAGAGAGAGAGAGAGAGAGAGAGAGAGAGAGAGAGAGAGAGAGAGAGAGAGAGATAGAATCACAAAACCATTCGCATTCTTGGTACAATTCAGGAAGAAACATATTCACGTAATATCTGTAAATAATCTTTACGTTTTTATGAATCGCCTTATGTGTCCAGCATAAGTGCCTTCCCCATGCTGAAAATGACCATTATCAACATATCCATAAAACATTTTGAGAATAAGAACTAATTATAAAAAACAGACAAAAAAACGTTAATGTGGTCGAGAGAATCATCAGTGACTCACAAGGAAAAACACGAGCCTCAAATAAATAATGTCTTCTTTCTTCCTTTGAGTTCTTGTTCTATCTATTTATCTATTTATCCATTGTTCTATTGCCCTTTTGGTCTATTGCTCTATTGCGCTTTATCTATTTATTTATCTATTAATCTATTCATCTATTTATTGATCTATTCATCTATCTGTTTATATATCTATATATTTATCTGTTTATCTGTTAACATATTCATCTATTTATCTATTCATCAATTTATCTGTTTATATATCTATTTATCTGTCTATCTGTTTATCTGTTTATATATTCATCTATTTATTTTTTTGTTTACTTCTTTATAATATTTTGTTTGTTTCTCTATTGTTATTTATTTATCTACATATCATCCTACATATCTACATCCTGTATTCGCTTATCTATCTAATCAATTCATCCAGTCAACCTTACTGGTGATGGCCACTTTGGGAAACAGGTACTCTAAACACAACTCTCAAACCGTTGTGTGTTTGGAGTATGGATGCAAATCCTACGGGCACGCCGCCTAACGGACAAAACGCTCTACCCTAGACGGTTGCCTAAGGTAGGAGAATGTCTGAATTCTTGGTTTACGATGTTCACTTCATCTATCTCCCTTGGAATCTCATTCGATCCCCCTATGAAAGGCGCGACGCCCAATTTACTCGAGAAATACAGATCCAACCAATATGTGACAGGGGAGATATGTCAATAACAATTAGTCCTTGGAGATAATATTGCACAGAAGAGATGAAGCCGTAGAGGAGGTAAAATAAGTAGAACGGAGAGATAGAAGAAGCATAAAAGTGACCAGCATTATTATTTGAGTTAAAATTAGTCTCCAATCATTAAAGAATCCCGAGTGATTCAGATCGTCGGGATATCACTAAAGTCGCTAAGATATCAACTGCATAAAACATGCAGCCCATACCGCGTACGGGGCAAAGCATCCACGAGAACCAGTCAGACAAGATAGAGGACAAATGCGGAGCCAATCTCTTCATGTTATCTTCCTAAAAGCAGTCAACCTCTTCATTACAGGGTCCCTATTGACAGAAACACCGTTTGGGTTGATCTTCTGTCCGTCCTTTACCTGAGGAGGATTTAACGTTTGTATAAAGCTGAGCTGGGAAGAGAGAAGGCAGGAGATAGATGTGAATGAAGAAGTGGACACGGTTTGGGGGGATTTCTCTTCGTCTTCTCTATTTACACACGAGGGGACGATAAGGGAGGGTTGCCATGCAAGTGATAGATAAAATTGATTGATCAAGATAATTGAGTGCCAAAAGTGGTAGATGAATGTGGGTTGAGCCAGGTACAGTAATATAACCTGACGTTTCGACGACATGTCCTCTTCAAAAACGTCAGAACCTATTAGAGTGATCCTGTGTTATCCTAACCCTTTCCAGTTTGGCATTTGTTGCAGCAGTGGACCAGAACGACAAAAGCTCTAAGTCCTTTCTTCACAAATTGCCATTTATTTTATATTATTTGTTTATTTATTTTTTTATCATTTGTCCGTTTATTATCTTATTACTTGCTTGATTTTCATTTATTATTAGTTATCTGTCAATTTATTATTTACTATTTACCTGTTTGTTTATTATTTGACTATACCTTTGCATTTATTTATTTTATTTATTATTATCTATATCATTATAATTTTTATTTATTTTTTATTTAGCATTATTATAATTTTTTTCCGCATCCGACCTAGTTATGGACCAAAAGGTCTCCTGTCGGCATGCTCCGCCCTTACAATCCTTTGTAAGCTTTTTTCAATACTCTGTGCATCAGCTTCTATAATGGATCTTGAGAGGATATGTCAAGGGACTCTGTAAAATGCCTTGTTTGCATCTATTGTCACAAATAATGTCCAGCCAAGAGGCATTGTCCCCCATAGAAAGCAAATGTTACACAAACGGTTGTTGAAAGGTCGTCACATACCATGCATACTAACATGTATGTTTGAAGTATGTGGTGATATAGTGTTTTTCTTTGGAATATTTTAAATGAATATTCACATAGATCATACATAAAGAATGCTGTCTATATAGCTTTAGGTATTTTATATATATACTTGAGATAAAATGGTATTTTTTCTTTCAAAGTTTTTCAAAAGTTCGTTTAAAGTTCGTATTGCATATTCTACTTAGCATCGCATAGCAAGAGAAATTTTGAATCAAAATTAATTTATTTTGTGACTGTATTTCATTTTACATTAGTAAGTCTCCAATATTGCAGTTATTAAACAAACATACTTTTCACACACCTTCAACAAACGTTTGCTAAAACTACACAACCATTGATTTCTGTGGGTTTCTTGTTGCAGCCTTCCCGTACTTGTTGGATGACGTTCGTGGGCATTGTGTTGGCCTTGTTTTAGCTCATGTTGATTTGGGGAGGGAAGTGTGTGTAATCTAATCCTTAGACCAAACTTCCCATCAGTTTAGATCTAAGGCAGAGGGGAACGATAGGTCTGTAGGGCACTGGGTTGTCTGGGGGGATTGTTTTGTTCTGTATAAGGATAATATACGTTCTTTCCCTGATGGCTGGGTTGCCACTATGCCACCAGGAGGGGTAGAAGGTATCTGTCAAGGTTTTTATTGCTACAGGGACAATTTTTCTTATGAAGTGGGACAACTTGTCCGCGACTTGTGTGTGTGTGTGTGTGTGTGTGTGTGTGTGTGTGTGTGTGTGTGTGTGTGTGTGTGTGTGTGTGTGTGTGTGTGTGTGTGTGTGTGTGTGTGTGTGTGTGTGTGTGTGTGTGTGTGTGTGTGTGTGTGTGTGTGTGTGTGTGTGTGTGTGTGTGTGTGTGTGTGTGTGTGTGTGTGTGTGTGTGTGTGCGCAAGAGTGTGTGTACACTGTATGTTCAGGACGCTTAAAATGAGTTCACTGAATCACCCATGGATCGCAGATGGCGCACAGATGGCGCGTACCATCTCCAGCTGCGGCAGATTACAAACCTCAAAGGCTGAATTAACCGATACTGATGCCGGAGATCCCCAGGGAAGATTCCCGTCATTTTCTTTTCTTCTTCTAATGACACGGGAAACGGATGAATGGCGTGTACGCGCGCGCGCGCACGCGGCCTTGGGGCCAAAACTCACAGGTCACTCAGGCTTTCAGGCCTTTCAGCAGCGTCAGCTGAAGCGAGATCTGTAAGAGTCTTTCATGACTGGAACGTGAGAGGATGAAAGACCTCTCCGGGACCAGTCTTTGACCCAGAATGACCCGTGAAGCCCCGGAGGAAGGTTCTCCGGGTCTCTTGGACCTGAAGAAGACGCCAGAGCGTCTTCAGGAAAGAGGAACAGACTCCTCCCAGAATTTCCTGGAAGTATTCCGGAATATCTGCCATTCGTACGTGCGCGCTCTTGTGTGCGTGCTTGTGTGCGCTCTTGTGTGTGTGCTTGTGTGTGCTTGCGTGTGTGTGCGCGCGCTCTTGTCTGTGTGCTTGTGTGTGCGAGCTTGTGTGTGTGTGTTGTGTGTTCGCGCGCGCTCTTGTGTGTGTGCTTGTGTTTGTGTGTGTGTGCTTGTGTGTGCGTCCTTGTGTGTGTGTGTGTGTTGTGTGTGCGCGCGCGCTCTTGTGTGTGTGCTTGCGTGTGTGTACGCGCGCGCTTTTGTGTGTGTGCTTGTGTGTGCGCGCGCGCTCTTGAGTGTGTGATTGTGTGTGTGTGTGTGTGTGTGTGTGTGTGTGTGTGTGTGTGTGTGTGTGT
Source organism: Oratosquilla oratoria (assembly GCF_046742065.1). Taxonomy (NCBI): domain Eukaryota; kingdom Metazoa; phylum Arthropoda; class Malacostraca; order Stomatopoda; family Squillidae; genus Oratosquilla; species Oratosquilla oratoria. Next base: position 44,219,353 of record NC_134804.1, on the reverse strand, counting down.
GTGTGTGTGTGTGTGTGTGTGTGTGTGTGTGTGCGTGCTCTTGTGTGTACTTGTGTGTGCGTGTGTGTGTGTGTGTGTGTGTGTGTGTGTATATGTGTGTGTGTGTGTGTGTGTGTGTGTGTGTGTGTGTGTGTGTGTGCGTGCTCTTGTGTGCGCTTGTGTGTGTGTGTGTGTGTGTGTGTGTGTGTGTGTGTGTGTGTGTGTGTGTGTGTGTGTGTGTGTGTGTGTGTGTGTGTGTGTGTGTGTGTGTGTGTGTGTGTGTGTGTGTGTGTGTGTGTGTGTGTGTGTGTGTATGTGTGTGTGCGTGCTCTTGTGTGTACTTGTGTGTGTGTGTGTGTGTGTGTGAGCGTATGCATACGTGTTCGTGTATATGCATATGTAAATGCGCATGCGTGTGTGTGTGTGTGTGTGTGTGTGTGTGTGTGTGTGTGTGTGTGTGTGTGTGTGTGTGTGTGTGTGTGTGTGTGTGTGTGTGTGCGTGCTCTTGTGTGTTCTTGTGTGTGTGTGTGTGTGTGTGTGTGTGTGTGTGTGTGTGTGTGTGTGTGTGTGTGTGTGTGTGTGTGTGTGTGTGTGTGTGTGAGAGTATGCATACGTGTTAGTGTATATGAATATGTAAATGCGCATGAGTGTGTGTGTGTGTGTGTGTGTGTGTGTGTGTGTGTGTGTGTGTGTGTGTGTGTGTGTGTGTGTGTGTGTGTGTGTGAGCGTATGCATACGTGTTCGTGTATATGCATATGTCAATGCGCATGCGTGTATGTGTGTGTCTATGTGCATGTGTGCATGTGCATATGTGTGTGCATATACGTATATTTGTTGAAAATGCCCCATCATGTGACACCGTTCTTGCTCCATTCATATAATCTCTTCATCTATCCTGACATTCTCATGAAACGCGTGACAATGATGTATCAGATATCATCAAAATTAAGAACAAAAGAAAAAATAAAACTTGCCATATATAAAAAAAATCCTTTCCCCCTTAACAGGGGGCTAAGTCAAAGCATCCATCCACCCTACACCCCTTTGTTTGGCCCCCTTACCCATTTTAGCATCTCGTGGATGAAGAGTCATCCCTCTTTCCCGCCACATCGCTCAGTGATCAGTCGCAGCATCACACATCTGTTGACTCAGGATCTTCGTGACTACTTCACCCCGTCGTTGGGATATTGTCCTCAAGGATAGAAGCGCTGGTTACTAATGAGACTATTCCAAGTCACACCCAAGGGTTTGGGCGTGTCAGGTGATGTCGAACCGTTACATTCCGTTACGTGACGTTACACTCCCCCCACCCGTCACCCTTTATTATGGAGTAACGTTAGTAGCCTCTTGCAAAAAAATCTCTAGACGGCAGCTGGTATGTAAACAAGAAGTACCGTCTGGTATGGAAGGGGAGAGGTCACGACGTGTCAAAACGGGTCATGGCCCCCTTCGCTTTCCACGGGGCGACACGAAGACGATTAAAATCGGCAGCCGGCGGCCGGAATTAGATGTAAAGTGCCACTCGGTGATGAAAGCAAACTAGGTCACCGGATGTGAGTCTAAGCTTCATTCCTCCCGGACTCTCACGTCATCTTGTTTCTCCGTGAGACGATCGTCACTAATTAGTCGGCTCTCCTTCCTCCTCCCCCTCCCCAACCGCCATCGCTGGCGCCGGCCGCGGCAAAAGTAATCGTTTGGTGACAAGACAGCTTCACGCTCGGGGCCTCGCATTTTCTAATTGGGGTCGTTTTCCCCTCTCCCCCTCGTTTATACTCCTCCCGTCCCTCTTCTTTCCTCTCTCCCACTTCTCGTTTTCTTTTCCCTCAATTCCTTTCTTTCACTTCCTTCACTTCCCCCTTTCTTCCCGTGTTCTTTCTTCACCTCTTCCCTTCCCTGGACTTCCTCCATTTTCTGCCCAGGGGAAGTGATACCGGGCATCAGTCTACCTCGTTTTCTGTGGCCTCTGATTGAACCCAAGAACATAGGAAGAACCTATGGGAAAGTCCAACGATCAGTGCCGGAGGTCTTGGGGCCTTGGGTTTCCATAAAAATAATGAGACAACCATTGATTCTCTATCCTCCCCTTCCCCAACACTTTGGCGAGAGGAGATTGTCTATCCGTATAGAAACGTCGGTGAAACACAGTCTAAAGATAACAAGAGCGATAAGGAGAGCCTTCCCTATCCCCCCCTACCAACCCCGAAACCTGATGTCAAATTGACCTTCTGATTTGCGACATCACTTTCTTTCTCTCCTTTCAGCAACTATGAAGATTCCCAGGCAGGGAGGAACATGGTCGAGTTCGGTGGGATTACGTACACGCACTATCTCCATTTGGAAAAGATCCTCGAAGCCCAGGTAATGCGGTCCGAACTGGACGGGAAGACGGTCCACGATGAGCATCTCTTCATCATCATTCACCAAGGTGAGATCCTGGAGGATTTAGAGGTAGGGGGGAATTTATCCTGGGGGGGTTGAGGGAGGGGAAATTAATCCTATAGGGTCATGGGGAGGGAGGAATTTGTCCTAGGGGGTTAGGAGGAGGGGGTAATTGTCTTGGGGGTTAGATATATTTCTGTGTAGAAACAGCGGAACCATTTCAACAACCATTGTTGACATTCGAATGCACTGATGAAGCATTATGACGTCACAGCTCAAGATGTTGCGCATCAAATTCAAACTATTGCTATTGTTTATCTATGCATTATTTCATTTGTAATCGTACAATAATTCTTTGCTTAGAATAATCTTAACTTACTTTTTTGTGTATTTCTCTAGCGTACGAGCTCTGGTTCAAACAAATCATTTACGAGATCGACTCGGTTCGTGAATTCTTTGGCGCCTCGGAGCTGGATGAACACCGAATGTTGGAAGTCGTCAAACGCATGCAGAGAGTTACTCTGATTCTCAAGGTGCGTTCGAGTTTCTCCTTTCAGGTTTCTTTATATAGATATATGCATATATACAGCATATATATATATATATATATATATATATATATATATATATATATAAGTATATTTATATATAGTTAGATATATGTAGATATATATTTGCATAACTGCCTAAGTAAATTCGAATTTTTCTTCTCATATCTTTCTCACGTTTGCATAACTTTCAAAGGAAGTTATCTATTTTTTTTTTCTAAATTATTAATTTTTATGTTTTTATCTATTCAATATCTTTATGAATTAATTCATTTATTCATTTATTAAATTTGTATAATCATCAAGGTAAGTCAAAAGAAAACCTGAGTTCTTTCTCAATTTAGATATCAATGTAACTCCCAATGAAAGCTAATCTTTTCACAGATTTCTTGTTCTTCAAAAATTTTCCCTGAATTTTTGTATATATTCAGATTTTCGCCACAGATTTCTTCCTGATTACTATGTTTGTGTATAAGAAAGCTTGTGAAAAGTTAACGTGGATAATTAGATGTAGACAAAACTCTACGGACAAACACCGCCACAGAAGACATCAACCAGTGTGGTTTACAAATGGAGTGTGAGTGATTGACCATGGTCTTAGATCACGTGTTGGACTTGTGATCGAGAGCTATTTCCCTCTAGGAAAAGAGCTCAGACCTCATATATGACCGATCTCTGGGTAATGCTATGACCTTACACGCACACACACACAACCCTAACTCCCCGTCACGAGAGTTGGAGTAACGACTCGGAACGCAGCTATACTGAAATTATTTCAGCCATAGGCGGGATTCGAACCCGGACCGCCGTGTTGGCGGCCGCGAACTCTAACCACTGCGCGATCGAGTGTGTGTGTGTGTGTGTGTGTGTGTGTGTGTGTGTGTGTGTGTGTGTGTGTGTGTGTGTGTGTGTGTGTGTGTGTGTGTGTGTGTGTGTGTGTGTGTGCGGATAAGTTTTATACAGTCAGTATTTTAGGGCCTTGAGTCACATCCCTACGGACCAGAGTCACGTATATTTATCTTATGAATTGGGACTCTCCCATCATTCTGCTGATACTTTTGTTAATTAAATCTCTCTTTGTAGACCACCTCTTCAGTGTTATATTATCCCCCAATTACAGAAACGTTGATTACTTCCGACAAAACGCTCCCCTAGTTCTACCTACACCACAGAGATTAATGGTAACGAATAATAATTAGAAAAATCAGAAAATATATTTTCTGCTTCTCAAGAGCGTCCCCTCATCCCATCTCATTACGCAGACCAACTACCGTGAAAGTCGTTTAGCTGACGTATCATTGTGCATTTCCCTCCCCAAACTGAATCAAATAATAAGTGATATATAACTAAGGAAATAAACAGATGAATGAATAATTAAATATGTAAACAAATAGATACATAAATAAGCATGCAGAGAAATTAATAAATAGATTAGATTGATAAATGTATAAATGAATAAATGTATCGATGAATAAATAAATGAATAATTGAATAAATCAGTCAATCAATCAATGAACAAATAAATTAATAAACAAATAAACAGGTAAATAGATACACAATTAAATAAAAGATAAATAAATGAGCAAATGCATAAGCAAGTACATGAATAAACAAATAAACAAACAAAATAAGTTGATAGATGTATAGATAAACTAATAAGTAAGTAGACAAAAAATGAATAAGTAGGTAGATAAACAAATAAATAAACATATAGATAAATTACAAGTTTCTTTCTGATCTCTAAAACTGTCGGAGAGAGCCATCTATCATTGCCCAGGAGCATTTGATATATACATTTCGTGTTCGTTCGCTCAAATGCAGAAAATATTGTCATTTACAATTGACAAAATATTTCGGATCGATCAAACTGCTCATCCCTTTATAGTAACGTTATAGTTGGTATAAGATCAAATTTCACCCTGTCCCTCTTTACAACGTCTTGCTGGTAAGTGACAGTGTGATGAACATCCTAAGACAGACGACATTTGATCCTACGACAGTGCAAGTTGCAACAGACCGCGTCGTCTGGTCTCCTATTGAGCATCACAATAGTATTGCTTACTGAAGTAAGGAGAAAAAATGTATATCTCTCTCACTCAACCGGTCTTGCAAGATTGCAAATGAGCTCACAGCATATGCGGTGCATAAGCCTATGCTTGCTGCACGTGTTGTCTGACCTGTACTTAAAGGTACAAGACTTCCTGATTCTAAAGGCAGGATTATACTCTGTACATCATCCCAGTTTTCTTTAGGGAAACTGGTCTGGCGGTTCTGTGGAAAATTCCCCCAGAAGGTCCTGGTGCCAGTAATGACTGGGGAAGACGAGGATGTTGTCAGCATTAACTAGTGCTTCTATCCTTGGGGACAAAATAGCACCGAAGAAGTGGAATCGTAAGGGAGATATATAGGACTGGTAACAGAACGGAGGGACAGTAGAATTACCAAAAATTATCAGGATTTTTTTGATTGATTAGTCTCCAATCATTAAAAGAACGATGAGTGACTGGTCCATAGGGATGTCTCTAAATTTCTTAAATATATTGAATGCATAAAACATAAGAGACAGTGCTCCATTTTGGGTTGGAAGAAGACAAAGCGAAAGAAGAACGGTGCAGGGCCAATGGAGCCATGTTGGGAGAAAACGGAATCGGATTAATGAAAGAAGAAGGGAAGACGAGTTGTTGATATTGTCGTCGTTGTTGTTGTGACTGCTTCTGTTTTTGTTGTTGTTGATGTTATTGTTGTTGTTGATGTTGTTATTGTTGTTGTTGATGTTATTGTTGTTGTTGTTGCTGTTGCTGCTACGGGTTACAGTTTATCTGCACCTCTGTCCTTGAATTATAGCGAGTAAGACAAGAAATTATTTGAAGAAGAGGAGGAGGAAGAGGAGGAGGAGGAGGAGGAGGGTGAGGTCGAAAATAACTATATGGGAAAGGAAGATGATGAGAGGAATGAGAAAGCGGAGAGGAGAAAGTAGAGGAGGAAGGGATAAAATGAAAAAAGTAAAGAAGAAAAAAATGGAAACGAAAGTGGAGAAGGACAAGCAAGGTAGGAAAACGGAAACAAAGAGAAGAAATAAAAACAAAAGAGATGAAAGAGGACAACAGAGAATGAGGAAAAGCGAGATGAAGAAGAAAACAGATAAAAGGAAACAAAAAGGAGAAAAAAATATTAGTAATAAAAAATAGGAGGAAAAAAAGGAGAAATTGGAGAAGGAGAAGAAAGAAATAAGAAGAGGATTGAGAGGTGGTTGGGGAAGGGGAGGCAACAAGAATTGCAAGGAGTGAAGGGTATGTACAGTTGACAGCGTCTGATTCTTTGCGAAGGATGGAGGGGTAGGGAGGGGAGGGGAGAGGGGGGGGCAAAGCCGCCTTGTGAAGGCAACCTGACCCCACATCCCCCCCACCCCCCATCGCCCGAGATCAAGCTGTCTGGTGCATACGGTACCCTGGGTTCGAGTCCGTGGAGGTAACATTTGGGTATTATTTGGACCTACGCCATACAATCCTCTAGTGTCGTTATAATAAGAATAACGATATTGCTGTTATTTTTTATGGTATTGTTGTTTTTGCCATTTTCGTTGTTATTGTTAGTGTTAGCGTTATTGCTGTTGTTATTTTTAATTACTATCATTATTATTATCATCATCATTATCATTATCATCATCGTTATTATCATCACCATTACAACTATCATCATCATCACCGTCATCATTATCATTATCATCATCACCATTACCACTATCATCATCACCGTCATCATTATCATTATCATCATTACCATCATCATCATCATCATCACCGTCATCATCATCATCACCGTCATCATTATCATTATCGTCATTACCATCATCATCATCATCATCATCATCATCATCATCACCATCATCATCATCATCATCATCATCATCACCATTACCATCATCATCGTCGTCGTCATCATCATCGTCGTCGTCGTCATCATCATCATCGTCATCATCATCGTCATTGATGATACATTACCATCATTCATTGTCACCATACACCGGGCCTCCGTCGGAGTCGCTTTACTCACACGCCAACCGACGTCAAGCTCCCATACACCCACCCTCCCCCATCCCAAACACCTCTTAGCAGACTCGATCGATTTCCCTCTTCAGCCATAGATTGTACGGAAGTCCCCAACCTACAGTGCAGAGGAGAATGACCAAAATGATACATAGGCTCAGAAATTTACTTTACGAAGAGAGACTTAGGCACTTTAACTTACACTCTGGAAAGACGCAGAGTGCGGGGGTGATCTAATAGAGGTGTTTAAGTGGATCAAAGGTTTTAACAAGGGTGACGCAAACAAGGTCATCATATTAAGACAACAGGGTAGGACTCGCAGTATTGGATTTAAACTGGACAAATTCAGATTTAAGAAGGAAATAGGTAAGAATTGGTTTACTAATAGGGTGATCAACGAATGGAATAGACTTAGTAACCATGTAGTGAGCGCTGAAACTATCAGTTGTTTTAAGAAACGGTTAGACAGCTTTATGGATGGGGATAACAGGTGGTAATGGACATGGAACTGCCTAGTGTAGGCCTCATGGTCTCTTGCAGTCTCCTTCATTTTTATGTTCTTACATTCGTCTCCTCCAGCGAGGAGATAATCCTGTGAGTGGAATTAAAATCAAGGAAATGAGATTTTTAGGATGAGATGGGTAACTGCATGGGAGCCGGTGTGTGAGTAAAGCAACGACTTAACACACACACACGCACACACACACACACACACACACACACACACACACACACACACACACACACACACACACACACACACACACACACACACACACACACACACACACACACACACACACACACACACACACACACGAAGAACATCTCCTTCGGGAGGGTCGTCATAGTTGACCACGACCCAGACAGGCTAAGAACATCCGGGGGAGTTCGGTGCTCTGGTGTGAGTGAAGGAGTCTGATCGTACTTGAATGGAAATAGAGGATTTTAGGTGACGAGAGAAAGAATGGTGATAAATTGAGAATATTCATAGGAACACAAAAATGTAGGAGACTACAAGTGACCATAAGACCTACACTAGAAAGTTCCATCTCCATTACTACCTTTCAGCCCTATCCATGAAGTTATCAAACCTGTTCTTAAAACAACGGATTGTTTCAGCGTTCACTAAATGGCTACAGAGTCTATTCCATTTGCTAGCAATTCTGTTGGTGAACCATTTCTTCCCCATTTCCTTCTAGAACTTATAGAACCTCGAGAACTAGATTTCGGGTCGACGAAGAGAGCCACAGTAATGATCCCAAGACTCTAGAAGGAAAGGAATATCAAGTAAAACGAGACACGAGAGGTAATATGAGACATGTGGCAGACACTTGTGAAGACTTACAAGACATGAGTGTCACTCACGTAGACGACTCTGTCAACCGCCATCCCCGTGTATGAAGAACGCGCGCACGAACGCATGCATGCACGTGACCCCCATCCGCACGTGGGTTAGAAGTCAAAGGTGTGCGTATTCCTGTAGTAATTCACCATTGAGATGATGCACGTATGCATATCGCACATACTATAATATATATATACTATATGTATATATATATATATATATATATATATATATATATATATATATACTATATGTATATATATATATATATATATATATATATATATATATACTATATGTATATATATATATATATATATATATATATATATATATATACATATATATATATATATATGTGACGTAAGTGGAGTAGAATATACATGAGTCTTAGTCTGAGTTTATTTCTGACTAGTTTCGCAGGTATAAACTAGTCAGGAATAAACTCAGACTAAGACTCCTGTGTTTCCTACTCCACTTATGTCAACCTGTCAGAATGTCTCAACATATATATATATATATATATATATATATATATATATATATATATATATATGTGTGTGTGTGTGTGTGTGTGTGTGTGTATGTGTGTGTGTGTGTGTGTGTGTGTGTGTGTGTGTGTGTGTGTGTGTGTGTGTGTGTGTGTGTGTATCAGTGGTGAAATATTTAATAACACATTTATAAATTACAACTAATACCACAGTCGGAACAGATGAATAGACTGAAGATGGTTTGTCTATATTTTTCGACTGTTAACTGGAGTTTTCTTCAATAGTCTACTACCTACTGAAGAGGACTGCAGCTAGTAGGCGAAATATATGGACAACCTTCTCCAGTCTTTCCTTCTGCTCCGACTGTGGTATTAGTTGAAATTATATATATGTATATATATATATATATATATATATATATATATATATATATTATATATATATATATATATATATACGTTAGATGCGATCACAGCACATTTGCCTCAGCGACAAAATCTACACAATGGTTTGTAAGAGTCTTGAGGAAATTAAGATTCACATCAAATCAAGGGACACCAAATCCCAAATTTGTCTCATCTTTAGAGCAACAATACTTCAATGGCCTCAGAGTAGTAGCTGCATTTTCTCCGCTCCCTTTTGCTAGGAGGGGTGGTGGAGGTGGGGGTGGGTGAGGTGCAGAGGAGGGGGCAATGGCCTGGACGAAATCTCATTTCGCAAAGACTTCTTCCGTGACACACATCTACTTCAACATCATCCTCGTGCTTAGTAGCGCCCGGCCACTCCTATCATTCCAGAAAAAGATAGTGATAAATAGATAAAGGTAATAAGGCAGAGTATTTAATTTAATTTCCGGCTGAGATATGTAGACTGATCTACACTGTCACTATTATCGTGGGGATCAATGTTTGGAACCCTTGGGGTGTGCTTAAGAGGTCGGCGTACGTTGAACTCTGAAAACCCAACGACAGAAGGTCAGTGTGTGAAGACAAGATCAGTCTGTCTTAGGTCTTCCCTCCTCCGCGCTCACTGTGCCAGGAGAAAGGTTTAGTATCCGGAAGACCGCAGAAAAAATAAATAATAATAACTTGTGTCTTCAGCGTTTTGGGGATGCGTATGTGACGCGCGTAGTTGGAGGTTTCTGCATCCTACAAAGAGCTCCTTCAGGTTCTTGATTTCCCTCCTTACGCTACTAAGGACGTACCACCGAGCTCTCCTGGCAGCAAATACACTAAACAGACCAGTGTAACTATTTAAGAAAGGGTCAACGAAGCTAGGATGTAATCTCTTCGCTATCAAGAAAGTCCCTCAAGAATCGTCTGGAGGTTTCGATGATAAACGAAAAGAGAACCATCCAGTAAGGAAGAACCGAACGAGGAAAAAGGTGTGCGTGGGTGAGGTGGCGTTTCCTTGGACTTAGCTAACTAATTTGATTGAGCTTTTTCCCAATAGAGCAACCCTACAGATAAGCCCGATGATCAATCAAGGTGCAGAAATAAGTATGAATGGGAAACTGCCATCAGAAAGTGGTGGTGGTGGTGGTGGTGGTGGTGGTGGTGGTGGTGGTGGTGGTGGTGGTGGTGGTGGTGGTGATGATGATGATGATGATGATGATGATGATGATGATGATGATGATGATGATGATGATGATGATGATGATGATGATGATGATGATGATGATGATGATGATGATGATGATGATTCTGTTTAACGTCGCGAACTTCCCCTATCAGGAGGTTGGGACGGTGCCACTTACGAAAGACTTCGTAGCGTGGAATGTAATGAACTATACCCTTGGTCCAACTCGCTGGCGGCAGATTTCGAACCGCCGTCACTTCGACCTCCGCCGCAAGTAGCGACGCTCTAATCCGCTCGGCCTTGGTATCCCCATGTACGCTAGCGTTTCTATCCTTGGGAGCAATATCGTACCAAAGAGGTGGAATATCATAGAGGTGGTAAAGGAGAGGGTAAAGGAGTTTGGCCGAACAGAGGGAGAGTAGGATTAAAAGATAACCAGCGTTCTCTGTTCTGTTCGAATGTAGTCTCCATTCATAAGAGTGCTGCGTGACTCTGGTCCGTAAGGATACCACATGAGTTTGGAAATTGTTTAAAAATGGCAAATACCTACATTTTTGGCATAGAAAGAAGAACGAACAAGAGAAAAAATTATTACTGGTTATATAACGTTTCGCTTGTTGGAAGTTTTTCAAGTTCTTTGTCCTCTGGTCCGTAGGGGTTTCATTGAAGTCCCAAAAATACTGACCACATTAAAATGACCCATTCAAAACCCCATACAAAGGACAGGGATGTCTAAATCCAATGGCAGCTTCGGATTTGGTCGCGACACCCGAGTCTTACGTAGCTGTCCCCGGCATGTGCATGTAAGACCCGTATCACCTCGAGGACTAACAGTCAACATTGTCCTTTTCTTTTCCAGTTGTGTGTGGACCAGTTTCTTATCCTGGAAACGATGACGCCGCTGGATTTCATGGAATTCAGGGACTACCTCTCCCCAGCCTCCGGCTTCCAGAGCTACCAGTTCCGGCTTCTGGAAAATAAACTCGGAGTCCGTTCTGTAAGTCTTCTTCCCCAGGGTGGTCCCCTAGTGACACACATTTTCACTGTGACTCTTGGAGAGTCTGTTGGGGGAACAGACATTACTAGATCTATTTCGATTTTAAGATAAGAGTAACAGCATATCAGTACGCCTGTTTCATTTATGTCCTCGAGAGTTGATGCCATGATATGCAAACCATCAACACACCACTTGATCTATTTCGATTTTGTTTAGATAAGAGTTACTGCACATTAGTACGCCTGTTTCGTTTATGTCTTTCACAAGAGTTGATACCATGATCTGCAAACCATCAACTCCGGTAATCAAACCGCCGACAGATCATTAGTACCAACCCTTGAGAAACGGGACCAATGGCGTTTATTACTCTTGACCTACTAAAGGATCTTCCATTTCCGTGTTCCCCTCCCTTTCATTGTCTTCTCACACCGCCTGTTTGTACAATATTTTCTTGAATTCTTAATTGTTTATCATCCGTGAAAAGAAGTGGACGCCATAAGGGGAATTCATAGCGATTTTTTTTCGTTCGATTTCCCCTTGAAATCCTATCAGGGTTAAGCTAATCTAATCCACCTAACTTGTGTAAATCCCCGATCGTCCTAAATAGATAATATGATATCCACGAGATTAGGATTCTTCCGCAAATGTGCCCCGTATGAAGTACTTTTAAGAACTAGAGACCAATCTCAACTCAAAAAAACGAACGTTGACCTCCTTTATGCCTCTGGTATCCCTCCACCCTTCTCCTCTCTTTAAATCTCTCTTCTCCCGCCTTTCTGACTTCACCTCTTCGGTGAGACGGTGTCCCCAAGGAAAGAAGCTGGTTATTGCTGACAAAGTGGGATACTACTTCCGTGGCTGGTGACGCTACTTTGACTCTTGCTGTCGCCAGCCTCTGTCTGTCGCCAGACTCTACCTTTCACTTCCGTTACACTCCCTTGGCGCCATGTGCCAACCAGTAAGTCACCCTCCTTAATTGGCCTCACCTCAGTGCTTTGCTTTGCATAACTCGGAGCTCCCCCCTTGAAGGAAGAGCTTAAACACGCAACACTACACCGTAAAGATTTAATCCCTTGCAAGTCCTTCCTCCTTGAGCTCCATTCTCTCCCCCTCGATGTAGCGTGACGAAGGTGGGTCTCACCCTTTCTAATCTCTCCCTTCACCTCCTTTTTCCTCGAGTTTCAGCCTCTTTTCTCAAGGCCTAAGTCATATTTCTCGTTCAAGTGTCGTGTTTTTCTCAAGTAGAACCTTGCCCTTGAAGAGGATCTTCCCCTCGAGTAGGATCTTACCCTCGAGTTGAACCTTACTCTTATATAAGACCTTACTCTCATGTAGGACCTTCTCATCTCTGAAATTTATTTCTCCCTCACGAGTATTGTCTGCCCTTGAGTGTATTTTTGTCAGCAATAACCAGCGCTTCTATCCTTGGCGACAACATCGCACAGAGGTGGTGGCGCCATAGAGGCGGTAAAAGAGAGACTTGAGAGAGAGCAGCAGAACGGAAGGAAAGTAGAGATTAAAAATGACCAGCATTCTCTCTTTCTCTTTTTTTTTTTTTTGAGTGGAGGTGAGCCTCCGGTTATAAAAGAATACTGAGCGACTCTGGTCCGTAGGGGTGTCACTAAATTGTCTAAGATATCGACTGGACACAACTAATGCAATCGATACCCCATGGGGGTGGGAGGTCCTTAAGAAAATCCTTAGGTTACTTTGGATTCACCGAATTTCTACGATCGTATGATTTATATTACAGTATTGGGAATATTTTAAAAATCTCCAGCACATTAAGATATACAAGTTAGAACAGAGATGTAATACAAAATACTGTAATAATAGAGATCTGGAGCAAAAAGAAATGGAATTACCCATACTCATATGTCTCTTGTACTGGTTCATAGGAGAGAAGTTCAGAAGGTGGGGGAGTTCAAATTTTTCAAGTTGAATGTGACGGTCTCCTGCACTGGTTTACAGGAATGTGGGGGAGTTCAAATATTTCAAGTTGAATATGACAACTGGGAGATCCAACCCAGGAACTCAAATATCTAGTTATGAATTAGATCACTAGTGACAGGGAAAGCTTACAGATAAACAAAGCCAGCCAGTTCGTAGCAGGTTCCAATCTTCTTATACTCTTTGTAAGCCGCGGTGACAGCAAATGGGATTTCTTCTTCGGGAGGTACCCCAAGTTTAAGGCTGGATTTGGGTGTTCATATCCTTAAGCTCAAGATCCGGTCCAGAAAATCGTCCGAACTCGAATACCTCAACCCGAAGTCCAACTCACTCGATCATTTGTTTTCTTCGACAGGATTCCAGAGTTCGGTACAACCAGACACATTACGTTAAGGTCTTCGGCGACGAGCCGGAGATCTATCAGCGGATCATCGCCTCTGAGAGTGAGCCGTCTCTTCTCGCCCTTGTGTCTCGCTGGCTGGAACGCACGCCAGGTCTTGGAGAAGATGGATTCAACTTCTGGAAGAAGTACAAAGTGTCCGTCGACAGCCTTATCTATGATCAACAGAGAGAAGCTGAGGTAATAGAATTCAACGATTTTTATTTTCCTTTTCGTTGTCAGTGTATCTGTTTCCATTGGTGTATTGCACTTTGTCCGCAATCACTAGTTTCTCTCCTTGGGGCCTACATCGCAAAGATGTGGAGATAAAGAAGTTGTAAAGGAGAGATTTAAGATGGGTAGTAGAAAGGAGGGATAGTAGAATTAAAAAAATTATCATCAGCATTATTTTTTGAATGGAAACGAGTCTACAGTCAAGACAGAATGCTGAGTGACTCAAGTGTGTAAGGATGTTACTAATGTCCGCTGCTTTAGACCACCTCAAAGTCTGATATCTTTTCTTTGACGGCTTCATAGATGAATGAAAACAGATCAGCAATAACTTTCAGGCTAAAAGCTGAAAGGCTGTGGTTGACTGTTTGCTACAGATTTCGTAAGTTCCAAGAACTACCCAGGGTGGGCGACGTGGATGTAGAATAGTTTCCAATGAGTGTAACGTGACATGACTTCCCTGTCCATCAACAGTCCCCCAGAACCAATTGACAGTTTTGACAACTTTGACTGTTCGACATACGAAATTATAATAATAATAATCTGAGGGTTTTCTTTCCGTTCTAGGCCGAGGTGGACGAGACGCTGCGTCACCACTTGATGGGTCAGGTCAAAAAGCGAAAGGAGATGTTCGACAGCATCTTCGACCCGCGGATCCACAACGCTCTGGTGGCGCGCGGGGAGCGGCGACTGTCCCACAAGGCCCTTCAGGGAGCTCTCATGATCTCCTTCTACTGCGAGGAACCAAGGTTCTCCCAGCCACACCAGCTTCTCACGCTTCTTATGGACGTCGATTCGCTCATGACCAAATGGAGATGTAAGGCCGCGGCGAACAGTGGGCGTCTTCTGTGGGCGTGTCTTGAATGGGTGTGGGTGGCACATGCCCGTCCTAGGGGAGAACAGGGCGGGAGGAAGGGAAAGGATTGTCTTTCCTTGTCAATAACCAGCGCTTCTGCCCTTGGGCACAGTGTCACACTATAGAAGTGGAGTCACAGAGGGAGTCACAGAGAAGGCGAAAGAAATAGCTAAGGAAGGTAGAAGCAGAAAGGAAGGATAGTAGGAATTCTAAGTAATCAGTATTCTTATCTGAGTAGAGACTAGTCTGCAATCATGAAGAAATTCTGAGTGAGTCGGTCCTTTGTCTCTAAAATCCTTAAAAATATTGGCTGATTAAAACTTTTGCGATCAACATCCCATGCGCGGAGGAGGGGGGGGAGGGAGAAAGAGGAGGATGGAAGGGAGAGGACAGAAAAGAGAAGGGAGAAGAGAGGAACAGTGAAAGACTGGAAGAGAGACTGGAAGTGAGACATCGAGACAGAAAAAAAGAAAGAATAAAGAAAATAAGAAGACGAAATGAAATGAAATTGAAATTAAATTAAATCAAATTGAAACAAATAAAATTTAATAGAATGAAATGAAATAGAATAAAATAAAATAAAATAAATTAAAATGAAATAAAATGAAATAAAATTAGATAAGATAGAATAGTATAAACGATATAAATTTGTCTTCCTTATGATAAATCTCAAAAACGAAATTAGACTTTACTATAATTTCACTGATGTGGCCACTTCCGTACCTTCATCCCCTCCACTGTGCAGTGGATGAAGAGGATGAATACACGATTGCCCTTCCCTCTTACTAATGGATGACACTTTGCAGACAACCACGTCATGTTGGTACAACGGATGATTGGGTCTCAGCAGATTGGCACCGGAGGTTCTTCTGGGTACCAGTACCTTCGATCTACGCTCAGGTGAGGGTCCTGCAAGTATCTTTGTATTTGCGCACGCATACACACACACACACACACACACACACACACACACACACACACACACACACACACACACACACACACACACACACACACACACGAACGACTCGGTGGCGCGGTTGATAGAGTACTGGACTGCCAGTACGAAGGTGCGGCAGTACCTGGTTCGAATCCTGCCTAGGGCCGGAATTATTTCGGTATCGCTGCGCTTCGGGTCGTTACTCCGACTCCCGTGGGCGGGGAGTTGGGTGTGTGTGTGTATGTAAGGTCATAGCATTACCCATAGATCGGTCATACGAGCTCTGAGCTCTCTTCCGGGAGGGAAATAGCTGTCGATCACGAGTCCAACACGTGATCCAAAAGACCAATGTGAATACTCTCTCTCTCTTGGCTGTCCGAGATCTCATTACTTCTTTCCTTGGCAATACTTTAGAACAATGGTTCCCAACCTTTTCTGGCTTGAGGCCCCTTTGCCAAGCCTTTCAGAAGTCCCCGGCACCCTTATTAGAAATTCTAAATTCTAGTTTGTCAGTATTTTGTTGATTCAGCATCAGTGTAACAAAATTTTGTCCCTGGATAATATGAAAATACTCATCTTTACACTGATGCTGCTTTAATGAACAAAAATGGATGACAGAGTCGGTAATACGAAAATTATTTTTGCCCTGAATTTTGGCGGCACACTCAGTGAGTTGATCTCACGGCAATCTTTGGTGCCGCGGCACACCGGTTTGGAACCATTGCTTTAGAAGAAGGAAGATTGCCTCAAGTTTGGAGAAAGGGAAATGTGGTTCCAATTTACAAAGAAGGAAATAGGTAGAGTCTTCTTAATTGTAAGCCAGTGTTCTCGGCCAGCGTGATAGTCAAGTTATGTGAGAGAATAGAGAAACACAGATGAACAAAATATTTGGGGATGATTGCGGGAGGTGGGTATGCACAAAACTAATTCGGGCTCAGAAAAGGAACGTTCCATATAACATAAGTTAATTTTCTATCCAGTACAAGTGGACGTGCTGTACAATTGTGCGGGTTATGTATTTGGATTTGGAGAAAGTTTTTGACAAAGTACGTCACAGAACATTAATGTGGAAATCGAAATATATGAAATTGAAAGTGAACCTCATGCAATAAATGGAGGATTTCCTGAAAGATACAATCATGAGAACAATTGTGCAAGATGATATCGCGGACTGGAGAGAAATGACTAGTGGAGTTCCTCAGGGCACATGTAATGTTCCTGATATACATCAACGACATGATAGATGGAACAAGTAATTACGTCAATAAGAAGAAAATGGAAGAAAGTTACAAATTGTTATTGGGACATCTGGATATGATTTATGATTTAAGTCAGGATTGGAAAGTGAGATGCGATATGAAAAAGTTCAAAATTTTGGAAATGGATAAAAACAAGAAGAAACCGTCATAGGATGTTGGAAATTAACGGTTACAAAAACAAAAGAAAAAAACAACTTGGAAATTTTGGCCAGAGGTAATTTGTCAGGAAAAGTATTAACAAGGCAATGGAAGAGATAAAAGCTATTGACAAATATAATTTACAGTTCACTATACTGACGAAAATACGATAAAGTCATTATCAGAAAATCTTATCCGTTTTAATCTAATATACAGTCATGGTGTTGCACCTACACAAAAAGAAATATATATGATTAATGGATAGAATACTAAGGGAGTCTAACTTAAAATGATCCCTAGCCTAGCCCATAGATCGTACAAAGAATGACTAGACAAGATAGGATCGATCACACACAAAGAGAAGAGGCGACATGTCTGTTGTCTTTAGAGCTATGAAAGGCGTGGGCATGATTGGCACAAAATATTTATTAGAACGATACAAAAGAACGCCAAAAGAATATAACAAAAGCCCTAAGAAGGTGGAATATTTGAAGTGTTTTGTACGTATGCATTAATTTGTAGGATACATTAGAAGGCAGTCCATAAATTATACGCATTATAGACACACTTGTGCATATTCATACATACTCACATTTACATAGAAATACACCTACCGAAATATAATGTGATTGGTGACGAAAGGGGAGAAGTTTATGTGTGTATATATATATTTTTTTCTATTTTGAGTTATATGCACTTCGAAGGTCGTAGTTTAAGCTCTAGATAAAGCATATATAAATCATCACGACACGCAATCTCATCTGATGACTTGTATAATTTTTTCTTTTACTTTTTTTTTTCTTTGTCAACTCTTACTAATGTATTCCATTACCATGTAAAGGTAAGTGTACCTCTGGGTTTGTCCACAATACCATGTCATCATTTGTTCGTTTCCTCTAACATTGACACTTCCTTCTTCCTTCATCTGCAGCGACCGCTACAAGGTGTTCCTAGACTTGTTCAACCTGAGCACCTTCCTCATTCCTCGAGATGCCATCCCGCCTCTCACTCACCAAATGAAGTCATTGCTCAGGATACAAGAGAAAGGCGAGAGCGAGCATCAGGGCAAGATCATCCGACAATGTCCATCGTCGCCGGGGAAGAGCGTCCTCTCCAGCTCACTCGATTCTTCGTCGTCGTCCCCGAAGAAGCTTGGAGGGAGCAGCAACGGCGAGGTGGAGAGCGAGTCTGAGAAGAGTCTGGAGAACAGCATCGAAAGGTCCTGCGAAGCGTCAATGTAGCCCAAAGAAGGACGACCACGAACATTTGGAGTCAGGTCGAGGTGAAGAGGACGCCCTTGCGAAAAGCAGAAACACGGACGCCCCCGTATGTACTGTGGGTAGTCAGGACGGGGTTTCCATATTCGCAGGGTGATGCAAGTGCAAAAGATCGATATTACGAACAGTGTTTAGGTCTGGACATGCCCAGAAAGATTTGGAACGGAATGTGCGACCACGCTAAGGCTTGAAATGCGCTCAATTCCGATCACCTTGGTGGGTCTTGACTTCCCGTGTCTTCCAGCGATGACACTGTAGCTCCTGACCTTTGGCTAAAGTCCTCTTCCTGATCGCGCTGTCAAGACCTGCCCATATTTCCCTTTTTCTTCTTCTTCTTATTGTGAGAACTCCTTTCCAGTAACATCATCCCCTGGCCTCATCCCTGTACGCTTCCCCCAAGACCCCAACCTGAAGTGACGCTTAAGATCACGTCCTCAGCTGCCCAACATACAATTGGTGTCTGTCCTTGTGCCCAGAGGACCTGTCCTATCTTGGCCTCGGCACATCCTGGGTGGGGGTTCTCTTCGATCGTGACCTTGGGCTTTGTCCACGCCGTGTTTCTCTTCGGTGACACTAATGGGTTCTGAATGGCTCTCAAAATCTCTCTCTCTCTCTCTCTCTGGCTAGTTCTCTCTCTTTCTATGGTTAGCTCTCTGTGGCTGGCTCTGGGTTTAGCTCTTTCTCTAGCTCTCTCTGGCTAATTTTCTCTCTATGGTTAGCTCTCTCTTTATGGCTAGCTCTGTCTCTCTTTCTCTCTCTCTCTCCCTCTCTCTCTCTCTCTCTCTCTCTCCCTCCTTGGATTCAGTTTTCTGATCGGCCTCATATTTGGGTTCATATTATTTTCAACGCCTCCGGGTCATGTCCTGGGCTCACTACTGCACCAGTAACCGACACATCTTTTCTGTTGAATAAAGATGAAAAGACAAACAGCAGCAAGTAAACGAAAACAAACAACCCAGTGGAATACGATCATTCTACGAGTCTGAACTATTGCCAGATAAATTAGCACCCACTTCTATTTAGTTTCGCTCAGGAAGTGCAGGTCCTCAGTGCGAGTCAAACAGACTTGGGAACCACATCCCAAGTGTCCAGACAATGTCGTTTTAAGGAGCGAACGAGACATTCAAACATCACCGTTAGTTCTTCTCGATATCGAAAGGGTTGCTATAGGAACGGAACGTTCTTGAATACCTCGTACATTATCCTTTAAAACAAATACATCATACACACAAAATACGCACATACGTATTCCCAAAGCCACGTACCAAGGTAATTGCGGCCGAGATAGACATTTGGGAAGTTACAAGGTGGACCAAATCTTTATTCCGCACAAGAGCGAGAATAGGTTCAGGGCTTAAAGGTTATAGACACCTCACACAATCTAAACATGGAAATGAAGACTTTTTAGCTGCATTCAACTTGAACAGTACCTGCTATGTTACCCGAGGATTGTCCATATTACTCCCTATACCATCCTACCGAATACTCAAACCCCCTAGTTCGTTAGTTAGTCCTACTCACTGAACAACAAACTATGTATAGAAAACACGGGGATAAGATTGTCCAGATCATCTTCTCATTGTCATATCTGCAATGCAGGTCCATCAGCAAGACCATAGATACCAAATGTATATTCCAAGCTGAAGGTCAAACTGGGTGTCTGAGGTCATTGCTCCTTTAGAATAGGATGCATGTTTATTTATAGCCCTGTACAGGTCATTCCCCTCGTCCACTGCCACCAGCTGTTACTTCAGCCCCTGATCCACAGGAACAAATCTTCATCCGAACCACTGCCAGACCTTGATGTGAACGACTCCAGAAAAGACATCTGGTCCATCAACTCCTCACTCTCATCGCTACCACCCGGGATCGGCTGATCAATATTAGAGGGAGTTTACACTAACGGTTCGTCGAACGCGGTTCGACAGACACGTGTTTAAAGTGATGTGTGAACGTGTGAACGGGGTATTGGTTGTCGAACACGTTGGTTAAACCCCAGATACCCCGTTCACGCGTTCACACATCACTTTAAACACGTGTCTGTCGAACCGCGTTGAACCGTTAGAATGTGTAAATCCCCTCTTAGTTTCCAATTACTCAGACACGTTGAATCTACCCAGTGCCTTATCATTTGCAACATAATGCTTGAAGCTAACTAGACCCTTTCTCACACCTCAAGTGTTCTCTCAATCACTCACATCCAAGCCTACAGTCATGTCACCCGTCCCAGTGTTGATAAAAACTCACGCCTCCTTACATATTCAGTTCCTTTGTTACAGTGATATCTCTAAGCAGGAAAAAATGTCTGGTCTTAGGTAGAAGAAGATCAGTAGAGTAGATCAGTGTGCCAGATGGGTTAAGCCTAAGCTTTCGCTCTACGTCATAAGCTCCTGATTGTATAGATGAAAGGAAGATCGTTCTGTTTTTCCCATCCAACAAATGACCATCATTTTCAAGTTCAGACACGCTAGCGCAGAGTTGCAACACCTTCTTCAACATAGTGGCGTAATTTCAAGATCCGAGTCCTTGCTCATTCTAGGCGATTTGATTCAGTTCGGTGGATTGACCCGAGGTAGAACAGACTTTTGATTGGTCGATACTTTGTGCCCCTCGGGTAACATCGACTGATATTAAACTTAGAACAATGTCGTCTTCCTCACTATGTTGGAAGGATAAACGTATAAATCGGCCCTGAGTGATAACCCCTCCGCACTGGACCAGTGACACACATTTGGCACTTCATCCATTCTCCGTAGCGATGAGATACTGCAGCATCCATCTCATTGATTCCTATTCCTACTGAATAACTACCCCTCCCTTCCCCTTTTGGCTTTTGTCTGGCAACAATGTTCACCATTTCCAGGGAACTCTACCGGATAATGCAAATGCCTCATCTTCAATCACTGACGATGTTCAAAGCTTTTCCCGGCTGGTGTCGTCAAAAACTTCATGCGTTTCTGGCTTCACCATGGTTGTCATGTTTTCTCTAAACCTCTCATCTTTATACCTGCCATCATGTTCACAAGCACACGAAAGCACCCGCAACTGCCAGAGTATCAACCTCCCTAACACATTAACATGTATTATGCTTTTATTTTTGCCGGAAAGGTAGAACTGTTTTTGTATAACTGAGGAGATTGTCCATCATCGACCTGAAAAGGACTCTTTACTGAAAAAAGGGTCTCAATCCACCGGAAGCCTCTTCAGTCCATTTTGACAGTTTATCGGGAATAACCAGCGCTTCTATTCTTGGGGACAATATCGCGCCGAAGAGGTCGAGTCAAAGAAGTGGTAAAGGAGAGATTTAAGAAGGACAGGAGAAAGGAGAGATAGCTGAAGTTAATCTCTTCAATACGAGTAAAATTTTCGCGGGCAACATTAGCTACCTGATGTACGATGATGCGTCACAATACTCGCATTATTAAATACAAAGTTACAGCTGTATTGCACGTTCTCTTTCACTCTGAATATTAATAACCTCAGAAAACGTGATCAGGCTAGTTCATAGAATATGGAGCTCACTCAGCTACAACTACAAAATAGTCAAGACGCCCACGTTCTCATATATTCACTCACGCCTCATGGCGCCAATGCATCATCGTATCGAGGGGGTTAAAAGCGATCAGCGTTCTCTTTTGAGCGGGGGAGAGTCCCCAATGATAAAAGAATAATGAGAGCTGGTCCTTAGGGGTGCCACCAAAGTCCCTAAAATAAAATATAACTGCATAACACTTATGCAGTCCATACCCTACACAGGGATCGCTTTTCAGTCCAGAGTTCGTCTTTTGACTGCAAACAAATGCCTGCTTTTAGTCGGATCGAATTGCATAAATACATGCTGAAGGGGATCATTGGTTGTAATTATGGAATTCGATCCGTCCAAACTGTCTCTTAAACTGCAGAATTAGATTCTCAGTTTCTTCATAAAAGGTTAATTGGTGCAAGAACGTTATGTGTGTGTCAGACATCAGTTGTATTGTTTTCATGTTTGTTATGTGTTAGTTATAAGACAAGACATTATATTATAGTTGATATACTTACAGTATTTAGAGCTTTGTTGACTGTCTTTGATATCTTTTTTGAGAAGCTTAAACTAAACCTTGTTTGTACTGATGAGCACTTCAAAGATGCGAAAGTAAAGTAGTTGAATTAGTTTGATAATAGTCACAGGCAAATTTTATAATCCTTGTTTTGTAAATATATAAAGCAGAATGCCCTTTGAAAAGAATAAAGTTGAATTTTATGTTGTGTTATTTTTCATAACCTCCGTTGGAAATGCTATTTTATGCATTCTTTTAATGCCTTCATTTGTCTTAATGACTGTAGACTTGAACACAAAGCAAAATCGACAACTGGGAAACTTTAGAGTCAATCGAACCAACAGGAGACCAAAGCATCAACATTTGAGAAAAAGTCTTAAGAAGATAATCTTTGAGGTATTGATAGCGGATTGGACGATACACAGCGGAGAGATTTTGTGCGTATTTCTCTGAATCCTTCTTTAGAGATATTTTACAACTTCTCTGGAGAAAAAATCCGGCCAGAAACGTCTAGGAGATAAATTTACAAAAACTCACCTGTGTTCAATCCTAAATCCTACCCCTACCCTATTACTACAACTTCTTGTTCCCATACTAGCATCTCTAGTCAACTTTTATCGTGCTTTTTCCCCATTAAAATAAATCTCATGACATCTCTTTCTCTTCTTTCTTCTGATGTGGACAATCCCAGCTTTCCGAATCTCTCCATGTATGTCTTATCGGCCAGGCTAGTGATCATTCCAATTGTCGCCATTTTTCACTATTTTTTTTTCTATTTTTCTACTTATGTGCTGACCATACCACTACTGCGTACAGTCTAGGATGAAATGTGATCATTTCATCTTCCATTTCATAATTCTATGGCGATTTCTTTTTGTTTTGGTCCATTTGCAAAATGTTGCAATTCTTTGTAGCGAGTTTCGGTTTTAATTACTGATTACATTCGTGAACCTCATATAGGTCTTCCTGTAGCAATTTACAATCCTTGGTATCACCAGCGAAAAAGTTTGTGCATTTCCCTGTCCATTGCATCATGTCGATGATAATTAATGAGTGCGTGTGTAATTTTAGACATCTCTTCTGTCTGATAACGATGTCAATGGAGCCACTGAAGAAATATATTTTTCATTAAATTAGGGAATCAATTTGATCTACATTCTATATACCAAAAGCTTCTTTCCCCTTCATAAAGAGGGTAGCCAACCATCCAACTCCCATCCACCCCTCTCTTTCCCTTTTATCAAAATATATATACAAACAGTGGATTACTTTATATGAATATAAAAAAAAAAATCACAAATTTGTCGTCATATTTCTTATCGAATAAACGTATCACGACGCTTAATGAACAAAGATGATCTAACTTTGTTCTAAGATTAAGAATTTTAGGAAACTGAAAAGTACCCAGCTGTCATATATAAATTTGTTTAGGCTTGAACTACATACATCTTCACCGCTACATAAAACATGTTGTAATACAGTTCAATGATTCCAAAACAACGTCTTGTACAAGATATTAATAAAAACAACGTGTGTATCCCCTGCAATTATAAAAAAAAAAAAATGACATGTTCAAAATGAGGATGATGTTTACATTTTGGCATTACATATACATCACATCTTTTAAAATTAGATTCACAATAAAAAAAAAAAAACAGTATCACTACAAAAGGTCGTTTCTTGAGCAGTTATTGAAGCCGACATGAAAATGTTTTTTTTTCCGTTTTTTTATTTATTTATTTATTTGCAAGGTAACATATCACTAATGGTACAAAAACATTTACACATCCAATTCTACCTTCACAACAAGAAGACGACAGTAACAAGCAGTGAAATGCAAATTATAGTGATAATGTGTTATCTTTGTGTTATGTATTACGTATGTTTTATTTCTTTTTATGTTCTATTCTAGCATATATTTTTATGAACGAATAACACAAATAAAACTGATAAATTATGATAAATAGATAACAAAAACAAAAACATTATATAGCATTCCAATACGAATTTAGTTCAGTTTTCTATATCCAAAATGACTGACGTTTTGTTATGACCACTAGCTATTGAAAATTCGAACGATACAATTCTCACCGCATGGCGTTTGTGGGCGGGCCCGTTATGTAAAATCATAAAATACATTGAAATAGAAACAACACAAAATTTTATATATATATATATATATATATATATATATATATATATATATATATATATCGAATATTTATATATATACATATATATCACTGGTGGAAAATGTAGTAACACATTTGTAAATCACAACTAACACCACAGTCGGAAAAAAACGAATACGCGCGTCTATATATTTCAACTGCTAACAAAATCGTCTTCAGCAGTATGTATATACTATATATATATATATATTGTGTGTGTGTGTGTGTGTGTGTGTGTGTGTGTATGTGTGTGTGTGTGTCTGTATTAAGAGGAGTCATGTCAATCCATGAAGAAACACTTTCCAAACGAAAAAAGTATCTAAACCAAAACAACGATTTTATACACACTTCGAATGCATTTAATACAAACAATATATGGTATTTACACAGTGAAATTTAAACGACTACCAACTTTGTTTGATAAATTTATATAATATTACAAAACAACCAAGAAGGCTGTACCTTACTCAATTTTGATTTCGTACATCAATCAATTAAATTCAGAGCTGGGCGCGTTACCACCGGACGGGTAGTGCGTTACCGAAAAATCTGCGTATATACATAATGCAGACCGCTCTATGGAAATCAAAATCGGTAACGCACCCCAGATTTTTCGGTAACGTATTACCTGTCCGGCGGTTAACGCGCCCAGCTCTGGACAGTCATTAAATTAGCGAACTTGTTATCCCATAGAGACGAAGAATCGAGTAACATCGTGGTTTTGGCAGCCACAAAACCATAAACGTTAACAAGTTTCAACCGACATTTGATACTTTTGCTTATTTTGCCATAAATAATAGTAAATATTACGACTGTTTAATTTCGCATTATTTATTAATTTATGCAATTTGGCAGATATGGTGACAATTATAATGGAATGTATGAATGTAGCAACTGTTGACAACTCCAAAACGTTCACGGCTTTGTAAATGTCGTGAGGAACTGGTGTCTTCCTAGTAAAAATTAAAATATAGACCACTGAACTGGGTCACAATTAATGCTCACCAAGACAGCGACTCGCTATTGCAGTCATTTCCGCTGAAAGAATAAAAGAAGATATTCAGTCGTATTCTACGTGGAAATCTTTGGTTATTTATAAAACGTGTGAAACACATCTATAAAGTTTTACTAATAGATCAAATCGAAACGAAGCTTGCGCAGTGTGTTTTGTCCGGATTGAGGGGACGATTTTGATGTTTTGCCCATTTATTACCTTATCATTCTTTTAAACTAAGTATTCATTAATTTTTAGATGTTTATCCTATATATAGTTAGACTCGTTTTAATGAATGGAGTTCAGGCAAATTGTGAAGTTTTAACGGAAACTTGAGCCTACTATTGTACATTATAGGCTTTCCACAGAGCAGACACAAAACGATGAATATTTGTTTTAGCAACATGTGTTACTTTATATAAATTTTGTTACAAATGATAAGAAACTCACAAATATTTAAGTTATGTATCATTCGTTATTTATCTATCCACGACAATTTTTACTATTTGCGTGGCTGCAATGACGACGCCTCTTAATTTTAGTTCAAGTGGGTGATCCTGGAAAAGTATTGAGGCAGTATAACGAACCGTAACAATTAATCAGATATAACTTCAGAGCACTTTTTAAACCCTGTTTTATGACATTTTTCTGTACGTATCCATGAAAAAGTACCATTCCCCTCCCAATTCTCAGATACTGTATCAGAAAATCATAGCACCACAGTGAAAATTCACCTTTGCAATCAATTGCTCTCGTATACCGTCGGGGAATGTGACAATGTCGATTTTTGGTAGTACTTTCTTGTATATTCATGTATTCTTTGGCTGTTTCTCCATCTTCCTGGTTTTCTTTGTTGGCAAAGGTATATATATAATTATTTTGGGTGAGCCTACAATTTGTGTGAATGAAGCAACATGACCAGTTGACAGCAAATATCAGATTGATATTACCGTGCATTTTCTAAAGGCAAAATTACTCAATATTCTTTCTGACATATGGTTCTTAGATTTTTATTAGCATTTGAATTAAATATTTTTAATGTGCATATCAATTTCCAAGTTTCATTGCCCCTTTTTCATCAAATTCGCTAGGACATCAACATCTCATCTTCATAAATTCTTAATCACGTTATAAAATTTAAATTGTATTTTGGCTTGGTTCCACACTGTACACAAAATTAGCTAATATTTCATACAAAATTTTTTGTGGAACTCCTCAAAGGTTTTCTCAATGGAGCTTACGCCAGGAGGCCGTGAATAGTTGTGGCCAAAGCTGTCACACATGTCCTTTGCTGTAGTACTGCTGGGGCAGGAAACAATCACTTCAAGATATCTAATCTGATAATACAAGACAATGCAATTTTTTCAGCTGACTCTTAACTCCTCTCTTATCACCCACTTGCACATGAAAACATGCATTTACAAATCAGAATGTCACTGTTCAAGTTCAAGAATAGCTGTCTGGTATACAATAGTGTACATGTGAGTAAAAGCAGCAACGACTGCAACAGCACTGTAGGAGAGAGGCCAAACGCAGAGTATGGGATCAAATGTATTTAACGTTTTGCCCAGCAGTTATTTCTGAAGAAGCCCTGCTGGGCGAAACGTTAAATACATTGGATCCCATACTCTGTGTTTGGCTTCTCTCCTACAATTGTGTACATGTTTGTGTGTATGTCTGTGTATGTCTGTTAGTAACACTATTAGCTGAAAATAAACAGTTTAATTTAAAAAAAAATCAATGACTAACCCTGTAGAGGGATATTGGCTGGATAGTTATACTGTATGCAATTGAAACTTTTGGGATTTTAGTGTTCTCAAATGGACAGTGTCGTGCAGCAGTCCTCAATCTTTACAGCCGAATCTTATTCAAAGAATAATGTTCAAGCCACTTCTATACTTTCACTATCCATCTTTTAAGCTGGTCTTAAATCTCACTTCCAAGGACACCATTCCTTTTCTCATGCTCCTGTGGCAGGGGATAATGCATCTAATGTACCATATTTCATGTGTACTGTATAAGGTGATTAAATGGGGTGAAGTGATAAGACTAGGTATTCCCCTTTCTGTAATTTCCTCCCATGAAGAGTCGAGGTTGCTTCGACTTGGCCATCCCCTCTTACAAGGTAGTAAAGGCTTTTGGTGTTTACACAATATATATATCGACCGACCACAACATGGGAAAGAGCTGGGAGATAAGGAGCAAAAAGTGGTACATGTACCCTGTGTGTTGAAGGCTGGTAACTTGCTGCATGTCTATGCATTTCCAGATTTGAAAAATTTCAGAGCTATAATGAACATCTGTTCACACAATATGCATAACATGTATGAACACACACTCATACCCTGTCATCCAAAATTTATTGTGGAAAAGGGAACAGCATTGAAAGAAACTCCGTTATTGGTAATCTAATATAGTGCAACCTCAGATAACTAAGTAATACATTTTGTGACTCCATTCTTAATCCAAAATATTCCTTAACCAAAATAATTATGGTGAATGTGCCAAAACACTACTAAGTTGGTGGGATTGTGTGTACAGGCATATGTGTATATTTGTATCCCAAAGTATCGTTTGTTAACAGAGACAATAATTGTTCACAGATTTTTTCATTATCTGATTTGTTCGTTAAATTGGACACTTGTTATCTGAGGTTCAATTTTACTTGTGAAATAATTATATGTCCATGTCATTCAAGATGCATGGTGTTATACTGAAATCTAATACGCATTAAAGAAAACCCTAAATTTTAACTTTGCATACAAGTAATTACTTTTGATGGGAAAAAAATTATGACATGATGGAAAGACATCTTATTTGATCAGAGATCCTTACTTTCTGGCATCTTATTTTTTTCAGCCCTATTTTTTCACATCTTTTTATCACTTATGAAATTTCAATTCCTTTCATACAAATAATTATAACCCTTATATGGGTGAAGTAACCTTTGGTATACAGACATTTATGTTAGTCATTACCAGGTAATTCTCTTCAGATGAGGGAAAGTTGCTACCTAAAGAACTAAAACAATGATTTTTGGAAATATTTAAGGATACAAACCATCCCAATATTTATGAACAGCTGTAATGAAAAGTAAATTCATAAAATATTAATTCATTTGACTATTTATTTGTCCCATGTTTCTGCTGTTGGTAATTCATAATGATTACAGAAATCAGGGTCATGAAATGAAAATTACATATACACAAGCATTTATCCCTCTCAAAACATAAATAAATAGTTTATATTGCCACAAGTTCATGATTGTACAGAGCAATTTCATCCTCTGCATCTTCTCCTTTCTGTACACTTCCAGTGCATGACACAGACTGAATTTACATAATCAAAATTCTGGAATGTTTAAACTTCACTCTTGCAGGCAAGCATGCATACCAATGTACACAAGACTATTCTACAGGCAGTGTTCTAAGCTTATTGAAAACTTAAGAAAAAAATCTCTCCAAACTTAAAGCCTCAAGATGAATTGTAATGAAAAACAGGTGATTATTTGCTTTTAAGTGGGATTAAGTCTTAACTTGCTCTAGTATTATGACAGTGCTATATGCAGTATGGATGACTTAAGAATGGTAAAATAGATTGCTTACGTTTACTTTTGCAATTACTGTACATTACCAATCACTGACCATTGTTAAATATCTGTTATCATGATTTGCATTCACTTTGTAGTTACATATTTCTTGATGAACAAGATTACTTGACCAAGAATAATGTATGGCAGCACAATCTCTGTACAGTACTATATCATGTTTTCATTTACCATCTCATCTAAATCAAATTAGGGTTTAGTAATTAAAAATAAGGTTTGGAGTATTTTAATTCCTTCAGCAAGTTAAGGTTCATGGGTTTCTCCATTTTTAGTATTTGTAATTCAAAGGCCTATTCATTATTATCAGGGCTGTACCCTCAGGAGGGGGGGCCATAATGTTCAAATTATTGAGTACTGTATTCTCATAGGAGAACAAAATTGAAACATGTCTCAAACAATCAGTTAAGATTTCTTCCACAACAGAATTCCTTCTGAAAATTGATGTAGGCCTGTACATCTTGTCTGACTGTTCATCTGCAAAGGTCATCATCATATAACAATTTTACTGATAAAAAAAGAACACAAATTCATAAGAGCTCAAGCCAAAACCCAGTTAACCTACAGATAATGGCTGCTACTCTATATTAAAACGTACTTCACTGCATTATGTATTTGCTGCGACTAATGGCATCAAAAGATCTAATGAGGCACAATGAACAGTTTGAGAATTATGTTTCCCATTCTTAAACTTTGTGCAAGAGGCCACTTACATCACCAAATACTCCACAATACTATGCAGTTGCTGCTCCTACAAAGATGGGTGCCAATAATATCTAAATGGATCTATATGTAAAGCACCCTTCTATTCGGTTCAGTCTTATCTGAACTATTGAGGGTACAGCTAAAGTTTGCTTAGGGGTGGTGACAGTTTAACATGCACTGGGGTTACAGAAATGATAGAAAATTTAAATTAATTTATAAATATGAAAAATGCTCTCCTTATTTATGAAGTAAAAAGGTCACAAGGGAATTTAGGTATATCAGAGAAAAATATATCGGTAGTTTACATAAAACCAAGAGAAAATGAACGTTCATGAGTGACATTAAAATCTTTTACTGCATGAATTAATCATCAATTGTCCATAAAAAGAATATAGGTTGTGCTACATTTTCTTAAAACATGAAGAATTTACTAAATACTAAACATGAATAATCTTTTAATGATTTGGTAGCATATGAATTATCATGACATCCATAAACAGTGTATCTAAAGTTCTATGATGAATAATCAAATCACCAATTTGCTCTCTTTCCATGAAATAAGCACAAATGGCAGACAGATGATACAGTACAGTACTATAAAGCAGGTTACCTAGGTTCATCTGAGTAAAAGGAAATTTTATATTTGAATATTTTGATTATCAGGCAAAGAATTTGCTTCAGTCAAATTTATCATTTGATATTTTTTGGTCTAAAGAAAACAATTCTTTGTTCTAGATGGAAATTCCATTACAGGAATAAATGAATTTACTAAGGAATGTATTTTCATTTGATGATCAATAATATTTTCTGAAATTCTACAATGTCCACCTCTGAGGTTTGGTGTAGAGGATTTAATACATTTTTTGTTGATGGTCTCATTACAAAAACCTCTATGGTCATAATAGAACTGTAATTTTTGTGTCAATGTAGCGATTTTTAATTTGTCTACAAACAAGATTCTTTTGTGGTGGATATATATATGAAGTATTACGTGATGCTGGGACAACTTTTATCTTTACAAGTTCAAGATTCTTTTGTGACGGATCTATATGAAGTATTATATGATGCTGAGACAACTTTTATCTTTACAAGTTCAAGAATGTTATGAGTGCAATTCCTCAACAGTGCATCATCCTTTCATCACAGTAGTTTCTTTCATAAACCAATAAATTACTGTATACTGGCATTACACTGAACTTGTGAAATGGTGCAAAGGCCTACTTAAGTGTAAATTGATTAACTTGAAAAAAGACACATTGATTTTGAAGTAATAAAATTCGTTACCCTTGGTTTCTTTACTTGATCTGGAAAAAGTGGCATGCTTTTTTATGAACTACAAAAATAAAGGAAGGGGATAATTCTTTGAAAATGATGTACACTTGACACTAATAATTTTAAATTTCGATTCCATGAAATTAATTTTGTGATATCAACTGACCTTTCGAATCAAAGAGCTCCTTCATTAGTACCACTTGTAAGAGTCACCTTTGCTTTAGTACCAGATGCTTATCATTGCTAAAAGTAGGGTCACCTAGATACAGTATAAGACAGACACAATATCATCAACCAGCATTAAGTACCAAAACTACGTTCATCTACCCTTTTGTCTCAAAACTATAACTATCTCTGCTATTGTATCGAAGTGAAGGCATACCTTCTTCAATACTACCAAAATTACAGCTTTACCCATGCTTCAGTGTCAAAAGTAGAACCATACAACAATGATTACCAAAACTATTAATGACTTCAATAGTACCAAAATTAGATCCATTCTCATTTCATGGTACCATGGTTATGGTACCCCACTTAGAACCCCATACAAAGTACTATAGCCTTTACCACATTACCAGTAAATATTAAATATATCATTATCTTTGTATCTTCACTATCAATGTCAATTTAAATCCCATCATAATTTAATAGTTCCTCTAACATGTCAAATCTCCAGGTTTTCTTCAACTATGACTAGTTTAATATCTGATTCAACTCGTAGAAAACATCAACACACAGGCAGTTTGCATGTCATTGAGAGTTTGACACTGGATCCATTCCAGCTCTGTAGTTTCCACTAAATCTTCTTTCACTTTCCACTCTGCTGAGCATTCCATCACTGTACATTTTCATACCACATATAAAGTACATGTCAACATTCTTACACAACAACTGGCTTAGAAGCCTACAGAATTTCTATTTTCATCACCCACATTGGAGGGGAAGTGTATTTGTGACAAGAAATCTACGTATCACAGAAAGCTTTGACAAGTGGATGTTGTGACCTTTGACCTCTGGTTTCAAGGCCATTTAAAGCAGAGGACTCAATGACCTGGGAAACATGCAGGCAGTGTGTATGACAATGAGGTCAAATTTTCCAGACTATCCACCAATTGGAAACAACTTACACCACAATGCAAAGTTATGTCAGTCACAGATTTACTGACATCAGAATAGGTTTGCAATTTGCATTTTGACAATAAGGGAGATTCTTGCTCAGATAGAATTCACTTTTTTATGAAATTATTTTTCTGTCTCAAAAGACAATTTGTCAACATATTCATTATCATCTTCAACCAAGTTGATTATTAATGACAAAAATATGAAGTTTAAAAAAATAAAGATAAAATAACACTATAAGCTCATGTTTATACATTCCTACATATATCAAGGGCTTTTTCCCCCTTACAAGGGAGGTAGCCAAAGTTATGTTTATAGAAACAAGATAAAAATAACAGTGATTAGGGGGGGGGATATATTCATTTATATATATATACATAACTATTACTTCAAATTTTGCTGAATGGAAACCCAGAGCCTCATAGTAGCTAGCAACTGTCCTTAGGACCTTATAGATCTCTCTGAGAAGAAACTTTGGACTTGTCTGGTTATATCAGTCTGGACCTGTTTCTAAGTCACTATCAGAATGAGAACAGGGGATCAGTCACCGGTTGTCAACTATAGATAGATAGATAGATAGATAGATAGATAGATATTATATATATATATATATATATATGTTGGGTCCACTCCAAAGATCAAGTATCAGCCCCCTGAGAGTGCATCATCAGATAGAGGTGAGGGTGTTGATGGGTTATGATGACAGATGGAAGTTGATGACACTGAAGTTTATCTATAAGGATCATCGCTTGACTACCTCTCATTGGTTCATACACACAAGGAAATGAACTATGGGGAACCTGTAAATATCTCAAATATCAACCTTCACACTATCATCAGAAATACTGAGAGAACTTAATTGAGGTTAAACAATGCCCTCATTACTGTGGAGTTTAAAAAAGAAACATACACACACACTTGAATTTGAGGCTAGGTATGATAAATTGAAGAGTAGGAGATGGGACTTAATGGGCACTGCTCCTTACCTGTATATTACAATTAGGGAAACAAACAAAAACAGCCAAAATACACACACACACACACACACTGTGTGGGGACCATACCACAGGAATATGCATCAGTGATATGGTCTTCATGCAGAGTGAAGGATACAAGCAAGATTGACAGAATACAAAGAGCAGCAGCCAAAATCGTCCCCAGCCTGGCAGATAAAGCATATGAACCAAGACTAAAATAACTGGGTCTGCTAACTTTGAAAGATAAAAAGAGAAAGAGGTGACATGATTACAGTATTCAGGTCACTAAAAAAGTATTGATTACATTGATGGAAGGAATTTTTTGATAAAGGGTAGAAGGGCTTTAAGAGGTCGTGAGAACAAATTAAAGAAGACTACTATTAAAGGATGTAAAGAAATACAGTCTTCCATATGGATACATAAATACTTGGAATATTTTGGAAGGTGATATAGCTCAAGTTGGAACAATACAAGAATTCAAATCTAAATATGATAATTGGAAATCAAGGAGATAGACTAAATTGAAATTGTACATGAATTTGAGGCTAGATATAATAAATTGAAGACTAGGAGATGGCACCCAACAAGCATTGCTCCTCTCCTGTGCACTACAATTAAGTAAATACAGTTGGATAATACAGATATATATATATTGGTAGGAGTACGAGGAAACAAGAGTGAGCTTGTGTGAGTTTATTTCTCTATTTTTTCTTTATAGAAGTCCTTCCTCAAAGAGACTACAGACAGAATAATCATGCAAGTATCTTTATGCACTACCTATCTTAGAGGTCTTTTTATCACTATCCTATCCTTCAATGTCACAACTCCTCATCATGATTCTGTGTCACCTAGTGACTCAGGTCTATCTGTCCTCTGCTGACCTTTCTCCACATGGTCCAGTCATTTGCCCTTTTTGCATAAATATTATTTCTGTAATCTCCCAAAGAAAGGACTAATGTCCAAAACATCTCACAAGCTCACCATCATCTTTCTTCCAACCTCTATCAATATCTTATATATACACAAGTCAAGAGTTTTGATGAGAGTAGTAGAGCCCGTGTTAGAATTGGAAATGGAGAGAGTGAGTGGTCTGAGGTAAAGATGGGGCTGCAGCAGGAATATGTTATATTGCCATGGCTATTCAATGGATGGGGAGGTGTGGGAGGTAAATGTGAGTAATGAGCAGGGGACTGGAGATGGTTAGAGAAAATTGAGAAATGTGGGAGGTGAACCAGTGGTTGTTTGCTGATGACACTGCACTTGTGGCAGGGTCAGAGGGGGGATTAAGGGAGTTGGTGACAGAGTTTAGGAAGGTATGCGATAAGAGAAAGTTGAAGATAAATGTGGGTAAAACTAAGGTGATGAGATGTACATAGGGAGAGGATAGCAGCGAGTTGCAAGTCTTAAAGAAGAGAGGTTGGAGGAAGTGGATAGCTTTGGGTATTTGGGGTCACATGTGGCAGGAAAGGGAGGAATGGAGGTGGAGGTACAATGTAGACTGAGAGAAGCATGTAAATACTTTGGGGAATTAAAAAGTATCATCATCATCATCATCATCATCATATCTTGTCGCACCAGAACCGTGTCCATATAAGGGCAGTTTCATTTGCTTCCCTAAGGTCTTGGTCGGGAAATAGGCATTTGGGAATGGATGCAAAGAGATTATATGAAGGGGTGATTGTACAGATGCCACTGTATGGGGCAGAGACTTGGAATTTAAGGGAGGCAAAGAGGAAAAGTTTAAATGTATTTAAAATTAAATGTCTGAGAAGTATGGTAGGGGTTACAAGGTTGGGTAGAGTGAGAAATAAGGTGAGGAGAAGAGTGGGGGTGGAAAAGGAGATGACAGATAGGGCTGATGAAAGAGTATTGGGATGGTTTGGACACATCAAAAGAATGAGTGAAAAAAGATTAGTAAAAGAGGTGTGACCATGATTCATGGATTGCATGAGGCTGTCATTTAGTAGTCTAATACCATTCCTTGTGACTAGAAAAAGGGGCTGGTCATTCCTATCTGGGAAGGGAAAGGGACCAGTGGGAATGCAACAATTACCACAGTATTCTACTGTTCAACATCTTGAGACAGGGAGGATTTACTGGTTTGAGAAGAAAGATCAACAAGAGGTCATAGCATACTTGTTTTGAAGAATTTAGGGAGTTTAGCTTTCCATATAGAAGTATAGGCTTATAGAATAAGTTGGATGAAAATATAATTCAAGCCAATACCCTAAACAAATTTAAAGCAAAATTTGATGAGTTGATGCAAAGAAAGGATCTCGTGAGAAAGCTCCAACCCAGATCATGTAACTAAGTAAACAAGTAAACTCGCTGATCTGCTGGCATGGGTTCACTCCTGTTTGATCACAACAGCTACAACTGCTTCATTAAAAAAGAAAGGAAACATTCCAAGAGGATGAATTGAGTGATTAAAAAAAAAATCTGAAATCAATCTTTGTGAGAGGAAGCTAAAACTAGCTGGTCATATGTGGATAACAATCTATTTTCTGGGGGGGTTCTTCTGTGTACCTATGTCATGTCATGCTGATGTTTATTAAAGAATGGGATTCACAATTCCCTAGTATAGTTTTATTCATACACAACACGAGACATTAGCGATTCACTCTCTTCTTGTCAGGGAAAATCGAGGAAAGGTCTCACCTGCTCCTACAAGAAGAGAGTGAACTGTTAAAGTCTATTGTTTTAGGTTTGAGTCTTGGTCAGGGTGCATAGGTTAGGAAGGGTATCACCCACTCTGAGTGAGGGTACCCAATTGCCAAAACCAAATCCTAAATCCCTTCATGGGACATTGTCTTATGGGGCCCTAATTAAGGGTGTTCATGTTGCAAAATTGACCCCCTACCTCCCTCCCTCCCTCCCTCTGTACGAATGTGTGTATATATGTGTGTATATATATATATATATATATATATATTATATATATATATTTATTATATTTATATATCTATATATACATATATATACATACATGCATACTAATGTATTCAATCATAAACATTAATGCAAAGATAACATCATCAGTTTCCAGAATAAAATTTAAAAGTGAAACATTTTTTGAAAGATATGCCATTAAACATCAACTTGACTGAAAACGCTTGGAGCCAATGACCAGAACACATAAAACGAAATAAAACATTTACAACAATAACGACAATAACAACAAAACCTAACAAAGAGAGGTGCTCGCGAGAGCCAACGAGGGGTTCTCCTCCTCGTCCGAGGACGAACCTCTCCACTCCTCCGGGTGTCCGTCAGAATGCAAACTGCAAAACTAAGTACTCGAAGGTAGAAGTGCCCCTGAGGACTGATCCACAACTAAAGGCTAAGACTTGGTGGGGCTACGGGCAATAGCGTTGTCGTGAGCTTTCTGGCAGTTGAAGAGCCACTTGATCACCCGGGCGTTCTTCTCGACAATGGAAGGTTCCCCCGAGGTGAGAGGCGGCATGTACGAAGAACCTGTCCCAAGGCATCCAATCCTCGCCGCCACAGACGGACGCGGGGCGCCTCCTCCTCCAGGTCCTCCACCTTTGGCTTCGTCAGAATCCGAGCTCGCTCTTCGACCTTGCCAGGACTCCTGTGACGAAATGTCCTCGAAGTATATGGGCGAAGAGTGAGGCGACGGGTTAAGGATGATTTCTTTAGTCGAACCGTCGAGGCCCATGGAATCGAAGAAGGCCTCGAGGTCGATGGGCGGACGCCGGTCCTCCACAGGGGGGTCGTCGTCCCAGCGACAACACCAGCGTTCGTGGGAGACGTCGGACCTGGAGCGAAGGATGGGTCTCCGCTTAGTTTCGTCCGTGGCTCCGCAGTTCGAGACGTCGCTGTCCGAAGACCTTCGACACTCGGGGTTCAGGGTATTTTTGGGGACGAAGGCGATGGGGGCCTTGGCCAGGGGCGCCCGTGGGTGGAAGAAAGCGAGGTTCTGCGGCGGGGGAGGTCGGGTCGGGGGAGGCCGAGCTGGGGGGGACTTTGGCGGGTCGCGGAACATCCGAGGCGGTTTGGGCGGAAGGTCCGGGGGTAGGTCCTTGGCGCGGTCGATCGCCGGGGACGTGTGGATGGCCCCGGGGCACGAGGGCCTCCGCATCCCGGTGCCGCTGGTCATCGTCGTCGTGTCCGAGCCCGAGTCCGGAGGAACAATGAGCATCGAACTCCCGCAGCTGCTGCTGCTCGCCAGGTCGGGTAGTGACTTGTGCAGGGTCACCGTGGCGGGTTCTGCGCGGAAGGTCCCCGAGGGCGAGGAGGAGAACCGGGCGGGCGGAGTCCTCGCCTTCCCCTCGGGGCGCGGGAAGTCTCTGAACTCGATGTGCGACGGAGGCGAGGACTTGTGGGGCGACGTGGGAACGATACTCAGGTTCTCCTTCGAGTCGGTGTTCAGGAGCCGCCGAAGCTTCATCTGGATGTCGTCGCCCCGGTCCCCCGGTCCGTGGGAGAGGGAGCGCCTCAGGTCCCCCGACTTGGTGCCCCCCTCCGGCTGCGTCTTGGCACGGGGCCTTGGCGTCACGCGCGGGGACCTTGCAGGCAGCGGCGGGGGGACCACCGACAACACGGCCCCGAGGGAGATGGGGCCTGACGGAGGCGTGAACTGGTGGTGGCCCCCCGGGGGCGCAGGTGTCCTGCCGGAGGGGGAGGTCGCCGAGAGACTCTGAGGCCCCCCATGGTCGCGGGCGTTGAGGGAGTTGTTATTATTGCCCCCGCCACTGCGTCCCCCTTCATGGGGGCTTCCGCCCTGGGAGTGGTGTCCGTGGCGTCGCTCTGGCAGGGGCGAGGGCTTGGACACGTGGAGGGTGTGCGAGGGCGCGCTCAGGAAGATGTTGGGGTTGGAGGAGATGTGGAGACGCTCGGGGCGCGCCGGCTGCTGACGAGACACGAGCACCTGGTCGCTCTTGACGTAGCGCGATTTGGACTCCTGAAGAAGTTGGACGGCGCTCTTGGACCCTGCTCCTCCTCCGACCCACCAGCCTGAGGGCCCTACCATCATCCCTCCCCAACCGAGGGACATGGTGAACCTGCAAAAGGGGACACGGGATTAGTAGAGACACTTGGGGGAAAGAAAGCGTATAGTGGTCTGACATTAAACTGTTTCTAAAGGGCTCATTACCTGTGTGACGTCGTGATCTTCGTAGCAACGGCAATGACATCACCTTTATCACAAAGAGTAACGACCTGAAGGATCACACTTAAAAGTAGTTGTTGTTGTTACTGGCGTTGGGTAGTTCGCGGTGACACAGAGTTATAATGAACGGTTTTACGGGAACCGGGTCAACTTCTTGGTCTTCTGCTCAAGGTTCTCTATCCCATACAAGTTATGAAACGTATATAAACTAACCAGAACACGTGAGGCAGACGTGAGGTATCCTGGGAATGAACATGGGCTATCAGATATGTTATCTAACCTATGTTGGTAACTTGGTATGTCTTTTGCTCTGCGCAGAGGTACCAACAGTAGTCTCTTTAGTTTTACTCTGATATATTCAGCCAAGTTTTCGATTTACTTTTTTTATTTATTCATTTTTTGGCAAGATATTGCTACGTCCCAGTGTAACTATAGCTCTGTCTATAGGAACTATATGCGTTTCCTAGGCGGGTTATTGAGGTGGAATTTGTTCTGGTTGGACTGTGTGTGATGTTTGTGGTGACGGGTAGTAGCCAGTAGGTCTGATAGTAGGTGAGGTACGTGTAATGTTGGCTGTGTGTGTGTGTATGTGTGTGTGTGTGTGTGTGTGTGTGTGTGTGTGTGCGTGTGTGATGGGAGGGCCTGTGGAGGTCATAGACTTAGTGTGCGTGTGTTTGTGTGTGTACTATGTCAGATGGCAGGTGTTACGTCTAACATGTGCTATGACTGGACTGTGCAATGATAGTATGTCCACTTGGACGTGTGCAGGGGTGCGGTGCCTATTTCATGGGTACCGGACTAATGAAGCTTGAAAAAAACAAATTAATGATAAATAAATAAATAAATAAATAAATAATAATAATAATAACTTATCAGTAATGTAATACTAAAATTTTTCCTACAGATACCAACCAGCACCTATAATCCATCATCCCTTCATCCTCTCTCCCTCACCCCATCGGTCACCACCCACGTGTTGGGGGGGGGGGGAGGGAGAGAGGGAAGGACCATCTTAATGTACCCTTCATTTCATCCTGCTTGTGATTTTTTTAAATAAATTCTTTTTTTTAAACCTTGGCTAATTGCACACATAAAAATAATAGACAAAATAACCTAATGGAATCTGAACACAAATCAACCATTCAGCAAAATTACAGAAAAAAGTCTGTATCTGTACCATGTCCAGGTACAACTTTGCATTTTTTCTTTCATATTTTTATCTATTTTCACGAGAATCATGTTTAAAATAAATATCTTATCTCAAAAGTATTTTTTGTGGGACCTTTTGGCGAAAATATTTGTCGTCTGCTAATTTGCATTCTAAAACACAACATACAGCGCCATCTCTTGGTGATGACGTCACGATGTATGCCAAACCAAGCCATCTCAATTGACAACGTCGTCCTGTAGCGAAACAAACCTCATCATTTAGCTCCCCGTGTATGTTCTGTACGGTCATCATAATCTTTCTTCTGCCTTTCTCTCCGAGTTCTATATGTTCTTAATATATTATTATTCTCCGCTTCTTTTCTTCCCAATCGTGCATTTTCCTCGGTTCTTCCTTAATTTGTATATTTCCCAAATCTAATATTAAATAACCTGTGACACTCGACACGATTACTATTCTTCAAACGCAATGACATTACATGAAGAATGAAAAGAATCCCTGACGTCACTGCGAAGTAGATAGTGTCATGGGTAGGTTTTACGAGAATGGCTGAAGTAGACGACGTAATTATACATTGCAAAAGAAAAAAAAAAAGTTCTTGTGTAATTTGTTTAGCTATTATTGACTTTGGTAAGTACTAAAAACATATTCCGGTAAAATTAGATACGTTTAATTTTTAAAGTGTTACGCTTTAAAACATAATGTCCAGTGCTAATGTATTGCGTCATATTACACGAACACTGAAAAAACAGAAATATTGGAAATGATAATACTGAGCCTGATTAAAGTCGGAGGATGGAATGCTTTCCCTATGTGAAGATTTGACTGATAAAAATCATGTCAAACAAAACTCAGTATCTTATCTAATCAGACTCAGAATTATCTATCAACTTGTCTCGCGCGTTGGCAAAAGCCTAAACCCGGCAACACGACCTTGAAGATTTCTTTACTTGTATTCATAACAAAAGGTGTGTACAGTACATGTCAAGAAGAGAGGTCAAGTGGCACCCGTTTTTACTAAAGTAACTAAATACCTCTGACAATAACAAGAATCGCAAAATTATCCTTTTAGACACAAACATTCCAACCCGGACAGTACAAGCCAGTGACGTCAAAGGACATGACGCCAATGAAAACAAGTAAAAGACTCGCAAAATATCAATCATACACCACAAATACTTGGAATACAATTCCAAGCACGGCTCGGCGGAGCAGTGGTACCGTTCGCAACTGGTGATCTAGCGGTTCGGGTTCGATTCCCGCCCAGGGCTGAAATAGATTCCAACTCTCGTGGTCAAAGAGTTTGTGTGTGGGTGCGTGTGTGTGTGTGTGTGTGTGTGTGTGTGTGTGTGTGTGTGTGTGTGTGTGTGTGTGTGTGTGTGTGTGTGTGTGTGAGCTCTCATCCGGGATGGTAATAGCACACCTTCCCAAACTTAGTCACTAACTTTATTTTTAATCCCTCCTCTGATCCTGCCAAAAGCGCAGTGTCATCAGCAAACAACGACTGGCTTATTATTATTATTATTTTTTTTAACTGTAGGACTTATGTCTAGGGGCTCCTTATACACAAAATGAACAACATATCCTTCCAAAACAACACGTGGCAATTGTTGTCAAAATAATTCCACGTAGAATATGCAATTGCCACTTCGAGTATCAAAAACATCCCAACGTAGTCCCATAAGCCTCTTGTTCTTTCCCACTGTTCAAACTGTACTTGCGCGGCTTTCTAACATCTACAAATCACGACATATCACTCACAAACACACACACCACGGCTACGAAGTGGCCATTGCTCATTTCCAGACAAATACACAAGTTAGAGGAATACATAACAGAATGACGGTAGTAGCAGCTAAGGCCACAATTACTATCATCACTACTAACAGCCATGGACACCGTGTTTAATCATGTTTCATATTAAACAACGCGCATCTTTCAAACACATTTGCGGCCAGTTTCCACAGAGGCCTGGGTAGCTTGGAGCCTAACAGTAAACAGATCCAAATCCAAACTAAACAGAGCATAACAATACGAATACATATAATTTTTGAAGGTCGCCCCAGGACCCGAACCGGGGTTTCGCTTGACGCTAAACCAACACCTTACAGAGCGACCCATTGTTTGGCTTCAAGCGAAAAACCGGTTCGGTTCGTGGTGCGACAGTCGGAAATTATTTGCACGACTCTCGCCGTTACTAGCGATTCATTTCAGAACCAAACAACGTTCATCTCCGTCAGGGGGTTAGCAGCCTGTTTCCCCCCATATACCCCAGACTTATGTACTTCTGTTCTTTAGACTCTAGGAGAGATCACCTCATTACTGAATATAAATCGTCACGCAATCACTAACTACCACTAGTTTTGGGTTTGTGGTCCCACCAAGGGGTCCATGAACCACAAGAGGTGACCACTGGTTTAGGCAGAATCCGCTTACGACATATCAACACAAGTTAGGTAACGCAGCAGATAGTTTGACAAGCTGTCTCACCCCCACACACTAATGTTGTTGTTGTTGTTATCATCATTATTATCTTTAACTGTCATTATTATTATCATTGTTATTAGATGGAACGTGAGAGGTAAGGGGGGAAATATTACATCATCATTGTCATCATCATCATCATTATTATTATATAGAACGGGAGAAGGGTGAAATATTACAACTGGGTGTAAGGCAATCCCCACACACCTGAAACAGACAGGAATATAACAACTGAATAAACCAATAAATAAATGAATGAATAAAGAAGAAAATAATAACAAGAAAGAAGTACGGAAGTAGGCAGAGCAAGAGACACGACCACAACATATCAGGGGAGGAGGGCGAGAGGGCGATGGGGCTTCCCTGATCTTCGGTGTCATGGCCCAGGGACACCGAAGGACATAATAAGGGTAACCCGAGCAGCGTGGCGGGATTAAGGGATGACCCTTCATCCACGGGGAGCTAAGAATGGATGGGGGGTGGAGGGGCAATAAATGGGTTGTCTGGATGGATGGATGG
Source organism: Oratosquilla oratoria (assembly GCF_046742065.1). Lineage (NCBI taxonomy): Eukaryota > Metazoa > Arthropoda > Malacostraca > Stomatopoda > Squillidae > Oratosquilla > Oratosquilla oratoria. The sequence goes on along the minus strand of NC_134804.1, from coordinate 44,176,773 downwards.
ATGCATATATTAACCCTATCACCCTCGCCTCCCTTACTAGGGGTAAAAGGCTTGTTGGTATATGCATGGAACAAGATAACAGTCCAAAGTTTCTTCCCATAGAGATCTATAAGAGGTTCCAAGGACCGTTGCCGTCCATTGTGGGGTTGCGGGTTTTCAGGAAGTGGAATCTGAGGCAACAATTTATTATCAAATGCTGAAGGCTCACTGGTAAAACCGACCAAGTCAAACTGCAATGAAAAAAAAAAACCGCACAGGAACGATCTCAAACGGAAGAATGGATTTAAATTGGACAAATTTAGATTTAAGAAGGAAATGGGCAAGAATTGGTTTACTAATAGGGTGGTCAACGAATGGAACAGACTTAGTAACCATGTAACGAGCGCTGAAACTAACGGTTGTTTTAAGAAACGGTTAGACAATTTTATGGATGGGGATGACAGGTAGTAATGTACATGGAACTGCCTGGTGTAGGCCTCATGGTCTCTTGCAGTCTCCTTCATTCTTATGTTCTTATGATATGGTAACCGAGGTAATTCCCCACTCTCATCCAAGTGTCGAGATGGTACTAAAAGTTTCCAAGAGTTCCGAAATTACTCACCAAGGCGTTGATGGGTCCTTCTGACCGTGCAGTGAGGTCGCCATTTCTCTATGGGAAGGAGAAAAGAAATGCGTCGTGTCTCTCATACTCTTTTTTCTCCTCTTTCCTCTTTTTAGTCTTCTGTCCTCTCTTCCCGTTTCCTACAAATTTGGTCAATTCAGAAGAAAAAAAATCGAAAAGGAACTCGTCACGGCTGAAGTAAAAGTAAAACGAATGTCGAGTTAAAAATTCATAAAAGCCATCTCACTTAGCACCCAATACGCACGCAAACATTCTCTCAGTGTCCACAGTTTCGAAGTCGACTTCATTTTCTAAATCAAACTTTTTTCGGTACAAGAATCCCATGTCTTGCCCAGTGAGCAGTCTCGGTGTAGACTGACCACTTCTGAGTGGAATGTTTATTATGTCGACGTAACGATACTTCAGCGCACATCGCTATCTTATCTGATAATACAATCCTAACATGACAAAACTTATCCCATCCCTTCCCGAGCCTGTCCTATCGCAGATAACGCGTAAACATGGCATCTGCCCAGAGATCCACAAATACTGCACTTGGCCTAAGCGCAAACCGAGACGCAGACGACGGAGCGCAAACCAAGACGCAGAAGACGCAGATTTCCTGTTGCTGAATAAAGTAGTTTGAACTTCTCTCTCACTTGAAATGCTGAGATTGTATATCTAGAAGCATTTCGAATGAGAGAAATTCAAACTGTCTTTCAATTCAGCAACAGGAAGTTTGCCTTTGCATCGTACGTGTCATCTGCGTCTTAGTTTGCGCTTAGGCTTATAGAAGAGCAGCGATTAAATCTGAGTCAAATTTTGGGCCCAACGTCCATCCGTGCATCATTTACGTAGATTCAAATCCTATAAATCCGGGATACGTAACAGATTTGGCCGTTCTAATCCCTTATTTACGTAGATGTCATGGTCCTGAAGCTTTTAATGCAGTGACGTAGGTTTATAGATAAGTGGCATTATATAAGTCGCGATAATTGTGGAGGGGAGGGAGAGTTGACGAGTTTTGGGAGAAGAAAGAAAAGTGGAAGGGTTTGGAATTGGACCTTAAAATCTGTATCAATTCCAGTTGTTTCCCTCCGCCACTTGTTCACAACAGAGACTAAACAATTGGCAACTTCTCCCTTCCTCCTTCTCCTCGACCTTCTACTAAACAGTAACAGAACTAAACACATCCTCTCACATTATAGGAAGCGTTTCTTCCAGGGGAGATTTATCAGTGGGTCTGACACCTGTTGCCAACTGCCGTGACAAAAATTAATTAACCGACGTTTTTATTCTATTATCATTTACATATAATTTTATTTACTTATTTACTCTGTCTAGCTGCATTATTTCTGACCCGGGCCATGGGGGATGGGAGAGGCTAGGATGGTCCTTCATCCAAAAGGAGCTAACGATTCTTTTTTGAGAAGGAAAACAAATGGCATCCCTCGGCTGGCTATTTCTCTTATAAAGGGGAACCTTTTGGTGTATGTGCGTGTATATATATATATAAATATATAATATATATATATATATATATATATATATACATATATATATATATACATATATACATATATATCATATATATAAATATATACATATATACATATATATAAATATATACATATATATCATATATATACATATGTATACACACACACACACATATATATATCATATATATACACATATATAATATATATATATGTGTATATATATATACATATATATATGCTGGTACATTGTGACAAATTGATGAAGGTGGAAAACTAGACCCGTGACTTCTTTTTCCACCTTCATCATATATATACATATATATATACATATACATATATACTATTATATACATATGAATCTAGGTAAATTTCTCAAAATAAATTGCTCAACTGTAGCCTCGAAATCAATTACTCGAAAAATAACTTCTCGAACGACCAATTGCTCGAAATCAATTGTTTAGCAGTTGAATACTACTGGTCAACTTCCTGATCGTTAAATACTATTTTTTCTTATAATTGTTTTCTATTTCAGTAATTCTGGAAATCCCGAATCCTCAACATGGACTGAACTTTTGTAGAGAGCGAAAAAGGTTGTATACTAATTTTTGTAACCCAAAGCAATCTCGATATTTCAACACCAGTACGCTGATGGAACTTTTAAAACTATGCCTTCAATTTTTGTTCAACTTTATACAATACATGGTGTGAAGTCGGGTAATATCATGCCCTTCGTATATGCACTTTTACCTAACAAATCCCAAGAAATCCCTAAGAAGTTCCTGAAAACTTTTGAAAAACAAATAAAAATCCCTATATTCCCACCATTGACAAAAATTTCTGATTTTGAACTTGCCATGGTTAAGGCCATAGACCAAGAATTTCCAGTCTAAGTGTAGTGTAGTGTGTGAGTGTGTGTGTGTGTGTGTGTGTGTGTGTGTGTGTGTGTGTGTGTGTGTGTGTGCGTGTGTGTGTCGGAAAATGTGGCAAGTAGCCTTCAGGTATTATACGACACCAATGCTGAATTTGTTCAGGTTCCTCTCATATTCGCGTTGGCATCTACCGTATACCTGTATCCAATGTTGTGGAAACATTTGAATTTTTAGTTGAAAAAAAAAACCCGGATGAACTTCTAAGGCAACCCCTCCTCCAGGGGCTAATGGCGGAAGGGGCGTCAGAGAGAATCATCTTCTTGCCACTCATCTTCAAACTGTCAATTTCCTCACATCTATTCAGAGGTGCAACCCCAAGGAGCTGGCACTCGGTCCCCGAAATGGGCCCAAGATATCTTTCTTATCAATTTCGTCTTTAAACAAAATGGAGAACTGACAACCGGCGAATGATCTCCTTTTAGTACTTTCAGCCGGTGACGTAATAGTTGCTATACACACCAAGGTAAAACGAATACTACAAGGTACGTTAGCGGGGGGGGGGGGGTGAGGGAGAGCCAGAAAACCTCTCCACTGCGCAGGTAGATGATGACGTCAACGGAAATATCGAGACCAGGGTTCCGCGGGTCGAGAGCTGTCAGTCACTCACACACCAGTGTGTGGAGCGAAGCTCCATCTTCTGATTAAAGGGGTAGCTAAGGCAGACAAATAACATATAAAAATGCCAACAGTTTGTATAGTGCAGAAGTGCAATGCCGTTAGACTGAAAGGTGATAAAAATATACATTTCTTTTCACTACCCAAAGATAAAAAACTTAGAAAGAAATGAATCGAATTATGTGGCACACATAATACTCGGTCATCTGGATATGTATACAGCCGTCGTTTTGAAAGTAACTATTTATTAGCAACATTTCCTGAAATTTTCATTCAATTGCAATTAACAAACTAAAGAATCCGGTTAAAACATAACTGAGCTTGGTGGAGATAAAGGTCTACATATAAAATCCACGCTTGACATGTCATCCCATCTAATAACTTGTCATATTAATATAATCCACTTAATGTGAAAGCATGGAAAACATTTTTGTAACTTTTCTGGCGGTCATATCTCAGATACTGATAATTTGAGGATAAGAAAGTGATACCGAGTAATTTCCGTATTGTGAACATCATAGTGTAATTTTAAAGTCTACCAAACATACAGACGGTTTTCTTTGAAGTTTGCATTTTCTTTCACCTCTCACTCTCCCCCTCTGCATTTTCTATGACGTCACGGTGGAGGTGCGTGGAGGGGGGGTGCTCAACGTACTTTATAGTATTCGTTTTACCTTGATACACACAACGCGCGCATCAGTCCATAGTTTTCCGAGGACCGTTGACAGCCACTGTGGGGCTGAGGGTTTCTAGTTATCGAAACTGTAGACAACACTTGACTAGAGTATTTCTCCCGTAAAAAAGCCAAAACGCATTAACTCCAAAAACCTTGTTTTGAGGAAACTGATGGTAAAGGTTTGACCGCTCATTGCTTTCTCGTTACTTATATCTGTATCTTGTAGTTTTGCAAACCTGCTTTATGGCGTTTGATTCCCACAAAATGTTAAGCAAACAGTCAATGCGTTATGCCTTCTAATAACGCAGAAGACATGTGGAGTTAATGCAGCCTGCCTATTGAGACCCGGATATAATGGTAAGACAGGATTAATCCACCTTAAGAATAAGGTTCGTCTCTTTCTGGCGATTCTATAGATACCAAAATTTATTAAATAAATGAATAAACAAAAATACAAAATTAATGTGTTCTGCTTTTTACAGCAAATTTATTCATCTGAGGAGACCCCCCCCAAAAAAAAAGAACAAAAAGAAAAAAAGAGAAAATTAATAATAACCACAAGCGACCACTTTGCTAAACTCCTCCAACAACACTGAACACAGTCTTCGAAGACTCACCTTATTCTCAAGGCCACAGTATGCAAAGTTCTTCGCGGCTGCTTCCTCTCCCACTGCCTCTACCGCTGACGACCCTTTCCTTACTGCGGGCACTGGTGCTGCAAGACCTGCTGCTGCTGTTGCCTCTCCTGCCACACATCCTAGCTGCAGACGCGCCGCAGCTTGCCCTCAGCTGCCCAAGTGTTGTACCTCCTCCTTGCAGCAGCCTCTGGAGGTGCAGCAAGCGCCCCGGCTTGTCAAGGAGCACCTAATGATCCGGATGTTCTTCTTGGATCAGGACGACCGCGTAAGGTGTGACGTGCCTGCAGCACACGGAGCTTATGATGCACTGTTTTCTTCGTCGTTCAAAGGTGCGTTTGGGTGGGTTTCCCACATTGGTGTCCTCTTAGTAGATACTCTATTGTCAACTGCTACAGCTGGTTTCTCATGGTTTCTTGCAGAACCACAGCGAAAGGATGCCGAAGAAGAGAAACTTCGCGAAGAGGGCCTGGGGAATGTTACTATCTTCAGTTTTCCTCACTGCGGCAATGTTACCCTATAGTTCGAATGATCTTTGAGGAGTCTCAGATCAAACTGTGGCTTCGGATATATTCTAATAGTTTGGTGAATAGTTTCGGGTCATTTGGCACGTCGTTGTTCTTGTTTGCGACCCTCCAGGAGCCGAGGCAAAAACATTTACGTATCCACCAGGAGAGATCATGGGACAAAAACCAATTGTCGTCAAGGTATTCAGCAAGTGTGGAGCGTTCTGGGCAGAAACCAGGTGTTCATCAGCTCGCCGAGGAAAACCAAAACTTGGTTGTCGTCGTTCAGGTCTTCAGTAGAAACCAGATGTTTCAGTCGTCCTTCAGCAGCAGATGGCAAGGAGATGATTCAGCAGGCGACACCGGAGGCGGGAAGAGGGGAACCGTCTTCCCGTTGCCAAGGTAACCATGGATGCCATTATTTTCATCATCATCATCTGCAAACGGGGAAAAAAATCAGTTACATCTTGTAGAGACCAATCGGGGACATATTAGTCTTATGCACTAAACCGTGCTATAATGTGACTGCATATAGTAGTCAGTAACTCTACTGGGTCATCTGCTTCTCCATACAACACGAGGCAAGAACCAAATGTGTACGATTACGCTCAGATCACCACCCAGCACTTAGACAATACAAGCACAGTATAAGCCTGGCCACAGAAAAAGGCTGCTCGGGATGTAATCATCACAAGGAAGACACAGAACCCTCTCATATTACTATGCTTCATTCTAACTATACCCAGAATAGAACACGGTCCTTCTTCTTTGGGTGATTTATTGGTCAAATCAGTGGTCGTTGTCGGTTACCTGAGGGCCGTGGATCTCTTGCATGGGAGATCTAGGGCAATAGATTAAATGATTCATTTGACACCATTGCACAATATATAGATCAAACACTACATCCTCAAAGGCGCCATAAAATCCTTAGCCACAAATCATACATGAGAGACTTTATTACACACTGCAAGAACCTAACGCAACAGTCACACACACACACGACATCTTACAAGGAAGACAACAGCTCAACACTACCATAACCAGAACAAAAACACAATATAAAAAAGCTACAGAGATAACATGAACACGTAATAAACATCGACCACAAATCCGACACACCCGAACTCTACCAAACGCTACGCTCCGCTGACATCAAGAACAAGAACAACAACATCAATACACACACAGCCATCACCACCTCGAACACAAACATTCCAACCCAACAAAGAACACGCCAACACCCCTATAGATCATTGTACTAAAATCAGTCACACGCCAGCTTAAAATCCAAACCGTCGTATCCTCATACTCTGGCACAACTTTCCTCTGGAAAAACGCACAAGATCGTCAAAAATCTTAAATACTCGGACGCTGCAGGTCTAGACGATAAACGTACACCCCAAACACTTGGATCACAAAAATTCTTAGCACAATATGACAAACTACACCTGTGCAAACAGCAAGGCATCCACTCTAGGAACACGGGGAAATGATCACTCTCCAACCATGACAAAACACCAACGGATCCACAATAATACAGAACTATTTCACTTCTTTGCAGCATCCAAAGTGAAGGAGAGGGCACCCCTAGACATTCCCCCCCCCCAAAAAAAAAAAAAAAAAAAAAATAATAATAATAATAATGATGATGATAATAATAATAATAATAATTATAATAATAATAAAAACAAAACCAAAAATAATGGAGTCCACTATTCCACACCTAACTACTTACTAACCTTACACAACAACAACAACTGATTTAACCTCAAACCACCACATGCAGCAATACTCACAACATTACTTGAACAAGGCATTGGACATCAACCCACGGCTGTTCCTCGTTGACAAAAATATACGGTATATCACTCCATAAAAACACGATACGATGACTGGCAAACTATACATCTCTTAGCCAGGCATGCACACGTGGAATATGTGTCAATTACCTTACAAACCATGCATGGCGGAGTCCCACAGGGTTCTGTCTTTTCACCCACACTTTTCAACCTGTAAACACACGACATTCCATCACCTAGTAGTGATGAAACCAACATAAACTAGAATCCTAAATGGATATTACATCAAGTAGACATCATGGGCATGGCGTAGGTACTGTTCATGTACAGGCATACAAGCACAAACAAGAACAACGACTAATCACGAACAAAATAAAAGTAGAGTCAGCCAAGTTCTAAGTCACAATTCTCACTAACGACAATCACAGTGTTGGACCACGCCTCACATTAAACATACGCATCACACACATACACACACTATATATATATATGCAAAAGTTTCACAAAACACACGTGAATACACAAATTATGCTAAACACCACAGTAAAAGGAAATTAGATTTTTAAATCCGAGCGTTTTCGTGATATAGTCACATCTTCAAGGATTACAAGAGAAATATGTACAGAGTAAGTTGTGGTGTATATATATATATAGATCAATTTCCCATGTGTCAAACCTGATCTGTATATATACTACAACTTACTCTGTACATATTTATTCTCTGTTCATCCTTGAAGATGTGATTATATCACGAAAGCGCTCGGATTCAAATTTTTAAATTTCCTTTCACTGTGGTGTTTAGCAACACTATATATATATATATATATATATATATATATATATATATATATATAATATATATATATATATATATATATATATATAATATAAAATACTTCTCTACCGGTATTCAGAGGATGAAGGAATGCAACGTGGAAAAAGCCTGGGACCGTTAAATTCGTTACATCTCGGTAAGAAAACATGACTCATCACTTTTCAAAAATCGGATCAAATGCTACTCAACCCTGACAAAGTGAAATCCGTTCGGTCGATGCGCGAGCAGCAGCAGCAGAAGACTTCTTTTCAATGTTAACACATTTAATCCTTTCATTAGTGAGTTTATCTATATGTGTCATGCTGGCTGGCGACAGATGATGTTCATGCTGGTGATGCTCCGCTTAGACGACATAAATGCTAATCCCACATGCTCTTTCTCTCTCTGTCTCTCTGACCCTCCCCTCTCTCTCTCTCTCCTTTCTCCCCCTCTCTCTCTCTTTAGCAAATGTCTTCCCACTAAGTGTGGTGCCATCGTGTATATTCATTCTACCTAGCGCTAGACGCTTTCTACAGATTCTTTTTTAAGAAGTGACATTTGGTCAACCATTGACTGTTCCCTTCCTCCCTCCCTCCTCATCACAACGGAACATAAAACAGTCCAATACAGCTTTTCACACAAGTCCAATATTCCTCTCTAGAGAGACCCACGGAGGCTCCGAGGATCGTTGCCAGTTAATACGGGGCAGCAGAGTTATAGAAACTCGAGGGACTAATCATTAATACTATTACTCAAATCCAATGGGTATTGATGGCTGCCACTTGCCCGGGAAGTCCTAACAGACATGGCAAAGGTGGAGGGCTCGGTTGGAGCTAAGCGACGGACACCTACGTGAATTTCCTCGTATTTCATCCCAGACCTTTTGGAGGTTTTGTTATGTCTCAAAACAGACAATTTTATTCGCTTAAGGTACGTTTTACTGGTGCTATTAATTACATATTATCCTACCACAGCCAATGGTGGGTGACGCGCATCATTTTTGGGTAAACGCGTTGGTAGGTTCGGTTAAAATCATCAGCCTCGTGCTTTGCACAGCTCGAAGCAAGACAATCCTATTCATAAACAAAGAATGAGTGCTCTAGATAATAGTTTGACGATCATTATTAAGCCACGAACGCTCATCGTTGAGCGATAATCGTACTGAACAAAAAGGTACCTTTTAGGGAAGCGTTTCCCAACCTTTTCCGACCATAGCACCCCCGTTGTCATGTCTAAGAAAGATAAAAGAAAGTGAAGTGTACTGCTTGATTGATGATTTACCTTCTCGATTCCTTAGAACTGAAACAAACTGACAATATTGTTTGAAGGAGAAATAAGAACACCCTAGAAAATTAAAAGCCTGGAAAAAGTCAATTATGCACACCTAGGTAATCAATGACACGTATATCAATGTGATCTTTGTGTGCATCACTTCCCAGCAACCCCTATAATTGATTTCAGCACCTCAGGTTGTTTCAACCCCCCCCCCCCACACACACACACATACACACGTACTATGAAGGTCCTGTCAGTGCCTGGACAGTGACAGTGCAAAAAGGTCAACGCAATAGTCTGTGCCGAAACACGACGTCAATGTCAATCATGGAGTTAACAACCAATAGAGCGAGTTGAAACAAACGAACAGAACACGACAGGTCCATTACCGGGCCAATTTAGGTCCGGTCCACTGCCGGGCCAATTTAGGTCCGGTCCACTGCCGGGCCAATTCCGGTCCGGTCCACTGTAGGGACAATTTAGGCCCGGTCCACTGTTGGGCCAGTTTAGGTCCGGTCCACTGGCGAGCTAATTTGGGTCCGGTCCACTGCCGGGCCAATTTAGGTCCGGCCCACTGTAGGACCAATTTCGGTCCGGTCCACTGTAGGCCCAATTTAGGTCCGGCCCACTGCCGGGCCAATTTAGGTCCGGTCCACTGTTGGGTCAATTTAGGTCCGGTCCACTGTTGGGCCAATTTAGGTCCGGTCCACTTCCGGGCCAATTTAGGTCCGGTCCACTGCCATACCAATTTAGGCCCGGTCCGCTGTTGGGCCAATTTGGGTCCGGTCCACTACCGAACCAATTTGGGTCCGGTCCACAAGCGGACCATTTCCGGTACTCTGTGAACCTTAGACCCGGTACTCCAGATCTTCAACGAAGACGGGACAATCCTTCCCTGGTACCGGACTTGGTACCTGGTACTTGGTACCTGACGCCTTCCCTCGCGGTCGTCATGTGGTACAGTTGGCAATCCCCATCCGTCGCCACTTCCTATCGGCCGACCACAGGTCGCCTCCCCTCCGCCTCACCCTGACACATAAAACCCCGTATGGCATACCGATTGCATCATTTGCATCCAGTCGATGTTTTAGCGAGTTTAGTGACATCCATGCGGATTCCTGTCTACAAAATAAATAAATCAATCAAAATAAAATATAATAAATAAATTGGTAGCAGAACCAGGGGACAGTACAAGTTAAAAGTGTTCAGCATTTCATTATCTATCCCTCTATTCATTTTGGCGTGGAGTCTAAATGTTTATAAAAAATAAATGAATAAATAAAATATGCGTGACTGTGGTCCGTAGGGATGCCACTACTCCACTAAATTTCCTGACGGGAGGGTGGGGCTGAAACCCGAATAGAATTCAGAATGGCCTGGAAATGGCCACAAGACAGAGGCCACGAGAATATTTCTGTGTACATTTACCTAATTATATAATTGCCTACACGAGCTTTATGTGAAAAGAATATTTCTCATAAAATTCTATTTCCATCTCTGAAAGTTCAAATGTGTGGTCTTGGATCACGTGTTGGACTCATGATCGACAGCTAATTCCCTCCCGGAAGAGAGCTCAGAGCTCATATATGACCGATCTATGGGTAATGCTGTGACCTTACACGCACACACACCCAACTCCCCGCCCACGAGAGTTGGAGTAACGACTCACAGCGCAGCGATACTGAAATTACTTCAGCCCTAGGCGGGATTCGAACCCGGACCGCCGTAGTGTATATGTGCGTGTGTGCGCGTGCGTCTGCGTACATGCCATTGTATACGCACGCGCGTGCACGTGTATCTCTCTATACTGGAGGCAGTGGGTGTTGAGGTTTGTATAAATGGGTGGGAAAAGTGGGCGTGTCTCTCCCGCCCTTGACACGAGGGGGCGCCCAGCACAAAGTGTGTGTGTTGTCACGTACGCCGAATGTCCATCCAAAGTGTCAGCCCGTCAGCCTGCACTTGAATCCATCACATATTGTCTGAAAGCTACACCTCTTATGGGGTACTGTTTGATGTTTTAACCAATCAATAAGTTTAGGACTTTAGTGAAATCTCTACGGACCCAGTCATGCAATAAGACTAATCTCATTATTTTAATAACATAATAATAATAATAATACTTATAATAATAATGATGATAGATTAATTCATGAAAACAAATATATATATTTTACTTTTTATGTCTACTCTCCATTCTGGTACCCTCCATAAATCTTAACCACTTCTTCGGTACGATATTGTCCCCAAGAACAGAAGACTGGTTAGTGCTGACAAACCAATGTACATGTGCAGACGACTTTTTCCCCTCTAACTTTTCAACTTTGCGCAGTTAAGGAAATATGAACATGAACCAGTATCAAGCAGTGTTATACTGGTAGGATAGGCGCTCGGTCGGTAGATCGACAAGTTCCTGAATCATCGGTCGCCGGTTTGAATCCTACTTGACCCAAATAAAAATGTGTAAAAATGATCAACACAACCCTGTCCTTACGAAAATTCCTTTGTAGCCTGTAAAAATGCTATAATGAAATTCATGGCCCTGTAGTAATCAAAATAATTTCCTCACAAAATAATGCTATAAGTGTATAAATACATTTAAATATGTTTAAGTGGCATAACGTATTGAAACTTGGCCAAATGAACATAAACATACGATTATGAATCCATACAAACGCACGCAGTCGTCGGTTGACGGCGTCCGTTGACTCACTTTCCCCAAACATTTCCTACTTTTGCGCAATATGTCATAAATAATAACCAAACACTACACCTATCTGAGTGCACATCCTATTCACATGTGCTGTGATGCGTGCGTACAGGTCCTGCTTATTACTTACGAAAAAATCGTAAGGTACCAGGTTCGTGGCAACCGTGAGAGAGTCCATATTTGAACGCGCGCTTGCTCCCTCAGCCGACACGCTGAACCAGGTGTGGAGACGGTGTACTCACGGATCCAAGGACGCCCTTGGGCTTTCGTTACCCTTCGTTGAACTAACAATGCAGCTGTCGCCCTACCTCTCCCACCAACTAATTCATGTATGTATGTACTTACGTATGAATGTATTGTGTTATATGTATGTACGTACGTATGTATGAATAGATGGATGGGTGAATGTATTTTATATATAAATGTATGCAATAGATAATGCATGATACGTATGTTATGAATATATGCATGTCGATATGCATGTAATGAACGTGCATATGCAAGCATGTGTATTAAACATGTATGTATACAGATATGAAGATGAGAAGTGGACAAAAATGCTGGAGTTGTTCATTTGTCCTGAAGCTTTTTCAAATTTACGAACGTTGTCTTTTTGCGGGGAAGATGAGCGAGGGCGATCGACAATCGAGATCCAAAAGACGTTTGAACTATTTTCTGTTCTCATAGAAGTCTTTCGGTCATATCTGGGCATCCTCAGGAAAGGAAGGAGGTAAACAAGAACGGGAGACGACTAGATAGATACACGGGACTGATCACTGTGATAGGACACCTTGAAATATTGACTGTTTACATTGTCGACTGCAAAGTGCTGAGCTTGGCATGGTGATCCGCGTCTACGTATTTTTCTGAATCCATTCAGGACTGAGCCCTGCCGTTGGTCGGCTGAGTTGTAGTACAAGACATCGACTGGTTGGTGACGGAAGGGTGCTGCTGGGTAATACAGACGTCTTCAGTCATGGTGAGGGAAATGGGGTCGTTTCCCCTGAGGATTTGAGTGTTCGATTCTTGCGTAATGAAAATGGGAATGATATTGTGTTTTTTCTTTGGTATACCATTTGATGTGTGTGTATGTACGTATATGTGTGTGTTTATGTGTGTTTATGTATGCATGCATGTGCTTCTGGGTATGCGGAAAACCACATAGGAAAATAATAAACGATGGTCCATAGTTTATTATTTTCCTTTGTGGTTTTCCGCATGTGCGCGCGTGCGTATATGTGTGTGTGTGTTTACCTGGTTGTATTATACGGGAAGGGGAGCTATGCTCGTAGAGACCCGTCTTTGTATCTCGCAACATCTAGTTTGTTCTTAAATTCTTGTATGGTGTTTGCACACACACACACTATTGTTTCGTCCAATTTGTTCCAGACATCCACCACGGTGTGGATTTTTCTTCAGATCTCTTCTATAACTCCTTTTTGAGTTTCTTGTCATGTCCTCTTGTTTTTCTTCTACCCCACTTTAACAAGTCTTCCCTGTCAAGGACTTCCATGCCTTTCATGATTCTGTGTGTGTGTGTGTGTGTGTGTGTGTGTGTGTGTGTGTGTGTGTGTATTGGGATCTACTGTGCAAGGGACTCATTTACACACAAACACGCGCGCGCGCACATACACACATGCAAGCAAGTTGGTGTGTGTGTGTGTGTGTGTGTGTGTGTGTGTGTGTGTGTGTGTAAGGTCATAACATTACCCACAGATCGGGCAATACAAGAGCCTCAAGCTTTATGCGGGAGGACATTAAGTGTCGATTACGGAAACAAAATGTGACCCAAAACCAAAGTGTGTGTGAATCACACACACAAGACACGAGAGAGAGAGAAAGAGAAAGAGAGAGAGAGAGACGGAAACAATACTAAAAGAAAAAAAAATATTCTATGAAGGACAAAGACCGTAATGGTAAACTCGTAAACGAAGAAGAAGGCCAGCCAGGCAAACACAATCACCATTACGGAACGAAGCCCTGATGTACAAAGAACAGCCGTCATGACTTGCAACATCCAGACCCCCACAAACTTTTGGGTGACTGTGTATAGTGGAGGGCGTCTTGACATTTGTAGTGTCGTCGATACTGGATGAGATCGTGGTGACAATGACAACGACAAGGAAAAAGAAAATGGGAACCGTGAGAAGGTTATCAGGGGGAAAAAATGGTAATTTGGAATTATGGAGACAAAACACTTGCCCCTTCCCACAAGCCTATGGAGGACTAAGACATTGTGTGTGTGTGTGTGTGTGTGTGTGTGTGTGTGTGTAAAATGTGAAAGAGTGACGCTGGTCGTTTTGTTTGCAACGTTGAAATTGCACGATAAAGGAAGTCTGCAGCACTGGACACAACCACGATAATCCTGATATTCACAGGAACTGTGGAGCTCATTGCCTATATGCACCTTGACCCTCAGTGCTCTGACTTCTAAGACAAATACAAGACATCGGTAGCTGTTATATTAAAACTATTTATCTCGCTAACATCTTGGTGATCGCAGTAGTGACAGTGGCGGTGGTTAATGATGAGTATTCGTATTTTGTCAGCAACAATCATAGGTGAAATCATGGAATTGGGGAGGTATCATGGAGGAAGGTTGAATGGAGGGAAGGTAGAAATTCAAAGTGACCACAATTTTTTTTTATATACATATATATTTTCTAACTCCCATTAAAGAATGCTGGGTGGCTGTTTCGTACGAACGTCACCAAAATTCTCAAAGTATGAATTGAATAAAACATGTAATAGATATCTAATACGATGTAATGGTGATGATGATACTTCTTGATAGTGATGGTGATAATGATGATGTAGGTGGAGCAAGACTGCTTGACTCGGAGATTTGAGATTTGAAACTAAGCAACGAGCCGTAAAACTATCCAGTACTCTTCTAAGTTTTTTTTATTTCACTTGTCGCCCCCTTAAAGATATAATAATAATAATAATTACTGATGGGATTCAAGTTAGACGTGATGTTGGTGATATTGGTGATAATGTTGGAGATGGTGGTACTGGAGTTGATAGCGGTGGTTGTGGCTAAATAGTGAAAAGTTGTGTCAGTAATAGTAGTAGTGGATATAGTGACATAGCGGAAAAGGTAGGAATGGTGGTGCAACAGAAATAGCCAACGACAACAATAACCAACCTTCTGGCCCACGAAGACTCAAAAACAATGACAATAACAACAACAGCAGCAGCAACAACAACAACAACAACAACGCCGAGAACGTCGACTGCTTTGCCGCGGGCCTTCTCACCGGTACTGCGCTTGCGCATCAAGCCGGGGCCCCAAGACGCCTAATTCCCAGCTCCACTGGGAACCTTTGTTTACTTCTGCGTAATCTCAGAAACTGGTTACAAAACTAATTCAATCGATTCCCCATGAAATTTCATCTTAGATTGACATGCACATATAACCAAACCCAAATTAACCCAATTAAATTCTCCACTGAAAAATGACCTTAGACTGATATACTGTACTTTAACATGGTCAAACCCAAAGTGATTTTACCTTACCGACCTATGCCACCTTCCTGGCTCAGAGTCGTCGTTCGCACTTAAGCTGGGATTTTAGAGGGCACCTCGCTCGGGCCGCTCACTAGAACATTTGTCCGCAGTTGGATTCCGCCCCGGACGACCTACAGACGCGGAAGTCGTCTCTTCCCCGGACCTTGTTCTGGTGGGCAAGGGACCCCGGATGGCCCAGGGGAGGAGCTCTCGATTCACGCGCGTGGGATCAGAGTTCAAATCCTGAAGGGCTAGTACGTAAGGGTCTATATGTACGTATGGTTGCAAACTGTCGGGATTGCCTCATGCCTAAGGCAACACACACACAATGCCAGTTCAACACCTTGTAAGGCTTCATATGTATAAATATTTGTACTCCGTCGGCTTCATCTAATGCTTTATTCAGATACTACACACACACACACACACACACACACACACACTCACACACACATTGAGACTAGGTATAATAAATTGGAAAGTAAGAGACAAGACACAACGAGCGTTACTTCTTTCCTGTATATTTCAATTAGGTAAATACACACGCACAAACACACACACACACACACAAATTTCAACAGATTCCTCCCACAGGCACACACTTCCTTTACAATAAAAACCTTCTATATATCTGCCCAGGCACGTCCAGGGTGTCGACGGGGTCATGACTATGTAGCAGAAGACAGCTCCAGGGTCTCCTTGACCACCAGAACGATATCAGCTGACAGAGCGTCACGGTATTGAATCGGCGAGCCGTCTTCAATACGGTGACGCCGGGGTGGGTCCAACTCCGACCGGTAGCCCAGGACCCGATTGACAAAAGAGAGAGAAGGAGGAGAAGAAGAAACAGAAGAATAATCAGAATAATAATAATAATTAGAACAATTAGAATTAGAAGGAGACGAAGAAAAAGGAGACGGGGAAGAAGAAACAGAAGAAGAAGAGGAAGAAGAAGGGACCTCCGCCTCCCTCCGCCCATCCCAAGCCGTCGACTTAAAAACTCGCGTCGAATCTTATACGTCGACATCACCACCCGTGTAACGGTCCTCGTGACCTGGCATCCCATCGCGACTTAATCACGTGTCGGCCAGGCGACGACTTGAATGAAACCCGTCACGCCACGTCACGCTCTGGCGCCGCGGTGCCAATCTGACACCCGTAAGAGCGCCTCTGGCGGATATCCGGGATTGGCGCCAAGACGTCACTCGAGAGTTGACGCAGCTGCTCTGATCTCCACGTGACGCAGCGAGGACCTACCACGTGACAAACATACAACACACAAGTCTTTAGTACAATTGGGCTTCGATTAAGCCTCTCAACTGGGCTTCAATTAACCCCGCCTCACTCACAGCTGGGGCTTAATTAAGTTTCATTGGTCCTTGTAACGTGTAGTCCTACACAGACGCGTCACGAAGAGTTCCTCCCAGGGGGCAATTGTCAACGGGGGGAAATTGTCCTCAGGGGGAAATGTCCTAGAGGGGGGCAATTGTCCTCCAGGAGGAAATGTCCCAGGGAGCAATTGTCAACGGGGGGAAATTGTTCTTCGGGGGAAATTGTCTTGATACGGTTCCTCACGTTACGGTAGGGTGATGGTGACGACCGTGACGGCTTCAAGGATGATGTTACGGCCAGCGCTCTCATGGCGTCACCGGAAACGTGCTGGCCTCGCGTCCTCTTCCTCCTAATCACGAGTTCGAATCCCGTAAACCTTTCTCCTCGGTTCCCAGCTGTGAGTGACAGGTACCTGCTCCCCTAACAGTCCCTAAAACTCCATGCGTGGCTGTTCGGTGACTCCTGGCGTATGCTCCTCATATTCTTCTACTGCCTGATGATCTTATTCAGATTAAATCCTGCCCTTGCTTTAGCTCCATCCCCGTCCCCACCATTTCTTGATCTGAAAATAATCTTTACTAAAACGTAAAATGTCACATTTCTATTTCTATTGTCCTTTCCCTGCGTTCTTCTCCCAAATCCTTCTTTGACAACTTTTTTAGTGCTATATATCAGACCTGGACGCGTTCCTTGGTGCGTTCCTGGGTACGTCCCTCGGTGTCCAGACTAACACACATACGGTCAGGACACCTAGGAACGCGCCCAGCTCTAGTATTTTGTCCCCAAGGATAGAAGCGCTGGTTACATCACCATCGTAGCAATGGGACTAGTTATCTATTGTCCACTGTGATAAATTCGTGGACTCTGGCGTTGATCGTCTTCACGACGACAAAAAACCGTTAACGGTCACAAGTTGTCGACGACATTTGCCTATTACGCATCTGGTTATACTGTAAGGCCCTGTTCCCACTAGCGGTTTGAACCGCGTGGAAACCGCCGCGGTACCGCATAGTCAAGGAAAAACCACGCGGTTGTGTGTGAACGTCTGTATTGCCTTACACTGTAACTGAATCGCCGCGATTGAAACCGCTAGTGTGAACAGGGCCTAAATGATAAGGTGTATTGTGTAGGGGGGTCTTTTGTGCTTTATTTATTGTGATGTATATATTCATTGTGTACGCGTTGAATTGTATTGTGCTGTATTGTGTTGCACCAGTTACGAATAATGTATTGCGTTATGATGTATATTATTGTATCTTATGAACTTCTATGTGTGTAGGTGTAAGGACGTGCGACTGGAAATACGATTGTTTCAGCTGACGAACGCTTTGTCCGTCTGCTAGCTTATGATGACGTCATTAATCAGGTCACCGTGTAAAGCCTGGGATTGGCTGACTGACAGAGTGGCAGTCATATTGGGGAGACTGTTGTGAGACGAGGAATATACAAGTAAATTTTTACAGATTTTCATTTCCACGTTGCCTCTACATAAGCATTACTACCACATTAAAGCGCATAGAATGTGCATGTACAGTAATTAACTGCAGTATTATTTACGAGAAAATGCAGTATTATTTACGAGAAAATGCAGTATCATTTACGAGAAAATAAAGTATTATTTACAAGAGAATACAGTATTACATGAAAGTACTGTATTACAAGAAAGATTAGTATTACTGTATGAGGGGACGGAGAGGGGGGGGTCGCCGATTAAGTGAAGCGGCCTTGCTGTGGATGTGCTGTGTCTTGCTGCATTGGTTCTGACCCAGGGCAGTGGGCGGGATACAGGGATGACCCGTCATCCAGGAGGAGCCAAGAAAAGAGGGAGGGAGGGGTGGTGAATGGGAGTGGAGTGTATGGGAATGGAATTGGTGGGAGTGTATTTATGCCTTTGGCTACCTCCCTTTTAAGTGGGGGAAAGCCGTTGGTATATGTATTATTTAGAAAAAATGCAGGGTTCAATTTAGAATTCCAACCCCCACCCCATACTGATCAACTGTAGAATCTCCACTCCAACTACACACAATTGTGGAATTCCCCCTCCCACACCCTGATCAATTGGACTCTCATTCTAACATAGGCTAGGTTAGGTTAAGTCAGGTCAGGATAGGTTATGTATTACGAACCATAATCAAATGTAGAATGATCACCCCAGTGACACACAATTGTTCAATATCAACCCCAAGCGTGCGCGCGCGTGTTTGTGTGTGGTGTGTGTGTGTGTGTGGATGTTTCTACAATTGATCCAAAGGAAGTATTAAACATTATTATAAAAATAAATAAAAGAAATCAATATTATTTACGAGAAAATGCTCAAAAGTAAGTCA
This sequence comes from Oratosquilla oratoria, assembly GCF_046742065.1. NCBI lineage: Eukaryota > Metazoa > Arthropoda > Malacostraca > Stomatopoda > Squillidae > Oratosquilla > Oratosquilla oratoria. The sequence continues at coordinate 44,157,545 of NC_134804.1, read as the reverse complement.
ATGTTACTGAGGAAAACTGGCTCATACTGACGAGTTTATGGATGTCATGAGGACTGCTTATGTAACCTTTCACGCACTCCCCCCCCAAAAAAAAAAAAAAAAAAAAAAAAAAAAACTTTAGATAAATAGAACTGCCACCCCTTGCACCTCCCTCTAAGAACCTGGTCTCCCTCCACTTAGGGGACGAGAGAGAACACTAAGAACCACCGACTGTCTTTGAGAACCTCTCCCAGACAGGTAGGCATGACTCCTTCAATGTCAACAGAATACCATAAACACAGGACCACCATCACGCAACAACGCTCCGTCGTAACACTGAAGATTTACAACAACGACAAAGTAGGCCGACAAGAGTCCTTTTGTCTTATATTTGTATTTCGTCACATCCGTATGGAGTAGTCACTGCTTAAGGTCTATGCAGTCATTATTCAAGGGAATTTGGTGACATCCCTACGGACCAGAGCCACGTAGAATTCTTTTGTGATTAGAGACTCTTCTGAACTCAGTAAGTATGATAATCACTTTTCAGCTTCTACTCTCTCTCCGGTCAGCCACAATCCTCCTGAGTGTAACAAAAGAAATATGTTTTGCTACATGAAAGGTGATTTGGCGGATGAGGTAAAGTCTCCGCTGGACTTTGTTTAATTTATTCCCAGGTACGAATATTATGTACAATGAGAGATAATGGAGAGGGTCTCACTACCTCTACTAAATAGGTCTTTGACCTGGGGCAGACCCTAGTACCAAGTACTTCTATGACCCTAGTACCAAGTACTTCTATGAGTTCCGCCGCATCGGTGCGATATTGTCCCCAAGGATAGAAGCGCTGGTTATTGCTGTCAAAATACATACACTGTTCTTCGTCATCGATAACCAACGCTTTTATTCTTAGGGACAAGACTGACCCAAAAGAGGCGGAGTCAGAGTAAGTGAAGGAGGGATTTCAATCACGGTAGGATATAATGTCACTGGAGGACAAAATATAATTTTAGAAAGGGATGCCGGACATAATGTCACTGAATGACGGGAGGCCGGCGTGAATCACGGTGACGTAGGGGGACAAAATGTACAAAATAGATCGGATGACCGTAATCGACCAGATGTCCGTGATGGGGGAAATGTTAATTTTGATAGGAGAAATGTTAATGAGGCATTGAATGTCAATGAAGGACCAAATAATAATAATATAGAGCAAGGCATAAATAAAAAACAAAATGATAATATAAGACATGATATTGAAACTCAAAATGTGTCAAAAAGAAATAATCAGGAGTTTCTTAAAACTATGTACTTTAATGCTCGTAGTATTAGGAACAAATTTCAAGAAATACAGGCGTATGTCAAAAGCGAAAATCTCGATATGATAGGAATAACTGAGACATGGTTAAATGGTACAGAGTTCGAAGCTGAATTTAATATTGCGGGATTTAAACACTTTCATCAGGATAGAAACCACAAGAAAGGTGGGGGTGTTCTATTGTACGTTAAAAACAATGTTCATGCTTGTGTTTTAGAGAAAGTGAAACAGGATGCATATGACAGTTTGTGGGTTGAGTTAACCCAAACAAATGGACAAAAAATGAATATAGGTGTAATATATAGGCCAAAGACATTATCATTAGCAGACGACAAACTGTTATTTCAAGAACTGTCTAGTTTCTGCAACCGGGATTTATTGATAATGGGTGATTTCAATTTTACTGACATTGATTGGATGACCCTTGAACATGGCCATATAGGTAGTCGCTTGATTGATTTTCTTGGTGACAATTACTTAATTCAGCATGTAAAAGAGCCCACAAGATATGGAAACTTACTCGATTTATTGATCACTAGCCGCGAAAGCATGGCAACTGATGTAGAAGTCGGTGAATCTGTTGCAAATAGCGATCACAACTTAGTCAGATTCAAACTCCTAAACAATTTTAGAATAGATACTTGTGCTTCTAAAATACCCGATTTCAGTAAAGCTCAGTTCATAGAACTACGTCAGGAGCTTCAGCTTACAGATTGGGAGGAAAAATTAAACGAAAGGCCTGTAGATCAGATGTGGGAAATATTTCAAAATACGCTCACTAAGATGATTCAAACTTACATTCCTTTTAAGGACAGACGTCCCCCAAATCAGGCTCGCCCCAAGTGGCTCGACAAAGAAACTGAAAAAAGTATTGCTAAAAAGAGACAGGCTTATAAGAAATATAAGTGCTCGGGTGCATCTAATGACTATGAAAGTTATGTATCAATACAGAGAGATTTAAAAAAGACAATAAGAAAAAGAAAACGACAATACGAAATGAACATCGCTGAGAAATCCAAAGAGAATCCCAAAGAATTCTATAGTTACATTAGAGATAAAAAGGTTGTTAGGAATCACATTGGTCCACTATTATCTGCTGACGGTCAACTTGAATATTCAAATGAAGGAATGTGTAATCTCTTAAACAATTATTTTAGCTCGGTATTCGTAAACGAAACACCTCAAAGTGAATTCCAAACTGAAACCTGTGAAAAGTCTGGGGTAAACTTACTCACTACGGTAAATATAACAAAAGAAACAATTAAAAGGTGTATAGACAAACTCAAAGTTAATAAAACACCAGGGCCTGACGGTTGGCATCCAAGAATCTTAAAGGAAATGAAAAATGAGATTGTTGTTCCATTAGAAATTATTTTCAAGAAATCCATCATATCCGGAGATGTCCCAAGAGAATGGAAGCTAGCTAACGTTACTCCCATATTCAAAAAAGGTGACAAAAAGAAACCAAATAACTATAGGCCTATTAGTTTGACTTCGATCGTAGGAAAAATAATGGAAACTATCATCAGAGATGCTATCGAATATCATTTAGAAAGTAACCGTTTGATAAATGATAGCCAACATGGTTTCAGACGGAAACGTTCTTGCGTGACTAACTTACTCGAATTCTACAACACAGTTGTCTCGAATTTTGACAAAAGAAACAATATAGATTTAATATATCTAGACTTTGCAAAAGCTTTTGATACCGTCCCACACGAAAGACTTCTTACTAAATTAGCTTTGCATGAAATAAGTGGTAGCCTATTAGGTTGGACTAGTAATTGGTTGAAAGGTCGAAAACAGAGAGTTGTTTTAAATGGAAAAACTTCTGGATGGAAAAGTGTTGCAAGTGGAGTTCCTCAGGGTTCCGTTCTTGGGCCACCTCTATTCATAGTATATATAAATTATATAGACCATGGACTAAAATCTACTGTTTCCAAATTTGCTGATGATACAAAACTGTGCGGAGTGGCAAATGATCACTCAAACCAATTAGATATTCAAGAAGATTTAGATAAATTACAGCAATGGTCTGAAAAGTGGCTAATGAAATTTAACACAAGTAAATGCAAGGTAATGCACATAGGTAAAAATAACAGCAAGTACGATTACAAGTTATTTGGAAATTCGTTAACAAAAGTGGATAGTGAAAAAGATCTCGGCGTAATTATCAGTAACGACCTCAAATCATCCAAGCAGTGTATTTCAGCCTCTGAGAAAGCAAATAAGATTCTGGGATTGATTGCGCGATCTTTTGATTTCAAAAGTCCATCACTCATTAACAAGCTATATAAATCGTTAGTTCGTCCACATTTGGAATATGCTGTTTCCGTATGGTCACCGAATCTCATTAAAGACATTGACAGACTGGAAAAAGTACAACGGCGAGCCACAAAACTGATTCCAAATATCAAAAATAAATCATACGAAAATCGTCTTAAGCACATGAATCTGTTTTCCCTAAAAAAGCGTAGACTCAGAGGTGACTTGATACAGGTCTTTAAGATTTTAAAGGGAATTGACAACATCAAAAGTGACCAAATTTTAACATTGAATGAGAATCCGACAAGAAACAATGGTCTCAAACTGTCCGGAAATAGATTCAATTTGGAAGTAGGTAGAAACAACTTTGCCAACCGTGTAGTTAATGAATGGAATAAACTTCCTGCACAGGTAGTGCAATGTAGTTCAGTTCGAAGCTTTAAGAATCATTTAGATAAATACCTAAGTAAGATGCTGTAATTATTATAATTTATGTTATATTATTTGTTTTTGTTTTGTTATAATTTGTCTGTCTGATTTTCATTTATCATTAGTTATATGTCAATTTATTATCATTTACTATTTACCTGTTTGTTTGTTATTCAACTATACCAATGCATTTATTTATGTATTTTAATTGTTATTTACATTGTTATAGTTTTAATTTATTATTAATATGATTTTTTTTTTTTTTTTTTTTTTTTGCATCCGACCTAGATATGGATCAAAAGGTCTCCTGTCGGCATGCTTTGCCTTTGTAAAAAGTGGTCAGCGTTCTTCTTGTTTGGAACTTAAGACTTCAATTTGACTCCCAACGACACTAAAATAAATAAAGTAATGGAAAAAAATGTAATATAAAATCGACTTTTGACTTTCTCTTGTTTTGGTATCACACATGGAAAAAAAAAAGAAAAATGTATCTTCTGTGAAAATCAACGACAGACACGTGGGTTTTAAAGTTAGCGAGAGAGAGAGACGTAGCACTTTATTCCTACCTCAAAAAGAGAACTCAGAAGAGGAAAAAAAAAGGATGTTGCATGCCGAAGTAGTATTCCAGTACTTTTTATTTATTCATTCTTTCCACCGCCGACCTACAAATTAGTCATAAAAATAATTGATTGATTTATGAAATTTTTGGCTTGACGGCCAAGCCGGTAGGCCATTCAGCGCAGTCATAAAAATGAGAAAAGATGTTTGTCTCCTGTTTGGAATATAAACACGTTCTCGAAATAATCTTAACTGTTCCCATTACTCTTGAGGTGATCTTGAGTTCAACCTCAAGGTGTTCCTTTCAACATGATGTGCCACACCTGCAACAATTGCGCACGCGTGTGGAGGTTGCTTGCTGTATCTGTAATCACACCTAAGATTGTTCTGCTTCCCTTCCATGCAGCGAAACCACTGCGTGTGTGTGTGTGCGCGTGCGTGCGCGTGCAGTTCCAGTTTCCTGTGTCATTTGTGGTAGACGAACACAGACAGACGTGTTGACACTCCAGGTCGCTCGCAGCTCGAGCTGTGAGGCGTGCCAGCAACCACTGACTCTCCCCCACTTCAACTTCTTTCAGTTCTGTTCTCCCCTCTCTCACTCACCCTCTACGGCACCACCCACTCCCCGTTCTCCAGCCTTGTGTGTTTGCCGGCGAGTTTCCTCGGGTTCCGTGTCGATGAATCAGGGGCAGGAAACTCACACGTGCAACAGCACACGCACACACACACACACACACACACACACACACACACACAGGCGCAGTTGGTAGACAACTCGTGGCGCAATTGATAGACAAATCGTGGCGCAGTTGGTAGAGTTCCCGGCTGCCACTACGGAGGTCCGGGTTCGACTCCCGCCCAGGGCTGAAACAATTTCAGTATTGCTACGCTGCAGGTTGTTACTCCAACTGTCGTGGGCAGGGAGTTGGGGTGTGTCTGCGTGCAAGGTCACAACATTACCCATAGATCAGTCATATACAAGCTCTTAGCTCTCTTCCGGGATGGAAATAGCTGTCGATCACGAGTCCAACACGTGATCCAAAGATCATGGTGAATCACACACAAATGTTTAGACACAGAAAATCTTAGAAAAAATGGCCAGGAAAAATTACTGGCACGAGATGAAAGATCAACAAGACTTCATAGCAAACAACAGATAGAGCAAACTTGTTTGAAAGACGTCAGGAAGTGTAGCTTTCCACAAAGAAGTGAGGAATTGTGGAACAAGTTGGATGAGAATGTAACCCAAGACAACACTTAAAATGAATTTAAGGCAAAGTTTGGTAAGTGGAGGAAAAGATACGGGAGCCCACGAGCATAGATCCAACCCAGCACACTACAATTAGTTAAGCATGCGCGCGCACACACACACACACACACACACACACACACACACACACACACACACCTTTGAGCCTCTCTAACACACAAAGTTAAGATTTTTTTTTGTAACATATTTTGTAAGTTCTGTAACACATATGTGATTCCCGTGCTAGAACAAAGATTTGGAGTACAGTAGCTGACTTCAGAAGTATTTTCAACTCCTTAACGAGCAGAATGAAATAGCTGTTACAACGATGTTATAATGAGAGACCTTTTGGTCTATAACAAATGCGTTTGGGTTAAGAGAAAGATGATAAATAAACAAATAGGTAAATACATAAATATATGAATTAAAGTAAAACAAAATAGATATAAATCGAACAAAATAGAATAAAAATGAAAACAAAACAATCAAAAACTAGAAAAAAAGATAATAAAAAATAAAATAGAATATAATAGAATAAGACAAAAATACGAGCAAGCCGTTATGAACGGGCTCGATCAAGATAAGCTTGATTAAACCTTTTCATGGAAAGCTGGAGCTTCCAGACCGGCACGGAACGATCCAGCGAGCGTTCCAGAAGAGTAAGAATCCTTTCGAAGCGCTTATCAATGCTTTCGCCTTGATGACGTCACCTCAACGCCTTGATGACGTCACCTCAACGCCATGATGGCGTCATCTCAACGCCTTGATGACGTCATCTCAACGCCTTGATGACGTCATCTCAACGCTTTAATGCTGCCCAATTAGTTGTAGTGAGGAGCTTATTACACCAGGAGGCGCTGAGCAGCTGAGGCCCTGTAAGGCGATTTGGGGACTGTTGGGGGTCAGGTAATAGGCAGTCAATGTTGGGAATCGGAGAGGAGGGAGGAGACTCGAACCCAGGATTAAGCGAGTACGAGACTAGCACGCTTCCGATGACGTCACCACTCCCACATGACGTTGCTCAGAGTCAACGGAGAAGTTATTTTTCGTTCTTCGTTTACCAAGACAAAATCGAAGTCAGAGTGTTTCGTCAGTGACCACAAGCGATTGTGTCCCTTAGGGAGAATAAATAAAGCACAGAAGAGGTGACGTCATACGTAAAGGAAGAGTCTGAAAGAGCCTAAAGAACTGAAGGGTATTTTGAAGTATCAAAAGCGACCAACGTTGTTCTTCTTAGAGTGGAAACGAGTCTTCAGTCATCAAAGAACCCTAAGGGATTCTGGTCCGTAGGGGTGTCAAAAAAAAAAAAAAAAAAAAAATATATATATATATATATATATATTGCAAACAGCTTGTATAGTCCATCACCGCAAGAGAGAGAGAGAGAGAGAGAGAGAGAGAGAGAGAGAGAGAGAGAGAGAGAGAGAGAGAGAGAGAGAGAGAGAGAGAGAGAGAGAGAGAGAGCGTACAGAAACTATGATTTTGTCATCTTGTTGCGGTTGACCAGACCTGCCACGGACGCCACTGGCTAGCTAGGTCGTCCCTTTAACAGTAGCGAGACCCTTTACCTAGTCTATTCTAGTTGTCAACTAATCATTAATTTTTGGTAAATCTAAACAAAACGGTCGAGTTAGCCACAGCTGAATAAAATAGTTTGGCAACAGCCAGAACGGAATATGTAAAGTGAGCCAGCCAATGTGAGGGGCGGGTGGAGATGGTTTCCAGGTCGAGTCTCACTCGCAGCACATCACCCTTTCATCACACATCGTGACGTCACCAATCTGTCATTGTTTTTTGTTTTTTCAGGTCACGCGATTTTTTTTTGCCAGTGCCCTTGCTCAAGCCCACAAACTGTTCTCTGTCATAACGTTAAACTGTTATGAACAGTTCTACAACACAAACACACGCACACACACACATACACACACACACGCACGAACGCACATCTTGCTGGTGTAGTAGTTTAGATCCAGTCACATTCAGGGTTTGAAAGGTTCATTAACACTACGTCGTTACTATCACCCTTAAGCACGGGGACTGTGTGTGTGTATTTACTTAGTTGTATTTATCTAGTTGTATTACACGGTAAGGGGAGTTATGCTCGTAGTGACCCGTCTTTGTATCTCGCAAAATCTTGCTTGTTCTTAAATTTTCGTATGGTGTCTGCACACACTATTGTTTCGTCCAATTTGTTCCAGACATCCACCACTGTGTGTGTGTGTGTGTGTATTCACTTGGTCTTTGGATCACGTGTTGGACTCGTGATCGACAGCTATTTCCCTCCTGGAAGAGAGCTCAGAGCTCGTAGGTCCGATCTATGGGTAATGCTATGACCTTGCACACACACACACACACCCAACTCCCCGCCCACGAGAGTCAGAGTAACGACCCGAAGCGCAGCGGTACCGAAATAATTTCGGCCCTGGGCAGGATTCGAACCATGAGCTGCGGGCCACTATAGTGGCAGCTCAGTGCTCTACCAACTACGCCACCGAGTGTGTGTGTGTGTGTGTGTGTGTGTGCGAGTGTATGTGTAGGTGTTTGTGGTTTTGTGTGTTTCTGTGTGTCGTTTATGTGTCTGCATTTACCTAATTATATTCACCAAATTACACTCGTACAGGAAATAGGCTTCACCCGTCGGAACGTGTTTTTTGCCAATCATTATACCTAAATTTGAATTATTTAACGGTTTTAGCTTTGGCCATATCTTCTACACTTGTAGTCTTTTCCAATTTGTCCACATGACTTTGAGGTGCCCTTCAGTCACAAATCAAGATAACTTCTCAGTCAGTGTTATCTATTCCTTTCAATGAGCTGAACACTATGATTATTCTCTCTCTCTCTCTTTCTCTCTATCTCTCTCTCTTTATTAATATGACAGGTCCAATGCCTTTAATATATCTCTGTCCATTTTTTGTTAGTTTGGGAACCAATTTGGCCCGTATTCTTTGTATTCTCTCGATTTTGTTTACAGGCTTCACTCTGTGTACAGACCATACCACAGTTTCACATTCTGATCTGGGTCGGATCAATTATCATTTTTTTTTTTTTTTTTTTACAACCCCATGAGGTTAAACGTTAATTTTATGTTCGCCAATTGTGTGTATGCATCACCCCTCCCCCGACTTTTCTGTCATATTCTGTCGTATGTATTTCATATGAGGCACAAGGTCCCCGTGAACAACGTTCCCAGACGGTTTTTGTTTGTGTGATTCATTCTCCATTGAGTAACTCACAGAAGGACTTGTGTATATGTGCGGGTTAGTGAAGTGTATACGAACCTCTCATACATGTGTATACAACTATAAAACCATAATTTTGAATTAGTCTCTTATCGGTACTTAAAAACCAAATGAAACAAAATATAATAAGAGATATTGAACCTGAAGACAGTGGGGAAAACATTTGGTTCAACAAATTTCATTGGATTCCGTATGGGGAATTAACTGCATAATTTTAACGGAGTCAACATTCTAAAGATTTCTATTAGCATCCCCATGGACCAGAGCTACGCACAATTTTTTATGACTGGAAGGCTAGGACGGTGCCCCTTACAGAGGACTTTGTAGCGTGGAATTTAACGAACCATGTCCTTGGTTCAACTTCGCCGGTGGCAGGATTCGAACCACCATCCGTCTCGAACTTCGCCACAAGTAACGACGCCCTAACCCGCTCAGCTCAGCCAGCGAGCTTCCCACCTTCAATAGAAGCAGTGATTATTTCTAACTTGTGCTATCTTTGTTCGAGGTTTAACTCTCTACTTGATCAAATCCTCTAAGACTTCACTTCTTCCGTGCAATACTATTCCCAAGAACAGAAACTTTTTTTTTTTTTTTTTTTTTTTTTTTTTTTTTTTTTGCGAACGAAATACAATAATTTCGGGAAGACTAAGAGCCACAGTCACACTATCACGACTCAAGCGAGTTCGTTTGAACAGAAACAACTTCGTTTACAAATTCTTATTTTTCGAATCTCCAAACATATTTTTGCGTCGTATATTGAGAAGCTGAACGACGAACTAAGTGAAGTTAATCCTAAAATACGAATATTAGAAACATTGTTGAATTGTAGACTTCGGGAAATCTAGAATGCTGTAGGCGAAGTCGTCCCGCAACTTTTCGAATTCACATTTGACGAGAATCGTGATTTTGTGACTGGGGCTTATGGGCCGTTTTCTATGAGTTCTTTGGGCGCCTGGTGACCGTGACGACGCACGACAACCTCAACTCCAGAGGCGTGCAATTCCTTCTCGAACCTAAATTGATGACACGCGGAGACGCCATGATGTACTACTCCGGCAGGTTGTCCTTGAGGATGACTTGAAGGACACAAGAACCGAAGTAGTTCAGGAACTACCATCAAAGGCTTGAGTGTCAACGTATAGTCATCTACACTACATCCTCGGATACCCTAAGGTCCTGTTCACACTAGCGGTTTGAACCGCAGCGGTACCGTATAGCCAAGGAAAAACTGCGCGGTTGTGTGTGAACGCATCCATTGACTTACAATGTAATGGAACCGCCGCGTTTCAAATCGCTAGTGTGAACAGGTCCTACGAGGTACTCGAATACAAGCGTGTTGAGATGGGCTGTAGTTTCCCAGCGCTTCTATCCTTGCGGGCAATCCCGTGCTACTGTCGTGCATTACATGTGCATGTTACTTTAGGGGATTTGACAATAGTTTGGTTAATGGTCCAGTTTTCTGTAGGAAGTTGTGTAGATATGATAGATTGGGGTATTGATATCTTGTCATCTATGTTTTGGTATAGGGTCAGTGTTGTTTGACAGGATAGATGACATACTAAGGTAATTAATTATGGTTGGGTGTTGTGTAGACTAGGGAACGTAGCAGTATGTGTGATATTGTGAAACAGGCTTTACACTGGCAAGTGGCGGTGAGCATTTCCTGTCATGAGGTGGCCAAGTGTGAAGGAGGGATGTTCCGTTCTCAGGCGCACCAGTACAGTTTCAAAATTTAAGCTCAAAACACGGGTTTAAGTCCTGTAAATAGGATCTTCTACCAGCATCTGCTGAAGACTGTCTTCACATTGCGCTACACAATATTTTACCTTCAAACGAGACCCCTCGGAGGTAGGCTAAGGGAGCCCTCCTCAGCGGTAAATAGCACCATTTGCCACAAGCCAGAATATAAGTAAAATATATTACTGTTGGGTCTACGGTCTTTTGTTTCTTACTCACTCACACACACAACTAAATCTTCTAGTGTTAGCCTACTGCACTGCGAGCCGGAACCTCAATTCTGGTAAGAAAGTTGTGTATGTGTGTGTGTGTATGTATGTATGTACGTGTGTGTGTGTGTGTGTGTGTGTGTGTGTGTGTGTGTGTGTGTGTGTGTGTGTGTGTGTGTGTGTGTGTGTGTGAGAGAGTAAGGTCACGGCATTACCCATAGATCAGGTCATACATATGAACTCTGAGGTCACATCCGGGAAGGTAATACCTGTCGATCACGGGTCCAACGCGTGATCCAGGACCGTGGATCACTTACACACATATGTACGCATACACACACACAGACACACACAAAACGCTACTTCTCACCCTTTGCCAGGAGCCGTTTGTCCTCACAAGCCACAACTTCCTGTAAGAAGTGGGTTCCCCACATCACCGCGGCTGTCTCGCTCATTAGCTGCAGGCTTACTTCGGCTGCCTCTTACCTCTTGCAACCTCTCGATTCTAAGCAGAAAACCTCCTACTCGGTGACACAACTCAGGAGTTCTAACTTCTTATTATCTCTTACGATCTCGGTTCTGAGAAGACGCGGCCAAGGCGTAGATACTATTAAGGACGTCTGGGTTCTTGTTCTCTCTTGAAACCTTTCGTTGGTACTGTTCTAGAACTCCAGCCTTCCTTGTACACCGACTCCAACCGCAATTCACCTCACTAAAGAACTTTGCCTTCTTGGGAGTTTCGATTCGGTCTGTTCTTCGTTACCAGAGGCTCTCTTCGTCAACTATTGACCCTTTCACAGTTAGATCTATTTCCTTGTGGTCCACAGCCATGACGATGTGGCTTCTGTGTTCACAGAGCAGATTACATGTTCAAAGGTTGCTTAACGTGAACGGTACCTCGCCATGCGGGGAAGTGAGAAACCTATGGGTGGGCAAAGCCCTGCCACTTTACACAAGCCGTTTTTTTTTTTTTTTTTTTTTTGAGTCGACGTATCTGTTTGTTTCAAGTTCACTACTCGCAGACGCACCCACACTGCACTGGTACAGCATTGTCCTTATTACAGGACCAAGGGAAAAAAGACAAGGAAGTAGTGCCAATTGTGCGCCTGGGACATGCGCGACCTTTCAAGGACAATTTCTTCGTTAGTCATCTGGAGTCCACAGATTCCCAGACTTCTTTTGCTTCCCCCAATATTTTCTGACTCACGTGAGCGTGACAAATCTGAGTAAACACCATTAGGTGAGACAGGGCACCTACACGTGAGAACCAAGTGAGAGGAGACACCATCATCTCGTGAGACAGAAGTCTTTGTTCTTGGTACGGCGCGTCTCTCATTAGAGAAGCTTTATCAATCCCAAAGACGCAGACAACAACAAACTGATCATAAATAATCCAAAAACCATCGGACATAGATGTCTCCAACTTCGATTCTGATCTACGGGGAACCCAAAAAGGCCTCTCACAACCGGCGACTGATCGCCTTCTCCTCCAACACTAATACAACGCAGACATCAGTCCAAGATTTCTTCCCAAAGGGCAATGGGGGGGAGGCTCGAGGATCGTTGCCGGTCATTGCGGGGCTGTGGGCTTTTCAGCCAGTGAAACTTGATGGAACAGTTGATCGAGTGATTGAAAATCCTTTCGATGGCTGGAGTGTTCGTCTTTACACTACGGCAACTTCTACTCCTGACGAACCTAAATATCATGAAAGGAATGAATGAACGAGTGAGAGCGTGAATGAATGATTTATTCGTTAACTGATTGATTGATTGATTGGATGAACGAATGGAATGAATAAATGTAACGAATGAACAAGTAAAAAGATAAATAGATAAATAAAAAAGAGTAGCCTTGGTAAAGGCGGGCGTTTGTAGTTTGCGTGTCTGAGGTCATTTCCAAAAAACGCAAGATGGAGTTTACACCAAGACTGCACCCACCACGCCCACCCAGCCACCACGCCCACCCAGCCACCCACCCACGCCCACCCACCAGAACTGCGGACCCTCCGAGGTGAAAGGCGAAGGAGACCAGTAAACCCACAAACAACTTCTTTCTTTATTTCTTTTTCTTTCTGGCGGTGGCGGTGGTGGTGATGATGATGATGATGATGATGATGATGATGATGATGATGATGACGGTGATGATGATGATGATGACGGTGATGATAGTGATGACGGTGATGATGATCATGATAATGATAATGATGATGACGGTGATGATGATGGTGACGATGGTGATGATGACGATGATGATGATGATTATGATGATGATTGTGATGATGATGGTGACGATGATGGTGACGATGACAATGATGATAATGATGACGATGACGACGACGACGACGACGATGATTATGATGACAATGACGACGATGATGATTATGATGACGATGACGACGATGATGATGACGATGATGGTGATGATGACAATGATGATGACGATGATGATGACAATGACGATGATGATGACGATGATGATGATGATAACAATGACGATGATGATGATGATGATAACAATGACAATGATGATGATGATGATGATGATGACAATGATGGTGATGACGACAATGATGGTGATGGCAATGATGGTGATGACGATGATAACAATGACGACGATAATGGTTACGACGATGATGATGATGACAATGATGGCGATGATGACAATGATGGTGATGATGACAATGATGGTGATGGTGACAATGATGGTGATGATAATGATGGTGATGACGATGATGGTTGTTGACGATGATGGTGACGACGATGATGGTGATGATGACGATAATAATGACAACGACGACGACGACGATGATGATGATGACGATGATAATGATGACGGTAGGGCTGGTGGCGGTAGAGGTGGTGAGAAAAGGTGGTGAAATCGATTGTGGCGAAATAAAGTCGACTCTATTCTGGCGCACCGGAAAGAACGGCCGCATTGATCTATTTATCGTTATTTTCGTTTATTGACTAGTAAAAGAGGTATGGAAGGCAGATGTGGAGGGAGTGAACATGAGGGGACGTCCTAGGATGAGGTGGATGGATGGGGTGAAGGGGGCTTTGGGGAAGAGGGGAATGTCTGTTGAGGAAGGAAGGGAGAGGACGGAAGACAGAGGTGAGTGGAGAATGGTTGTATATGGATGATGTTGTGACTGCATGAGGAGGAATAGGCGGGGGGGGTGGGGGGTGGGGTAGTATGTGTGAGTAAATTTTGACGCAGCCCGAAGGGATTTCTCCCCGTCCTCTCCTTATATGCAAAGGGGGACGGAGAGGGGGGGGTCGCCGATTAAATGAAGCGGCCTTGCTGTGGATGTACTGTGTCTTGCGACACTGCTTCTGACCCAGGGCGGTGGGCAGGGTTCAGGGATGACCCGTCATCCAGGAGGTGCTCAGATGAGAGGAAGGGTGGGAGGGGTGTGGAGTGTATTTAGGGATGAAATGGGTGGGAGTGTTTTTATGCCTTTCCTTTTGTGGCTACCTCCCTTGGAAGGGGGAAAAAGCCTTGGTATATGTATGTATGTATGTATGTATATTTATTGATATGTCTATTTCTGGCAACCACGCCCACAACGTGGCCACGCCCACAACGTGAGAAACGCCAGTCGAAAATGGATTGCGATCGTGAGAATCACGTAGATCTTAATAGGGAGAAAATAGAGACGGAGAGAGAGTGAGAGAGACAGAGAGAGAGATGAGAGAGAGAAGGGGAGGGAGAGAGAGGGGGAGGGAGAGTGAGGGGGGATAGAGAGAGATGAGAGAGAGAAGGGGGAGGGAGAGAGAGAAGGGGGAGGGAGAGAGAGAGGGGGGAGGGAGAGAGAGAGGGGGGAGGGAGAGAGAGAGGGGGGAGGGGGAGAGAAGGGGGAGGGAGAGAGAGGGGGGAGGGAAATAGAGGGGAAGGGGGAAAGATGGAGAGAGAGAGAGAGAGAGAGAGAGAGAGAGAGAGAGAGAGAGAGAGAGAGAGAGAGAGACGGAGAGAGAGAGAGGGAGAGAGACGGGGGAGGAATGAGTGAGAGAATGGGGGGGGGAGAATTCAGGGGGGGAAACTACCTGTCCTCGAGGCACTGTCACCTTTGCCCTCATCCTCATGTGCTTGGACAGCCAGGGCAATTGGCATTCATCATCATCAGTCAATGGAAATCGATCCCGGACTTCTCCTCGTCAGACACTAATGATTAAGTAGACTTCATTTATTTTGCACCAGCTCCTCGCTTCCTTCCTCCTTCCCTCCCTCCCTCCCTCCTCCCCTAATTAATTTGTCTCGGTTGTTTCCAAACGACTTTATTCATTAGATGAAGGACCTTGGACAAAAATGGGTTCTGCTCGGACGAGGAGGAGGAAGAGAAAGAGGAGAAAGGGAAAGAGGAGGAGGAGGAGGAGGAGGAGGAGGAGGAGGAGGAGGAGGAGGAGGAGGAGGAGGAGGAGGAGGAGGAGAAGGGGAAAAGACAAAGAGGAGGAGAAGAAGGGAAAAGAGAAAGAGGAGGAGGAGAAAGAGAAGGAGGAGGAGTAGGAGGAGAAAGAAAGGGAGTAGGAGAAGGAGGAGAGGGAGCAGGAGGAAAAGAAGTAGATGATGATGTAGAGGAAGGAGAAAGAGACGAAGGACGAGGAGGAGGATAAAAACGGAAAAAGCGAAGGAGGAGGAGGAGAAAGAGGAGTAAGAGAAGGAGGGGGAGGAGGAGGAGGAGGAGGAGAGGAGGAGGAAAAGAAGTAGATGTAAAAGAAGGAGAAGGAGGAGGGGAAAGACGAGTAAGAAAAGGAGGAGGGGGAGGGGGATGAGGAAGAGGAGAGGGGAGGAGGAGGAGGAGGAGGAGGAGGAGGAGGAGGAGGGGAGTAGGAGAAGAAGGAAAAAAAGTAGATGTTGAAGAAGGAAATGGAGAAGGAAGGGGAGGAGGAAGAGGAGAAAGAACAGAAAGAGTAGAATCAGGAAGAATCGAAGGAACAGGAGGAGCAAGAGGAGGAGGAAGATTGGCAGGAGGATTGGGAGTAGGGTGGGATAGAGTTGGGGACTAAATTATAGTCCCTTATCCGTGAGAACTTCTCTCCTTCTCCTCCTCCCTCTTACTCCTCACCATCTGTTCTGGACATCCCCGACGCTGCTCCAGCGGTGGGGCGACATCCCCAATACTGTAGGAGCAACCGATCGTGGTCATATTACCAGCTGAATAAAATAAAGATGATTGCTGTAGCAATGGCAGGCTTGGGTTGGATCAGACGCCTGCAGAGAACATCACAGAAGTCACAAAACGAAATTAAAATGGACTCAGAAGTCACAGAAAGAGTTTGAAATGGACTTAAAAGAAGGAGAGAGATGGTGGGACATCAGGTATACAGGATAGGGTTGGAATACAAGTGGGGTACAGGTGATGGGAAACCTGATGGGTTAAAGCTTATACCTGACGCAGGTATCGTTTAAGGTGGGAGCAGCACGATGGTCAACTGAAAACCGGCCGGAAGTGGAGTAAAAGGAGGAGAAACGTAACAGAGGGGCCTGGAAGTACAAGTAGATTACCCTTTCAGTACCTGGTGCCACATTTTTCTACCAATTTCCGTGGAAGCT
>NC_134804.1:44126008-44136008 GCF_046742065.1 Oratosquilla oratoria | reverse complement strand
CTTCTCGGAGTAGCGATAACATCTACAAACACGGCAGGAGCAAGTACGTGTCCAGGACCACATACACAAGCTTCAGGTTTTGTTCCTTAATGCACAATAAAGCGTCTCCGTGCGTAAAACCATTCACACGTACACTCCAGTCACGGTGTTCTTAGCGTCGCCCGGCCAGCACGACCACAAAATAAAACAGTCCCCTTTTTTTCAGTCTTTTCCGACCCACAAGACTTCGGCCACAAAGTTCCTTCTCGACGGTCTCGCGAAGACAGCAAGAGTTCGTCCCAATGTCAGGTGGGAGATGGGTGTTTACTTCATCGAGGACAAAGCAGAGGGCCATGATTACACTGAAGCGAGCAGAACCTCTCCCCCCCTCCCCCCATTCACCCAGACAATACACAAACAGGCAGCGCCTTGCCAAATAACACCCGGGACTTCAAGCCATCGCAGCAAGATTAACTGCGGCCTGGAACCCGACACCCTCTGGACGATGTCGCCCTTCCCTAGCCAACGACCCAGGTGAAGAAGGGGGTTGTCGTCATTGGAGGGTGTTTGATGTAAGCCTCCTTACCTTGCTTCTGGAGCAGCGGCTGGTCGGGAACTAGCGTCGACCCCGTTGTCGTCGCAGCACCAACACTAAAACTTTGCCGCCGTTCCCACCAGTCCACTGAGAAACCGGGAACGAGAGAGAGAGGGAGGGAGGACGGTGACCGGTGAGTGTTTGTAAATTGTCGGTTAAAATAACCCTCTTTCTTGCTCCATCGAGAATTTTCGGAGTTAGACGAACACTAAGGATTTCTACGTCATCGACAGGACGAGATATGACCCAAACAAACGGCCCGGGGCGTTGAGGAGACGACAAACGGGAAAAGAGACGGAAAATGCTTAGTTGTCAACCGCCCGGACCAAGTGCTGGAGCGTTAGGGTCTATATTAGCAGTCAACATAAGGCAGCGGGCGCCGTTATGGCCTATGGCCCGTAGTTGGGTCTTACCCACTTCCCTTCTCCTTTCCTTTTCAACTCTTCTATGAGCGCCCATTGAGACAAGACCTTCTGCGACGGAGCAAACTCCACCTGGTGGAGATCCCGCTAGACGGGACCTCCACCTCGCCCCGGCGCACATACGCCCCTCCACCATACTCCCTCTGACAGACACCCTGCTGCTGCAGAAGGAGGAGGAGGAGGAGGAGGAGGAGGAGGAGGAAGAAGAAGAGGACTCCTGACGAGGTAGACGCAGGTCGGATATTGCGTCATGTTCATCCCATAAGGCATGAGTACCGTAAAGTCTTGGCCGACTGCGAGCGAGCACCAACAACTCCAGGAGGAGGAGAAGGAGGAGGAGAAGGAGGAGGTGGAGGAGGAGGAGGAGGAGGAGGAGGTCCGCCCAGTCCAGTCTGCCTGCTCGGGGCTGAGCCTGATGCGACCTCTGGACCTGGACTGTGAGACAGAGAGACAGATAGACCTTTCCAGCCTCTCTCCCCGAGCGCGCGAATCTCCGTACGTCCGTATTCCCAAACCCAACTTAAGTGATACCCTTCCCTTCAAGGCACAAGTTTATGGACCTCTGTTTCAGGAACGAGGAACGAGATGTGCATACCGGAAACAGAGTGTTGACATTTAGTGATGTACAATGGTGCAAGAGTGAGTATTAATCCTCGACGTCGAGAATCGAGTGTGAGTTTTTTCGTTCGTGGATTAAGGATTACACAAAGGATAAGATTACCGCGTGGGATGGGGGAAGGATTGCTCATCCGTTGGACTTACACACCCCACCCACCCCAACCACCCCCTCCAGTGCCACGAAACAATGACGCAAGAGGAGAGTTGGCGAAGGTACAGTGAAGGTGAAGGTACTGATGGAGGAGGAGGAGGAGGAGGAGGAGGAGGAGGAGGAGGAGGCTGTGAGAAAGGACAGCAAAAAGTGCATTTTCTCAGCGATTACCAGCGCTTCTATCTTTCAGAACTACTGTGCCGTTGGAGTGAAGTCATGAACAAGGACATTGGAAGGTTTGAGAAGAACAGTTGAAGGGATGGATATATAGAAGACAAAAATGATCAGAATAGTTTTTGTTTTTAAATAAAGATTGACCTCCAATGGTTAAAAAAAAAAAAAAAAAAAAAAAAAAAAAAAAAAAAACCGCGTGACTCCGGTACGTAGGGGTTGCAATCAAAAGCCCCATTTGGGGATAACGAAGCGTGGTTGAGACTGACGTGGGTACAGACGAGACAACAAACTCTGCTTACGCCTTTTGTCCGGCAGAGACATTCGTCAACACAAGCATGACCACACGTTCTCTATGAAGACAACAAAGCGAGTAGTTTACATTCGGAGCCTAAGGCTGCCACCTGCTTGTGGGCTTCCAGTGATTTCGAAACTTCGTTTGAATACATCAACAGGTAACAGCGACATGAGGCTTCTTCTCGTCCCTCTGTCCCACCCGGCTGTGTATTATAGTTTTTTCTTATAATTATTATTTTATTATTATTGATTTTTTTTTCGTATCCGACCTAGATATGGACCAAAAGGTCTCCTGTCGGCATGCTCCGCCTTTGTAATCCTTTGTAATAAGTGATGGTTAAGGCATATCATGAGGAAGGAAGAACAGAAACAAGGAGACAACAAGTGAAGAAGATCGTGGTGCAGATGGTGAAGAGGACCTTCCTGGAGGAGGAATGAACGAGAGAGAGAGAGAGTGAGAGAGAGAGAGTGAGAGAGAGAGAGAGAGAGAGAGAGAGAGAGAGAGAGAGAGAGAGAGAGAGAGAGAGAGAGAGAGAGAGAGAGAGAGAGAGGACGGTGGAAAAGGTCGTGTTGGGGTGACTGAGAAAGTACATGCATATTATATAAAATGTGTGTGTGTGTGTGTGTGTGTGTGTGTGTGTGTGTGTGTGTGTGTGTGTGTGTGTGTGTGTGTGTGTGTGTGTGTGTGTGTTTGATGCGGGTGAGGTAAAATACGGAACTGTCAAATGGCGGATACGTTCATGCGTGCACACGTGTGTGCGTATGTGCACTTGTGTGCGTGTGTGTTTGATGCGGGTGAGGAAAATACGGAGCTGTCAGCTGGCGCATACGTCCATGTGTGTACGCGTGTGTGCGTATGTACACTTGTGTGCGTGTGTCAGTACGTGTATACAGGTACCCGTGTGTATACGTGCGTGTATTTACCTAGTTGTAGTGTACAGGGCGGGAGCAATGCTCATGGGGTTCCGTGCGCGTACTGAATAAAATCGCCTGACGTAAGCTAGCATATAGGGGTCTTCCCCCGACCTGAATAAAATCACCTGGCGACATAATGAAAAAAGTATAAGTCGTATAATTCAGAGGCCGAGTTGGCAGGTTTGTACTCTACATCTTATAACTGTATCTTCGTTGTATTGTATTGTATCTTCTTGAATTTATCCTTTGTTTACGAGAGGTATGGTTGCATCATACTACGTGCCCTTCTTCCCTCCCTCCCTCCCCCTCCCTCCATGCTCTCCCTCCCTCCATGCTCTCCCTCTCTCCTCCCTCCCCCTCCCTCCATGCTCTCCTTCAGGGTCATTATAGAAAATATTGTTCAATTATCTTCAGACTCAACTCACAACAATGTCTTCCATTTGTCCACAGTTTTCTTCAGGCGACTATACAATTGATATGAACAAATCTACGTTAAAAAGTAATTACACACACACACAAACACACACACAAATTTTTTGTACATATCTTAAAGAGCGGCATAAAAAGGCAGATAAATGAATAAATGAATAAATAAAAAATGCCACAAAGACTTGAACGTCTATTAATTAATTAATTGACGAAAGTTGTCGTCTACGTTGCTCTCTCTCTCACTCAAGTTCTCACGCGTGGAGTCACATTACGCAGGTCCTCATGGCGTCTCACCTTTCAGCAAGAGCTGCCACCTAAATAAACTCAACCGGTCCTAGCCAGAACAAAAGCTTTAAGGTCAGCCATCAATGTCACGAAGAACTGAGTACATCTCGCCTTCGTTCACTTCCTTTCCCCTCAATAGTAATATTTAATCTAAAAATCCTGGTCCTACTCCTTCTCTTCTTCCTCTTCGTCTTCCTCCTTCTACGCCTTCTGGTCGTCCTCCTCATCCCCGAGGCTCATCCTCTTCTTGTCTTCTTCTTCCTCCTCCTCCTGGTCCTCTTTCTACTCCTAGTCTTCCTCCCGATCCTCCTAGTCCTCCTCCTGATCCTCCTCGATCTCCCCCTGTTCCTCCTCATCCGCCTCTTGGTCTTCTTCCTCCTCCTCCCAACCTCTTACACTTCCTCCTCTTCCTGAAACTCCTTCTCCTTCTAATCCTCCTGCTCGTCTTCCAGCACCTGGTGACGTCACGAACTGTGTCTGGGGGTGGGTGGGGGGCCGGGGCGGGCGGGGGTAGGTCCGCCCCCCCCCACACACACACCTTTCTCCGGAACCGAGAGCCCAGGTGGCCGGAACCGGGGATCACGCAGCTGGAACACAAGACGGGCGAAAGCTGGAACGACGGAACTCGTTGGCTGGATCGGAACGGAACGGATGCATTAGTATTAGGGCTCACTATCTGTGATGCATTGAAGTCTCCAAAAATTTTCCCACATACAAGACGCATGTACAACGTGTGTGTGTGTGTGTGTGTGTGTGTGTGTGTGTTTATCTGCACTTGCGTCTTAGTGTGCTTATTGGTTATTTGTGCGTGCGTATATGTGCGCACGGGTGTGTGTGTGTGTTTGTGTAAACGTGTGTGTTTATCTGTGCGCGTATCTTTATGTGTTTATTGGTCATTTGCGGGTGCGTATATGTGCACACGTGTGTGCGTGTGTGTGTGTGTGTGTGTGTGTGTATTTGTGCGTGATTCACCACCATGGTCTTGGATCACGTGTTGGACTCGTGATCAACAGCTATTACTTTCTCGTATGAGAGCTCATATATGACCGATCTATGGGTAAAGCTGTGACATTACACACACACACACAAAACTCTCCCCCCACGAAAATTGGAGTACCGACTCGCAGCGCAGCGATACTGAAGACAGTTCAGCCCTGGACGGGATTCGAACTCGGAGCGATGGGTTAGCGATTGCGAAGGCTACCACTTCGCCATCAATCCGGCTCTGTGTGTGTGTGTGTGTGTGTGTGTGTGTGTGTGTGTGTGTGTGTGTGTGTGTGTAAATTCAATTTTCTATATTTCGTCAAATAAACTCGTTTACATAACATAATTCAAAGTTGCCGAATCATAGTCGGTGAGAAAACGTTTATACAAAGTTAAAAGCTAAAAACAAAGTAATTATTTCTTGACATAATAAAAAAAAAACCGCATCATATCTGACATGAAAGATATAGTCAATGAGTCGTCTCCACTCGACATCATCTTCATTAGGCGTACTGAAGATAATTGATCAATAGTACTCAAAGTACTAAATAGTACTCAAAAAGATATAATACTAGAAGAGAAGACCTTCGAGATTAAGACCCGAGATAAGAAGGGATGAATCCCTTTGGTAGCGCGACGAGTTAAATCACAAATTGAAAAAGAAAAAGATTATTTGTTGAAGCAATAAGGTATGTCAGTTTCGTGGAGTGACTGCGCGATTGGTAGCAAGATCCGCGTTCAAGCAAGACGGTCAAATATTTATATACATATGCATACATGTATACATGCACACATACAACACATACGCACGCGTACATATACGCTGTGAGTGTGTGTGTGTGTTTACCTAGTTGTTTCTTACGGAAAGGGGAGCTACGCTCGTGGTGTCCCGCCTTTGTATTTCGCAGTGTCTAGTTTGCTCTTAAATCCGTGTATGGTTTTGCACACACTTTTGTTTTGTCCAGTTTCTTCCAAGTGTCCACCACTCCGTGTGGAAAACCGTCTTTCTTCAGATCTCTTTCATAACTCTTCTTTTTGAGTTTCTTTCCATGTCCTCTTGTGTTTTTCTTGTCTTGTCTTTGTGTGTGTGTGTGTGTGTGTGTGTGTGTGTGTGTGTGTGTGTGTGTGTGTGTGTGTGTGTGTGTCCGAGAGTGGGTGTGGTTGAAATATAGTGACAGGAGAAAGAGCATGCCAGGTTTCCTATCATGTAAATATATATATATATATATATATATATATATATATCTATATATATATATATATATATATATATATATATATATATATATATACTCGTATATCACTATCCCGCTCCCGCGAAGTGGGAAGTGAGAAACCGCTGTAGGGCAAGCCCTGTCAGTTGCGGCAAACCGCCTTTTTTTTTTCTTCTTTTTTTAGGCCGATGGTTGGGTCGCCTCCCCGCTTGGCCGGGGGTGTCGGGAACCAAGGCGACAAAACACGCAGCAGGTACCGGGAATCGAACTCACGGCCATCGCTCAGGAGTTCGATACAATGAAGAAGAAGAAGAAGAAGAAGAAGAAGAAAAAAAAGAAAAAGAAGATAAAAAGAAGAAAAAAGAAGAAAGAGAAGGAAAGAAGAAAAAGAAGAAATAGAGGAAGAAATAGAAGAGGAAAAAGAAGAGAAGAAGAAGAAGAAGAAGAAGCTTAGTTTCCTCTCGACTAGTTTCTCCTTAAAAAATCATATCTGCGAAACTGGTCAAGAATAAACTCAGGCTAAGCATTCCGTGTTTACTCTTTCCACCTACGCCTCACAAAAACACACACAAACACACACACACACAAGCATATACACATGGTTGGACGATGGAGTGGTGCCGCTCTCGACCGCGAATTCGGCGACTGGGAGTTCAAGTCCCGTCCAGAGCAGAAAAATTCAGCATCGCTGCATCAGGAGTCGACATTCTAACTCTGGTGGACAAGGATTTATGTGTGTATATATGTGTGTGTGTGTGTGTGTGTGTGTGTGTGTGTGTGTGTGTGTGTGTGTGTGTGTGTGTGTGTGTGTGTGTGTAAGGTTACATTACCAACAGATTCTATACAATGTATACAAGCTCTGAGTTCCCATCCGAAAGGGTAACAGCTGTCGATCGCGAGTCCAACACGTGATCCAAGACCATGTAAACTCAAAAACACAATACATACACATATGCATAATCACACGTACACGCAGATATGCATACGCACTTTTGTACGCACATATATATGTACGCGTATACGCACTCACATGTACACACGCAAGGGCGTATATACACTCGTGTAAACACATACATGTACGCGCACACGCACCCACATGTAAACACGCACACACTCACGTGCACATACACGCACACACAAGGCATGTACATCCGTGTGCACACACGCAGTCTCGACAGCGTTCCATTCCAGCCTCGAGCGATACTCTAAAATTGGCTGCTGGAATACAGGAAATGCTTTGAGTGTGCGCGAGCGTGTGCGTGAGAGAGAAAGAGAGAGAGAGAGAGAGAGAGAGAGAGAGAGAGAGGGGTGGGTGAGAGAGAGAAGGGATGAGAGAGAAGGGATGAGAGAGAGAGGGGTGAGATAGGGAGGGGTGAGAGAGGGAGGTGCGAGAGAGAGGGGTGAGGGAGAGGGACAGGGATGAGAGAGGGTGTGTGTGTGTGTGTGTGTGTGTGTGTGTATGTGTGTGTGTGTGTGTGTGTGTGTGTGTGTGTGAGAGAGAGAGAGAGAGAGAGAGAGAGAGAGAGAGAGGTGAGAGAGAGAGAGAGAGAAGGGGTGAGAGAGAGGGGGGTGAGAGAGAGGGGGAGAGAGAGAGGAGGTGAGGGGAGAGAGAGGAGGTGAGGGAGAGAGAGGAGTGAGAGAGAGAGAGAGAGAGAGAGAGGTACGTGTGAGTGAGAGAGAGAGAGAGAGAGAGAGAGAGAGGGAGAGAGATAGAGAGAGATGAGTTTTACCATGGGTTTAGATCATGTGCTGGACTCGTGATTGAAAGCCATTATGGGCCGATCTATGAATACCACTGACTTTACGTGTTCTTGCTCAAGGGAGACAATGTCGGATTGGAATTACGTATCGAAGATTCCATGCCCTGAGTAAGTGCCTCTCACTATTATGAGAGAGATTTGTATAAGATTGTTGAATTCTCTCATATATATATATATATATATATATATATATATATATATATATATATATATATATATATATATATATATATACATACTCATGATCTTAAGTATTCGAAAAAGGACAAAGGAAAATAATAGACTATGAACCGAGCGCTTTCGTCTATTCAGACATTTTCAAGACTGTCACTAACTTTGCACATACAAAAGCCCACACCTCATTCTGTTCACCATTTCTTTGAAAAAAACTTTCGTGCAAAAATAGTCAGGAATACATACATACATACACGAAAGGTTCTTTCCCCCTTACACGGGAGGTAGCCAAAAGACATAGGTATAGAAACCACTTCCACTCATTCCATCCCCTACATACTCCACTCCCCCTGCCCTCTTATCTTGGCACCTCATGGATGACGGGTCATCCCTCCATCTTGTCCACTGCTCTGGGTCAGAAGCAGTGTCGCAAAACAGCACATCCACAGCAAAGCCGCTTCATTAATTCGGCATCCCCCACCCCCATCTCCTTCCCCTCATACAGAAAAGGAGAAGACGGGGAGAAATCGGGCTGCGTCAATTTTATTTTTTATTCCTGACTTTACTAACAGTAAAGTCAAGAATAATATATTAATGTTCCTGTGTTTCCTACTCCTACTCATGTCAACCTGTCACAATGTCTCAACTATAATATACATATATATATATACAGTATATATATATATATATATATATATATTGAAATAAGGAAGACAAACGAGTGGAAGGGTGGTGAGATAAATACAGAGAACAGTTGGAGTTTTATTCACTTATGTTTCGTCCTTACCCGGATATTCTCAAAGTACATACAATTTTAGAAAATGCAAAACTTATATACTTCATCCTTGCCATGTCCCCCTCCATTCACCTCCATACTCTCATCCACCCTCTATACTTCCATGGGGCCGAATTTGTAAAAGATCCTAACCCTAATGACGGAGATTTTACCCAAATCCTTATGTCGGCGACCTAAATGTTTATGTCTAAACATAACCTCAATATTATGGACAGCTGATTTAGGTGAAATCTTCACCATTTTGAAGATTTATGTCTAGGCTTAGGGGTTAGGGTCTTTTATAATTTTGGCCCCTGGTGACTCCGATTATTCCACGCCCTCCGTCCACCTCACTCTTCATATCCGTCTTCTTGAACTCTTTAATGATCACGGTGTTTCCTACTCCTTCTAACTTTATAAACCCATCCCTATGGTTCATGTATGCATGGAAAGCAATGTAGGCTGACTCCACTATTTTTTTTTTCGCTACACCTTTGCGAAGCACCTCTACCCTGTTCCAGTCTGGAAGATGACCACAGTGGTCCAAATGAACCACTAGCGAGTTGGAGGTTCGGTGAGTTCTGACATAATTTTTGTGTTCACATATCCGTATCGCTACTGTTTGGGATGATGGTACGGCCTCTGCCTTATAATAAGGAAGCAGCCAAGGCAAGGGTTCGAATTTCATTAGGAGAGTTTATAATATATATATATATATATATATATATATATATATATATACATATACATACAGGTAGTGCAATGTACATGTAGTGCACAGGTAGTGTTTGTAATATATATATATATATATATATATATATATATATATATATATATATTTATATATACACACACACACACACGCACGCGCACACACACTTATATACATAAATATATATATATATATATACATATACACATACGAAATGCTTATTCCCCTTACAAGGGAGGTAGGAAAAAAAAACACTACCACCCATTCCATCCCCCTACATATTGCACTCTCTCTTATCTTGGCTCCTTCTGGATGACAGGTCATCCCTGCATCTCTACCACTGCCCTGGGTCAGAAGTAGAGTCGCAGGACACAGCATATCCACAGCAAGGACGCTTAATTTAATCGGCGACACCCCTCTCCTTCCCCTCATGCGAAAAAAAGAAGATGGGAAGAAATCCCTTCGGGCTGCGTCAAATTATTTTTCACACACTCCCTCTGCCCCCATCCCCCACCCACT
>NC_134804.1:44103508-44121008 GCF_046742065.1 Oratosquilla oratoria | reverse complement strand
CTCTCCTTTAATTCTTCTGTGTTTCCATATTGTTGGTGGGATGGTGTTTCTAAGGATAGAAAGATTAAATATGGCCGACGAAATGAAAAAAAAAAAAAAAAAAAAAAAAAAAAAAAAAAAAAAAATAATGTATAAGAATTACAAAGGCGGAGCATGCCCACAGGAGACCTTTTGGTCCATATCTTGGTCGGATGCGAAAAAATCATAATAATAATCAAATAATAAAAACTATAATAATGTAAATAACAAATAACATACATAAATAAATGCATAGGTATAGTTAAATAATAAACAAACAGGTAAATAGTAAATAATAATAAATTGACATAACTAATAATAAATGAAAATCAAACAGACAAATGATAATAAAACAAAAACAAATAATATAAAATAAGAACACATACACACACACACAAACACACACAGAGCCTTTATAGAGGTATTTCTAAAAAGGTACACGTACTAAAATAATCCCACTTTCCGCTCCCACAGAATACAAGAGATAAATGTACCAAGACACAAAACTCTAAATTTCACTCATGCAAACTTAAAGCCGAGCGGACAACGAAAATGGATTTTGAACACATTCTTGTAGCCGCTTCAAGTTAAAGCCTTTTGAGGGGCTCGTTTAAGCGAAGATGTATATTTTCAGTTACTATGGAGATTCCCCATACTTAAGAATTTATTATCCTAATTCCATAAACTTTTATCCTACCGTCTGAAAAGAAGATGTCGAAAGTTCTGTATATTTCTATCATTAACTGTGATCCTCTTCAGCAGAATGCGTACATAGAAGACGTATACATATATATGTACTTATTCTGCTGAAGAGGATCACAGTTAGTGATCGAAATATACAGAACTTTCGACATTAGTGTCTTCTATTCCGACGGTGGGATAAAAGTTTATTTTACTAATGTGCTACATTACTGTATCCTACTTCCATACAATGGGAAGTGAAAAACCCCTGGTATGGCAATACCCTGTCAGTTGTAGCAAGCCTTTTTTTTTTTTTTTTAAGCCCGATGTTGGTTTGCCTCCCCGCTTGGTCAGGGTTATCGGGAACCAACGCGACAGAGCACGAAACGGGTCCCGGGAAACGAACTCACGACTACCTGCTCATGAGTTCGACACTGCATCCGGTGAATACTTTTGTCTTTTATTTAAAAAATCCCCCCCCCGCATTGTACACAAAACCTTGAGGGTACTAAATCATAGTTATTTTTAATATCCCCACTATAATGTAAATATCCAGGAGAAAAATAACAAGACGAAAAAGACAAAAAAGAAAAAAGAAGAAAAAGAAGAAGAGAAAGAAAAAAGAAGAAAAAGAAGAAAAAGAAGAAAAAAATGAAGAAGAAAAAGAAGAAGAAAAATAAGAAGAAAAAAATGAAGACGAAAAATAAGAGAGCCCATGTTAGAACAATGCGTGAATTTAAATCTAAGCACACATATGAAAAATAAGGATATACATCAAAGTAAAACAATATACGAATCTGAATTTCGGTATGACAAAATGGAGAGTAGGAGACGGGACTCTACGAGTGTTGCTGCTTTCCTGTATACTACAGTTAGCCAAATGCGCGCACACACACACTCCACAGTGCAGTGGTAGCGTTCGCAACCGCCGCTACGGCGGTCCGGGTTCGAATCCCGCCCAGGGCTGAAATAATTTCAGTATCGCTGAGAGTCGTTACTCCAACTCTCGTGGGCGGGGAGTTGTGTGTGTGTGTGTGTGTGTGTGTGTGTGTGTGTGTGTGTGTGTGTGTGTGTGTGTGTGTGTGTGTGTGTGTGTGTGCGTGTAAGGTCACAACATTACCCATAAACCGGTCATATATGAGCTCTGAGCTCTCATCAGGGAGGGTAATAGCTGTCGATCACGAGTCCAACACGTGATCCAAGACAATGTTGAATCACACACACACACGCACACACAAACGCACGGTTGTACCTGGAGCACGGACGGTGATGGAAATGGCGGACAGCGACGGCAACGACAGTCTGCGGCGGACAATCGCCTCTCTTCCGGGAGGAGAACTCAATTAGGACTTTCGAGTTCAGGGGATCATGACAGGGGAGCCCGAAAGAGAGGAAAGAGTAAAGAGAGGACACAGAGATAAACGGAAAGTGAGACAGACATACAGAGAGATAAACAGGAAAAGAGAGACAGAGAAAGAGGGCGATAAAGAAAGCAGGAGAAAGAGAAAGAGAAACAAAGGGAGAGAAAGTGAAAGTGAGAGAGAGAGAGAGAGAGAGAGAGAGAGAGAGAGAGAGAGAGAGAGAGAGAGAAAGGGAGAGCTAAAGAGAGAAAGTGAGAGACAGAGAGAAACAAAGAGAAAGTGAGAAAGAGAAAAAAAAAGTTGACTCGCTGTGTTCTTTGTGGATTACGGGGGATTTCCGCTGTCCAAGTAGCCAAGCCCGAACGATTTAGTTCAGAAAAAGGGAACAAATCCCGGACGAGAGCGACCTTTGGCAGCAATAACCAGCGCTTCTATCCTTGGTGGCGCCATCGCACCGAGTAGGGGAGTCGTGCAAGTGATAAACGAGAGGTTTCAGCAAGGTGGAACAATACAAGGAGGGCAGAAGTGGGATCCCTACTTTCCGTTTTCTTTTCAGGTGGAGATTATTCTTCGGTCATGGAAGAATGTCGCGTGACTCTGTTCCGTAGGGGTGTCACTGAGGTCCATCTGCAGTCAATACCCTATTTGGGGTCACGCTTGATGGAAATATCTTTTGGGGGCAAGGTCACCCACCCCATTTAACTACAAAAAGTAAAATATATAAATGACCATGTAAATGTATGAATATTAACAGTGATATGAATATACTTATGATGATGATGATGATGATGATGATGATGATGATGATGATGATGATGTGGTTGAACGTTACAAACTCCTCCCATCGGAAGGCTAGAACAGTGCCCCTTACAGTGGAATTTGTAGCGTGGAATTTAATGAACCATGCCCTTGGTTCAACTTCGACGGTGGCAGGATTCGAACCGCCACCCTCTCGATCTTCGCCGCAAGTAACGACGCCCTGACCCGTTTAGCCAGCGAGCTTCCCATACTTGTTATACAAGCCATAAATAAAGTAGTTGCTACATATATATATATATATATATATATATATATATATATATATATATATATATATATATATATATATATATATATATTCACAAAACCAAAACGTCGTGACACATTTGTAAAATGTTTAAATATAACCCACAGTCGGAAAAACAAAGCAAAAGAAACAAATGATCTGTATATTTCTACCACATCTGTGGTCCTCTTCAGCAGATAAGTACAGAGGTAAGATGACAAGAATATATACAATAATCCTATTACGTGCCATTCTTATTGTATATATTCTTGTCATCTTGCCTCTGTACTTATCTGCTGAAGAAGACCAAAGTCTTTTGCTTTGTTTCTCCGACTGTGGGTTATATTTAAACATTATATATATATATATATATATATATATATATATATATAAAGAAAATATATATATATATATATATATATATATATATATAAAGAAAATAACTCTACGAACAAGTGCAGCCAGGACGTCTACATTTAACGCATTGAGGGACATAAGAACATAAGAATGAAGGAGACTGCAAGAGACCATAAGGCCTACACTAGGCAGTTCCATGTCCCTTACCCCCTATTATCCCCATCCATAAAGCTAACTAAACTTTTTTTTAAACAATCGAAAGTTTCAGAGCTCACTACATGGTTACTAAGTCTATTCCATTCGTTGACCATTCTATTGGTAAACCAGTTTTTGTCTATTTTCTTCCATTTATGTCGCACAGTGAGCGGCAGTCTTGGTATTCGTTATTTACATTATTATAGTTTTTATTATTTTATCATTAATATGATTTTTTTTCGCATCCGACCTAGATATGGATCAAAAGGTCTCCTGTCGGTATGCTCCGCCTTTGTAATCCTTTGTAATATTCGTGACACTTGCAGAACACGCTATTTTACTGAAATGGAATATTGTAGACAAATACCGAACTTGAAGGAAACCCTATAAAGTTATATACATACTATGCAGTTAATAACAATACATGAGAGACAAGGCATAGTTAGAAATATTCAACACTGGTCAAATGACCTCGACTTACAAAAAATAAAGTTACAAAGAACACCATGCGGTTATAGATGACACTATAGCGAACAGAAAGGGGATTACAGTAATATATTGTACTGTTAATATAGCAAAAACGTATCAAGCGAAAATGACAGACTGCAAAACTCAAACCTAGCTGTCAGAAATATCATGTCACATGCAATTGCAATCATCACCCACCAAAATGAGGGTGACGTAAGAGAAGTCCATCTAAATGGTCATCAGCAAGCAAATATTTACACACACCAATGACAGATAGTCTATGGGGGATACCAGCCACTTATTTACGGCAGTAATGATGAAGGATATTAGCATTAGGCAAATCACACAGTTTACAAGAATAATATTATGGCAACTAGGGCAACTAGGGTGGGGAACTGAGGTGGAGGACTAGGGTGGAGGACTAGGGTGGAGGACTAGGGTGGGGAATTAGGTTAGGGGACTAGGGTGGTCGCACTAGGCTGGGAACTAGGCTAAGGCGCTAGACAAGGAGGCTAGTCTTGGGGTGGGCTAGGATGGGGGATTATGTTGGAAGACTAGGGTGATGGTGCTAGGCTTAGGGGGCTATGTTAGGGGGGCTATGTTAGGGGGGCTATGTTAGGGAGGCTATGTTAGGGGGCTATGTTAGGGGGGCTATATCAGGGGGCTATGTTAGGGGAGCTATGTTTGGGGGCTATGTTAGGGGGGCTATGTTAGGGGGGCTATGTTAGGGGGCTATGTTAGGGGGCTATGTTAGGGGGGCTATGTTAGGGGGGCTATGTTAGGGGGCTATGTTAGTGGGCTATGTTAGGGGGGCTATGTTATGGGGCTATGTTAGGGGGGCTATGTTAGGGGGCTATGTTAGGGGGGCTATGTTAGGGGGTTACGCAAGGAAGCTAGGCCGGGAGAGGGGTTAGGCTAGGGGGGCTAGACAGGAACCTTCTTCTTCTTCTTCTTCTTTTCCTCCTCCTCCCTACCGCCCTTTAGCTGCAACCCTGTGTGACGTCACCAAGAAGAACAAGAACGAATATAACACGTCACGGTGATAAATAAGAGGAAGTGTTTATGCCACTCAGCGTCGAGCTGCACCTTGACCCTAAGTGCTTGGGCTTCCGGGGACATCAACCCGAAGTCGCCGACGGGTGCTGCGTTCAAATGGGGAGTTCGATGGAAACAAACATCGTAAGTGAAGATGAAGAGGGGAATAGAAGAGAAAAAAGTTTTCTAATGGAGACGGGAGGCCGGCCGCGCTTGGCCACATCACCACCTGCGACAACGAAGCCGTTTTCTACCCCGGAGGCAGACATCACACTCGACAACACGTAAAAGTGAAAAGTAAAAAAAAGTAAAAAGAAATAGAAAAAATAAGATGGTGGAAGGAAAGGAGGAGGAAGAGGAAGAGGAGGAGGAAGAGGAGGAGGAGGATGGCCAGGAGGAGGAGGAAGAGGAGGGGGATGGCGAGGAGGAGGAAGAGGAAGAAGAGGAATTGAAGGGAAAAGAGAAGAAGATGGAGAAGGAGGATATGGGAAAAGAAAAAGAGATGAAAAAGGAGATGGAAGAGGAGGAGGAGGAGATGGAGAGGTAGATGGAGAAACAGCAGGAGGTAGAGACTACTGAAAAGGAAGGAGGATTGTTGCAAGAGGGCGCGGGCGAACACTACAAGAAATGAAGGCGAAAGGCAAAAAGAGAATTTGATCTTCAGAAAGCCGCCAGGAAGGGAAGGGCCACGGGGGAGGAGAAAAGGGCTCGGAGAGGACAGAGACAAGAGACAGAGAGAGACGACAGTGAGAGAGATAGAGAGAAACGGGAGGAGAGAGAGAGGGACGAAAGAGAGACGGAAGAAGGAGAGAGACGGGAGAAAGACACGCGTAAGAGAGACCAAAGACGAGAGAGAGAGATGGAAGAGAGAGACGGGAGAGATGGAACAGAGCGAGAGACAAGAGAGAGAGACGGGCGACAGAGGCACGGGAGAAGTAGAGAGACAGGAGAAAGAGATGGAACAGAGGGACGGGAGGGGAAGAGAGAAAGAGAGAGAGAGCGGGAGAGGGACGGGAGGGGAGAGAGAGAGAGAGACGTGAGAGCAAGAGAGAGATGGGACAGAGAGAGAGAGGGATGGAAAAGAGGGGGGACGGGAGAGGGAGAGACAGGAGAGAGAGACGAGAGAGAGAGAGAGAGAGAGAGAGAGAGAGAGAGAGAGAGAGAGAGAGAGAGAGCGACGAGAGAGAGAGAGAACGAAAAAAAGTCTCCAAACTTTTAGGGCCGGAGATGACAGGGGTGGGGGGAGGGAGGGGAAGGGGGAGAGGTGGTGGGAGAGCATGTCTGCACCACACAGGAAAAACTCTCCCAACTCTCCCCCTCCCTCCCCCTCTCCCAGCCCTCACGTGTCTGCAGTCCTGCGTTCAATATTCTTTTCATCGATCAGGCCATCGATTTCGTCGAGCATGTGTAAGGTCTTCACACACTTTACAGAACGAGACATATTTGTACTTAAAAATTATACATAAACTCGACAAACATCATATTTGAGTAATGAAAAATAACAGGATATTAAGATGATGTTTAAAGACGAGTGTACATCTCATGGCTGTGTACGATACAGGCGTTTGTACATGTGTCTATTCTTTTGTGCTGATGTACATCCATCGACCGTCTGTTCCACATTATCTTTTTTATTTTTCCAATGTAATACGCTGTACAAATATGTACATTCGTGTACATACACCATTACAAACCCGCTCATTTGTATGCATACACATTTGTAGTCCCATGTTTATGAACAAGTGTACATCGACCCTCTGTTCCACATTATCTTCTTTATTTTTCCAATGTAATATACTGTACAAATATGTACACTCATGTACATATAGTATCACAAACTCGTTCATTTGTATACATACACATCTGTAGTGACATGTTCATGAGCAAATGTACATGTTCACGTGTTCAATGGTTACATGTACACATTGGGGAATGAACAATGTGACGGGAGGTTGGGGTGACCCATAATCCATGAGGTATTCGAGAGGTGAAGAGGTGAAGACCTACTAACTCATCTTCGTCACCGACGCTCCCCCACCACGCCACGCTACAGGGCACAACAACAAACTCGTGCCCATCAGAGCGACAAGGACTGACCGATACAAGAACAGCACCATTCCGTCTATAGTGCACATTAACTCAAATTAGCCTAGTCCTAAAATTAACACAAACTGTACATTGACAGTAGTTCTTGAGTCAATAAACGCTGCTTTAATGTAAAAAAAAAAAAAAAAAAAAAATCACATGTATAGGTGTTAGCGTGCTGGACTGCCTAAACCTGACTATAGGGGGTGGTGACATCGGAAACTCTGCTTTAATGTCCCAAGGTCGCTCAAAAATGTTATTAGAAAAAAAAAAAAAAATAAGGCGTCAGAATGTCCACAAGCACAGAAGCCCCTGGTAAACCACAGACCATAACAACAAACTCGACCAAAGTCAATACATCCCTCCCGAACTTCGACCAGACAAGGGCAACAACGACGAAAGCAATGGGAAACTGTATGCTACGAGGGGGACATACGTAAAAAATGAATGAATGAATAAATAATAAATAAATAAATAAATAAAAAAAGATGATACATAAAAATAAATAAAATATAATAAAAAGGTAAATAATTTAATAAAACAAATAAACAAAAAGTAAATAAAAAACAAGTAAAAAAAAAAAACTAATAAAAATAACAATCATAACAATATATATACTGTATATAAAAACAGCAGATTCAATTGCAATGTAGATTTGGCCAATTTCTGTCATCCTTTAATCATCATCACCATTCTCCTCTTCTTCCCTCATTTTCCTACTTTTCTTCCCCTTTTTCCACCTCCTTTGTCCGTCTTATCCGGACTAAACACCACTGTTCACAATTCCCTATCTTTAATTGTTCGTCCCAATTTACGTTTTCTCCAATTCACTAACTGATTACCGAAAACCCGCTCACTAACGCTCGCTCGTTATCAAGCGCTCGTCCGCCAGCTCGTTATCTCCCCCGCCCCCCCCAGCGCGCTAATGACCCCTCTCGTTGGTCCTTCGACTCGTTATCGCTCGATGTGTCTTCCTCCTCCTCCTCCTCTTCCTCCTCCTCCTCTGAGGCTGTCTCATCGAGGACGAGTTAGAGACATCCTCGATCTCGTCCTCGCCGTCTTTGTAATCTCGTGTTTTTTGGCCAGAATAAAGTATGTGATGTGCGTCGGTGTATCGATGGGGGGGGGAGGAGTTTGTGTACGTAAATTTTTAATATTTGTTACATATTCCCATCCACACACACAAGCATACATTCACACACACATACGCGCACATTCACACACACATACGCGTACATTCACACACACATTCGCGTACACATACACACACATTGACAGACCAGAAAAAATTAAGATTTTAAACACACGTAAAAATACACACGCACGCGTGCGCACACACACACACACACACACACACACACACACACACACACACACACACACACACACACACACACACGCATATATTCATATACACATTGACAGATCAGAAAAAATAAAATTTGAGACACGTAAAAACACACACATACACGTACACATACACGCACGCATACACACACACTAATAAACCAGAAAGATTAAGATTTGTGCCACACGTAAAAATACACACACACACACGCGCACGCGCACTGATAGACTAGAAAATTGGAGGGAAATTGCATGAAAGGAGAGAAAACTCGGACAATGATATTTTTTTTTCCTTTGAAATTTGTCCAGTTCTTATCCTGTGGGTACATCTGACTTCTCGCAAAAAAAAAAAAATAAATAAATAAATAAATAAATAAATAAATAAATAACAATAATAATAGTAATAAAACATAGATAAATGAAAAAATAAATCAAATCAAATGAAAAATTAATTTAATAAATAAATGAAATAAAATAAAAAATAAAAATAAAAAAATAATAAAAAAATGAAATATAAAAATAATAAAACATAGATAAAAATAAATAAATACAATAAAATCACTGACGATGTCAGCACAGAGGGTATTATCAACAGAGCCAGATGACCTCGCAAAAGGTCATCAACGAGGATTCAATATCTGATTCGAATCAAATTAGTGTCCCGAGTTCGAATCTCGCGAGGCAACGGGGGACTAAACTACACCATTACAGCTATCGTCATCATCGCCACCTGCTCACGGTGCCAACACCTGCTCTTTCCTGGGAGTACACGACACCTGCTGGGCGCCAACATCCGACCTACTTGCTGCCTAAGCCCTCTGCTCTACCTGCTCCTAACTGCTCAAGCCCTCTACTGAACCTGCTCCCTGCTCCTCAAGCCCTCTGCTGAACCTGTTCCCTGCTCCTCAAGCCCCTCTGCTGAACCTGCTCCTAACTACTCAAGCCCTCTGCTCAACCTCCTCCCTGCTGTTCAAGCCCTCTGCTGAACCTGCTCCTAACTGCTCAAACCCTCTGCTCAACCTGGTCCCAACTGCTCAAGCCCTCTGCTGAACCTGTGCATTCGTAGTTGGAATGAAAGTTCACTCACTGTTCGAGCAGATCCCAACTCTTGACACAGTTGATTTTTTTTAGGTCAGAGAGAGAGAGAGAGAGAGAGAGAGAGAGAGAGAGAGAGAGAGAGAGAGAGAGAGAGAGAGAGAGAGAGAGAGAGAAAGAGAGGAGAGAGAGAGAGGAGCAACACTCGTGGAGTCCTGTCTCTTACTCTCCCAATTACCATACGTTGTGATTCACCATGGTCTTGAATCACGTGTTGGACTCGTGATCGACAGCTATTTCCTTCCCCGATGAGATCTCAGAGCTCATATATGACCGATCTATGGGTAAAGCTGTGACCTTACACGCACACACACACACACCCAACTCCCCGCCACAAGAGTTGGAGTAACGACTCGCAGCGCAGCGACACTGAAATTATTTCAGTCTTAGACGGAATTCAAACCCGGACTGCCTTAGTGGCGGCCGAGAATTATATTAACTGAGCTATCGAGTCGTGTGTGTGTGTGTGTGTGTGTGTGTGTGTGTGTGTGTGTGTGTGTGTGTGTGCGAGCGTGTGCATGAACATCTGAGGGGGGAGGCAGAAAGAGCAAATGGGGGCAGAGAAATATTTGAAAAAAAAAAACGCGATGAAAGAGAATGTTGGGAGGGAGAGGGAGGGAGGGAGAGAGGAGGAGAGAGAGAAGGGGGGTTTCCGTGGGAATAAAATTTGGTGAGAAAAGAGCGATGGCAAGAGGGGAGAGGGGAGGGGGAGAGGGGAAGGGAGAGGGGAGGGAGCAAAGAAGAAAAAACGAGGGGGCAGCAACAGGAGGAGGAGGAAAGGGAGGAGGAGGAGGAAGGAGGAGGAGGAGGCGGAAGGGAGGAAGAGGAGGAGGGGAGGAAGGGGAAGAAGGAAGAGGAGGGGGAGGAAGGGGAGGGAGGAAGAAATGAAGGGGAGGAGGGAGGAAGGGGAGGAGGGAGGAAGGGGAGGAGGGAGGAAGGGGAAGAGGGAGGAAGGGGAGGGAGGAAGAAGGAAGGGTAGGAGGGAGGAGGAGGAGGAGGAGGAGGGAGGGAGTAGTGGGAAAACGAGAAATGGGAAGGAAAAGGAAGGGAAGATAAGGGAAGGGAAGGGAAGAGAAGGGAAGGGAAGGGAAGGGAAGGAAAGGGAAGGAAAGGGAAGGAAAGGGGCTTTGGTTTATCGGAGCTTCTATCTTTGTGAAGGAAGGGGAGGGGAGGGGAGAGGGGAGTCAGACTGGGGCAAGGAAAAGGGGGAAACGAGGGGAAGGAAGGGAACAGAAAGGGGGGGAGGGGGATCCAGACGGAAGAGAGTGGGACGAGAGGAGGAGGAGGAGGAGAAGGAAGAGAGGAAGAAAGAGAAAACGACGAGAGTAGAAAAGGATTCCACGTCCCTAAGGGACGTTAACATGTTATGTCTGTCGGACCCTTCTCTTGAGGCACTGCACTTCGTTGTATTACATTCCAACCGAGCCGTGTGGCGGGGGTAGGGGATGACCCTTCATCCACGGGGTGCTGAGAACGGGACAGGGAGAGGGGCGTTTCAGGGGTATACAGATATCCGCCAGGTTGTAATAAGGAAATGGATAAATGTATAGGAGGGTCTAGGGGTCTCTTTTACCCCATACAGTACTTTTTTTTTATGTGTTTTAATGTGTGGACTTGCTCGAAAAGATGCATACCCGACATACGCACCTGCTTTTGGTTTTGAAACTTTTTTTAAGTTTCTGCTGCTGCGGTCCTCTGCAGGTATTTTTTAATTTCCACTTTTTATTTTTGTATTCACTTGTTCGTTTGTTTATCCATGTGTTTATTTATATGTCTTTTAGGCGAGTTTTGAAATGTTTGGACAAAAATATACTGAAAACATCTCAACTGAGACCCCATCCCCTTCCGTACAGAGGGTGGTGATGATGATGACGACGGTGATGGCGGTGATGATGATGATGATGATGATGATGATGATGATGGTGGTGATTATGACGATGATGATGATGATGACGATGACGGTGATGATGATGATAATTATGATGATGGTGGTGATGATGACGGTGATGGTGATGATAATGATGACGATTGTGATAACAGTGATGACGATGATGATAACGACGATGATAATGACGATGATGACGATGAGACTTCCAAGACCTCTCCCTCGGTCCCCGACGTCAAGGGCCACGTCCTGATCACCCGTGGCCCCGATCGATGACCTGCTGCTGGGACGACGACGCTCCTCCTCCTCCTCCTACTCGTCCTTGTCCTCCTCCTCCTCCTCCTCCTCCTCCCGGAGCACCAATCCGGATGATTATAGTCCACTTCATTCTCCTTCTCCCTTCTGATACTCCTCCATCCTCTACATCCTCTCTCTCCTCTTCCTCCTATTCGTCCTCTCTCCTCCTCCTCCTCCTCCTCCTTTTCTTCCACTATCTCTTTCCAATCCTCCTCCCTGGTACCGAGCTTCCTCTTCCTCTTTCTCTTCTTCCTTCCTCCTCTACCTCCATCCTCCTTTTCCTCCACTACCTCCTCTTTCCCATCCTCCCTCCTCCTCCTCCTCCTCCTCTACAACGACGACGATGGGTCAAGTATGGCCTTAAGATATCCGCTTTTTTGTCGATGTGTCTGTGTGTGTGTGTGTGT
The DNA here is from genome assembly GCF_046742065.1 of Oratosquilla oratoria. Classification (NCBI taxonomy): domain Eukaryota; kingdom Metazoa; phylum Arthropoda; class Malacostraca; order Stomatopoda; family Squillidae; genus Oratosquilla; species Oratosquilla oratoria. The sequence continues at coordinate 44,108,732 of NC_134804.1, read as the reverse complement.
GTGTGTGTGTGTGTGTGTGTGTGTGTGTGTGTGTGTGTGTGTGTGTGTGTGTGCATGTGTATGTCCGTGTGTGTGCGCGCGCGCGTGTGTATGTGTCTGTGCGTCTGTGCGCGCCCGTGTGTCTGTGCGTGTATATGCGTGCATGTGTGTGTCTGTGCATGTGTGTGTGTGTGTGTGCGCGCGCGTGTGTATGTGTCTGTGCACGCCCGTGTGTATGTGCGTGTGTATGTGCGTGCATGTGTGTGTCTGTGCATGTGTGGGCGCGCGCGTGACCGTACACGTGTGTACGTATAGCATTAGCCTGCCTGTTCACATATGTGTATTTTGTGAGCGTCCATGGACGACGCGTTTCGTTAATGATAACCAGCGCTTCTATCCTTGAGGACAATATCCCACCGAAGAGATAGAGTCGCAGAGACCACCATGAAAAGGTTTTAAAAATGGCGGAAGCAAAAAAAAAAAAAAAAATTACTGATCACTTAACTTCTACTTCTACTACTTTCCCCGCATTCTCCTACCTTCCTTAAATATCTCCCTTTAACATCCCCAAAGACTACACGTCACCGGTGCGATATTGTCCCCCCTCCCCAAGGACAAAAGGGCCGTTTATTTCAGACCTCCCTATGTTCGCAGGACATGCCAGGCGCTTGATTGGTGAGGCTGTTGTATCATTTTGTGTTACGTTACGAAACGGTCGTGTTCTATTCCATGTGTACTCCCAAAGCGGACATTTGATCCCACGTGAATGAATGAATCAATCAATCAATCCAACAAGAGCACATTACTCTCATTAATCTCACAAGAACAACAACAACTACATCAGCAACTCAAGCGCGAACGAGCAAACTCATTTAGATAAATACCAAACACCAAACCAATCAAACAAAAGTAAAATCAAAAGAAAAATTGTTTTCACAAATACTCTACAATAACACTATACAGGCGAAACTAACACTCGTGGCGTCCCGTCGGTTTGTCTTCGTCAATCAAACTTTATTCCAAATTCATCTGAGATTAATTGATTCGATTTTTTTTTTCTTAAGTTGTACCGAAATTTTGTGTATCTGTATGAACAGCTATCTTTAACGAAGGTGGGTGAAGAAGACACCGGTCAGGAATAAACTCGGACTAACGGTGGTATTCTTAAATAAAATTCTTTCCTTAAATAAATCTTATGTAAAATTCTTGGAAGAGAAAGATTTATATAAGGAAAGAATATTTTTTTAAGAATACCACCGTATTTGAAAAAAAAATTATTTATATAAATCTTTCCCTTCCAAGAATTTATATATATTTTCTAAGAATGCCCCCGTTGGACCTTTGTATTATTCTTTATCTACTTCCCTCAACTTATGAAAAAAAAAAAAAAATAAAAAATAAAAAAAAAAAAAAAAAACTCTTTTTCTTGACATCCTTTAGGGTCCCCACCCACGACACGATCTAGTCTTCAGGTCCCCGGAGACCACATACACGATCCAATCTGGTCTGATCCGAGCAGATCTGTCCTGTGATCTCAAGATCAGATCGTATCGTGTATGGCAGCACTTGGCCACTTTGTGGTATGCACTATGAAGTGTAGACTCAACTAGTGGCTAACAATGCTAGGAGGAGTAGTAAGTCAGCTATCTAGACAACATTTAGGGAGATTACCAAAGAGGTGGAATCTAGTGGAATGTTCTAGTCATTACCAGCAACGGAGATTAAAGATCCTGGAAGCAATGCTCATTCAGGAAAGAGAAAATCCATCTATTATCATCAAGACTTGTACAGTTGCGTTACTTAGTACTGCAAGCAATCTTTCAGGGGTTTTAGTTTTCAGTGACATCTCTATGTACCAAGCCATTTAGCATACTTTTTTTTATCTATCTAAAAAAAAAAAAAAAAAGATAAATATATAAATGAAGACATCAATAAATAAGTCATTGAATAGATAAATGAATAAGTAAATGTTGATGATTTTATTATTTCTATTATCCCTCCGTTCTGCTACTGTCCTCCTTATACCTTGTACGCCTTTCCTTTACCATCTCCTCCTCGTTGCGACATTGTCCTCAAGAACAGAACCGCCGGTAACTGCTCTACTTTGCCCCAGGATTCTCCATTAACCATAACAAAATCCATAAAGTCCGTCACCTTGGCACTCTTTGCCTGCCTCCATGCAAGCACGCACGAAACACATGCATGCATGCGGAGCTCCGCCGGCCGCCAAGAACCGAGAGGAGGAAACGAGGAAGCCTCTCTGCAAATGAACGAACTCGCGGGACTTCGACCGCGCCGCTGAGGAAGAGGAGGAGGAGGAGGAGGAGGAGGAGGAGGAGGAGGAGGAGGAGGAGGAGGAGGAAGAGGAGGAGGAGGAGGAGGAGGAGGAGGAGGCGGAGGAGGAGGAGGAGGAGGAGGAGGAGGAGGAGGAGGAGGAGGAGGAGGAGGAGGAGGAGGAGGAAGAGGAGGGGGAGAGCTTGTTATTGATCATCACAGCTCTCCCGGTTTGTTCAGTTGTGTGCAGTTTCCCCCCCCCTCTCCCTCCCCCCCCCACCAAAGCCCTCTCACCCCCCCCCCCATCTCTCCCACCTCCTTTTGTTCCTCTTACTAAGCCTTTTCCTTCTCGGGCGACGCTTGTCTGGTAACTGGATTCCCACTGCAGAAGCCCAAACGACAAGTACACACGAGGGCAGTCACGTGCGGGGAGGAAGTTGGTATGTGGTCAGCAACAACCACCGCTTCTATCCTTCGAAGACAACAATCGCACCGAAGAGGCGGAGGTCCGGTGGCGGTCAAGGAGAGAGAAGTTAAGGCAGGTAGAAGAACAGAGGGAGAGTAGAAATTATTTTTTTTTAATGAAAATGAGTCTTCACTTGTCAAAGAATGTAACTCTGGTCCATAGGGGTGCTAAATCGTTAATACATTAATAGGAGGCATAAGGAGGAGTGCAAGTTGATGCATATGGAAAGAAAAGAATACATAAATATATACATATATATATATATATATATATATATATATATATATATATATATATATGTGTGTGTGTGTGTGTGTGTGTGTGTGTGTGTGTGTGTGTGTGTGTGTGTGTGTGTGTGTGTGTGTACACCTAGTAGAACAAGTCCAACTCTATGCTATTCGAGAGCGATGCCAAAGTCACACACCATCAAGATTCGAACAATGAGTGTCCAAATCCAATTCTAAGTCCAGTTTTAGGATTCAATGTCCGAATCTGTGTCCGAGCCAACACTTTACGTTCAAAGTCCAGGTTTTAGATTTCTATTTCTCCCTTCAATCAATCAATCAATCGGTCAGTTAATCTATCTGCCATTCAGTCCCTCAATCAACCAGAGAGTCATTACTATGAAGAACTTTAACCAAAATAGACTTTCTACCTTCCTATTCATAACGTTCAGGTTCAAAGCTGTGAGATCGTATGCAATATCCGTGCTCAGTACAATAGAAATCACACTGATACAGGTCGTACGGTACAACAATGCACACTACACATGTCCATTAGGGAAAGTATGTACATGCAGTTGTGAAATTGTATTCTCGCAGCAATAACCAGCGCCTCTATCCTTGGGGAACACTGTCGCACTAAAGAGTTGGAGCTATAGAGATGGTAAACGAGGTTTAAGAAAGGCTGTATGTCGGGGAGTCAGTATACCCACTCCCGCATCGTGACGCCTACGAAGGCATCATCGTATCAAAGAGGTTAAGACCTGAATAAAACCCAAGACGCATGGATACAAATTGCTAGGTCAGACCAGGTCACCTGATGCGCTATCGACCCGGGAAGGGAATCTACTATTGTTTATACAATGAACGGGTTAAATAATATAGATATTCTGGACATTGTCGGTGAATTGTATTCCCCATATTTGGTTACACGTTATTCAGAACAGAATATGTGAAAAGTTGCGCTGCAGCAAAAGTGTCTCTTTTCCTTTCTGTCTGTCATCTCCCTGCCTCCCATTGGTCGAGAGAGGGCCTCGCCATTTACTCTATATGGGATAATTGACCAATTCATTCGTCATTTTTTGATAATTGGAGACTAGTCTACCCTATAGCCCCCCCCCTCTCTCTCTCTTATATATATTATATATATATATTATATACATATATATATATGTTTGTGTGTGTGTGTGTGTGTGTGTGTGTGTGTGTGTGTGTGTGTGTGTGTGTGTGTGTGTGTGTGTGTGTGTATCCTTATGGATGTTGACATGGTTAGTGTAGATGTTTGCGATACACGTCGTTTTCTTTATTTGTGTTTGCACGGTGATTATTTCTAATGTAGTGTGTGAACGATTCTTTGATTTTAATTTGGAGAATGGCATGTTTTTGTGTACGTGTGTTGCACGTCCACCTTTATGTTGTGTTTTATTTTCACTGATGATGGGACCGGTAGACAGCACATTCATCATCAAAGGATTCGTTCATTCATACTCCAGACCATCCTACAAGGCCAAGCAGTGACCTCTCGTTATTGGCACAGTGCCCGATTGCCACTTCAAAGGTGCCGCTTTGTCCACAACTGTCGAGATGGCTTGAAGTAATTGATGTCGCTAATAACGAGCCTTTGACCAAGCTCTGTTGGCGTCACCAGAAGTGAAGGGTTCGAATCCCGCACTCCGACTCTCAGCAGTGACTGTTTGTTACTTGCCCCCCCCCCCAGCAGTCTCCAAAGCGCACAACAGGGAAAAGGTGACGGCTTCGGCCGCAACTACTCATCGTCTTCTAGCGTTAGGTTCCTCACCTTCCAGCGATCACGATCATCACGTGGAGAGGAACTGGGTGAAACCACCAAATTGATTTCTTTGCAAAGACTTTAGTTTAGAAGATTAATCGTTAAACTTTATATCACCAACACTGATTTGACACGTTTTTCTAAACCCTTTCACAAGGCAAACCACCAGATCGATAAAAGGGAACACGTAATCGGCTTTTATCGAAGCTTTTGATGTCACAAACCACTAAAACTCTTTCACTATCTCCCAACACCGACTAGACTCTATTTCAGTCTTTCAATTTGATGCAGCGAGCATTTAAAAGCAATACACTGTTCCATCGGTAGACGATTTTAATCAGCTGGAAAGAACCTGAAGGAGATCTTGGCTAAAGATGAATCAGCCTTCGGGACAGGATCTACCAAAAGGACAAAGAATCCTCACACCGGAAGGAACCACAAAGATCCCGATCTTTACTCAAAGGAAAGGCTGAAATCGAAACCTACTTGCTCAAA
>NC_134804.1:44091008-44098508 GCF_046742065.1 Oratosquilla oratoria | reverse complement strand
AATATACATATATACTGTATATACACAGACATGCATGCACTTGTCTATGAGCAACAAATTGACGGCAAAAGACTGCAGATATATTGAATGTGAAGCACAATAAAACCCAATATACAAAGTCTGCAGCCCGCTTGGTATCTGAAAAAAAAAGTCATGGAAACCTTTATCCACGTTTCCAGAATTTAGAAAAATATGCTTCGATGTGATGTTCTAATGTTTTCCATATATTGCCGCTTCCTGGTCCCGAAAAAGGAAAAAGGAAAAAAGAAAAAAGAAAAAAGACTCGAACACGCCAGAGCAGAAGCTAAATATATCGTTCAGAGAAGAAGAACGAAAGAAGATAAAGAGGAAACCAAAAGGGACTGTCCGAAAAGAAGAGGAAAAAAAAAAGAGAAGCTGGGATAATAAAGATGAACATCTTGCATGAGCCTGAAGAGAGAGAGAGAGAGAGAGAGAGAGAGAGAGAGAGAGAGAGAGAGAGAGAGAGAGAGAGAGAGAGAGAGAGAGAGAGAGAGAGAGAGAGAGAGAGAGAGAGAGAGATAAAAACTCGAATCCGACTACATTTACTCGTATTTTCTGAAATACATACATTCTAGCAACTTTAGGCATGTATATTTGCCTCCGAAGTACAGGTGTGGAAATGTACACATACACAACACACACATGCATACACATGTACGTCTTTGCTCTCGCGCATGCTAAGAGCCATCCAGCTGGTCTCTTCCGCCATTGATTTCCATTCCTGCACTCGTGGTGGGGGGGCGGGGGTGCGGGGGCGGGGGGGGGGTGCTGCAGTCAACCACCTGCCAACCCAACCACCTGGCCGACTAGAGGTGTCCCTTCAAGAGATCGAATGGGACGACGATAACGCCGAGGAGGAGGAGGAAGACTTCCTCTTGGAGGACTCAAGAAGTGAATGGTGAGCGGTTTAAGTACATTGGTTCCTTTAGATGGGGAGAAGTTGGGTTTGGACCACTTGTGGACCACTTGTGGACCCATACTGGACCCCTTGTGGACCACTTGTGAACCACTTGTGGACCACTGATGGACCCTTTTTGGACCACTTGAGTACCCTTTTTGGATTACTAGTGGACCACTTCTGGACCATTTATGGACCACTAGTGGACCACTTAAGGACCATTTGTTGACCAATAGTGAACTATTTGTGGGTCCCTCGTGGACCCTTTGTGGACCATTTATGAACCACTAGTGAACCATTTGTGGATCACTAGTAGACCCCTTGTGGACCATTTGTGAGCCACTAACGGAAAACTTGTGGACCAGTAGTGGACCCCTTAGGTACCACTTGTGGTTCACTAATGGACCACTTGTGGACCAACATCCACTGACACCTGGCACCTTGCTGGGGACCTCTTGGGACCGTTGACTTCGAACGAAGGCCCCCAGTGGACACCAGCCGGTTCCTTGACGCGCTCGAAGCGTCCTCCGGGTCTTTTGTTTATCTTCCTGATTCTTGTTGGACAGAAACTTGAAAAGCAGAAACCCGTCGCTGGATGGTCTGGTCAGGTCAGGCGAGGTCGGCGCTTGAGAGGAAGGATGAGAGGGAGGGAAGGAGAGAGGGAGGGAGGATGGGAAGGAGAGAGAGGGATGAGAGGGAGGGAGGGAGGAAAGGAGAGGGAAGGGAGGGAGGGAAGGAAAGGGGGAGGGAGGGAGGGAGAATGGGAAGGAGAATGGGAGGATGGGAGAAGGATGGGAGGGCGGGAGGGAGGATAGAAAGGAGAGGGGGATGATGGGAGGGAGGGAGGATGGGAAAGAGACGGGGAGGGAGGGAGGGAGGGGAGGATGGGAAGGAGAGGGGGAGGGAGTGAGGGAGGATGGGAGGGAACGAGGGAGAATGGGAGAATAATAATAGGAGGATGGGAGGGAGAGAGGGAGGAGGATGGGATGGAGGATGGGAGAGAGGGAGGAGGAAGGGAGGAAGATGGGAGGAGGATGGGAGGGAGGGAGGGAGAATGAGAGGAGGGTGGGAGGGAGAGAGGGAGAAAAGGAGGTTGGAAAAATGTAAGGAGGGGAGAGAGGAGATGGACAGAAGGAGAGAGGGAGGGAAAGAGAGAGGAAGAGAGGGAGGATGGAAGGGGATGAGGAAGAGAGAGTGAAAGGGAGGGAGGGAGGGAGGGAAGCTGTGAGGAAGAGTGAGAGGGAGCAATGAAGTTTAGAAGAGAGACTGGGAGAGAAGGAGGAGGAAGAGGAGGGGAGAGGGACAGGGAGAGAGGGAGAAATGTAGTTTGGGAGGAAGGGAGGGGGTAAGGAGGGAGAGACCAAGAGAGATCTAAGGAGAGCGAGAGAGAAAGAGAGAGAGACAGGGAGGGAGAGAGAGAGAGAGAGAGAGAGAGAGAGAGAGAGAGAGAGAGAGAGAGAGAGAGAGAGAGAGAGAGAGAGAGAGAGAGAGAGAGAGAGGGGGCGAGAGAGAGGGAGAAAGGGAAAGGTGGGGAGAGATAGAGATAGAGAGAAAGAGGGAGAGAGAGATGGGGGAGAGAGAGATAGAGGGAGAGAGAGAAAGAGGGAGAGAGAGATGGGGGAGAGAGAGCAAGCAAGAGATAGAGATACCGAAAGAGAGACAGAGAGCGAGACAGGGGAGAGAGAGACAGGGGAGAGAGAGTGCGGGAGAGTGAGCGAGAGAGGAGAAAAGAGAGACAGACAGACAGACAGACAGACACACACACACACACACACACGAAAAAAAAGTGACGAGAAGGAGGGCAAGCAGAGGACACGAGTGAGATTACTCCTTTGTCCAAGGAGGACAGTACAGAAGAGGACTCCCTCCCCCCCCCTCCCCCTCCCCCCGGCCCGGCCCCGGCCCCGGCCCGCCCTCGACCCCCTAACTCTTTTTTCTCTCTTCTCTTCTCTTCATCGGGTTGGGGGGGGGGAAGGGTCAAATCCTTTGTTCCGGAGAGGGGAAACGTCCTTTGTCGAGTTGTTCCTTGATGGCATCTCCTTTGTTTCAAAGAGTTCAGCCTTTATAATCGATTAAGTTGTTAATCAATGTGACGTGTATTAATGAATAATTAAAAAATAATAATAATAAAAAGAAGAGGAAGAAGATGAGGAAGAAGAGGAAGATGAAAAAGAAGAATAAAAAGAGGACGGAGATGAATAAAAAGAGGAAGAAGACGAAGAAGAGGATAAAGAAAAAGAAGAAGATGAAAAAGAAGAATAAAAAAGAGGATGAAGATGAATAAGAAGAGTAAGAAGACGAAGAAGAGGATAAAGAAAAAGAGGAAGAAGCCGAAAAGGAAGAAAAAGAAGACGAAAAGGAAGAAGAAAAAGAAGACGAAGAAGAAGAAGAAGAAGAAAAAGAAATCAATATGCAGGCCTCCATTTTCTAATCCCTTCTACTTATCTCCTGTTACACCCTTACGGACCAGAGTAACGCATTATCATTTCCAAATCGAAAACTCCACAACCAAATAAAATCGCCCGTTGACACCAGGAGTAAAAGGGAGAGTACCACACAGTAGGGAAGGAGTTAACATGTCCTGACACTAACGACAGAAAAATTCTACATTTCAAATCAATTTCTATAAATTCACACATGCACAATTGCATACATACATACATGCATACAAATAAGCCTGCACATATACCGGTACAGACGAATGTACGTACGAATACCAAACATTAATATACATACACATAAAATATACATACATGCATAAAAACGTGCATACATACACAAATACATACGTATGCATATACTAGTGCATATACATAAAAACATATACACAATACACTATGTATATGCAATACATATACACACATACAAATACATACACATATATGTACTTACATGCACACACTCTTATACCCACACATACACACAAACACATACACAAATACATATACACACATAAAAATACATACACATATACATACTTGCATGCACACACTCATATCCACACATAAACACGTACACACATACATATACACACATACACATAAACATGTACACACATACACAAACACGTACACACACACATAAACATGTACACACATACACAAATACATACACACACACAAACACGTACACAGACACACACAGTCGTTTAAATCCTGAGCTGTCAATTCCCTCACAAAAGCTGAAAAGGACTTGACGAGTGACTTCCGGGAACAAGCACACACGCACACAGGCAAACACACACACACACACACACACACACACACTTACACCAACACACGCACACACACACTAACACTTTGCACCTTCTCACGAACCTTTTTTTTCACGTGTGTGTGTGTGTGTGTGTGTGTGTGTGTGTGTGTACTTGTGTATAAGTGGATGTATATGTGCGGATGGTAGTATATGTATTTGTGTACGTGTGGATGTACATGTATATAGGTGTATATGTGGATCCAAGTGTATTTCCAAGATATATATGCGTATGCACGTATGTATATATTTGTTTGAATGTGTATTATATGTATATATATATATATATATTTGGGTATGTGGATGTGTGTATGCAAGTATGTACGTGTATGCATATATGTATGTGCGTATTTATGTGTACGTATATTATATATGTACATGTGTGTGTGTGTGTGTGTGTGTGTGTGTGTGTGTGTGTGTGTGTGTGTGTGTGTGTGTGTGTGTGTGTGTGTGCGCGCGCGTTGCAGGGGGCAACAGAGGGATGAACTAAATAGCCATTTGACGATGAATTTTATTCAATTCTATTCAATTTAATTCAACTAAGAGAGTGACATGGGACTAAATTAATTTGTTTACTTGTTTATATACTTATCTTTTATTAAGGTTAGTTTGGGCTCGGTTGGGTTGGTCAAGTTAACTTGGGTTGGGTTAGGTTAGGTAAGGTAAAGTTAGGTTAGGTTAGGTTACGTTTGGTTTGGTTAGGGTTAGTTAGGTTTGGCCGGATCAGGTCATGTCACACCAAGATTAAGTTAGACCGAGTTAAGTTAGGATAGACACACACACACACACACACACACACACACACACACATATATTATATATATATATATATATATATATATATATATATATTATTAATCTGTTGTTGTTTTTTCTCCCATCATGGAAGTCATCAAAAGAATCCACGCAACTTTTTCCACCACTGCAGGATTTCGGAGGAAAAAAAAAAAAAAAAAAAAAAAAAAAAAAAAAAAATACGAGGTTCGTTTTTTTCCCGAATGCTGCAGCAATCATCACGTGCAGGATGGAAAATAGAAAATAAAATTAATCAACAGATAGAATTTAATACTGCGTTGTCTGAAATTAGTTAGGATTTCAAAACTAGCTAAGAATGTTCTATTCGATTATTAGTGGACGCTGAGCTGCCATATTCTAGATACTTATAAACCTGCCCTAAGCTTGAATAATTAAAATTAGTTTCATTATTGCATAAGGTAATAATCAGAATAATTTCGGTCATAAAAAAGGTCATTTAATTAGAACATAAGAACATAATAAATGAAGGAGTCTGCAAGAGACTATAGGGCCTACAGTAGGTAGTTCTTTCTCCACTACCACCTATCATCTCCATCCATTAAGTTATCTGACCTTTTCATAAAACAACCAATAGTTTCAGCACTCACTACATAGTCAACACTTCTATTGGTAAACCAGTTCTTGCCCAATTCCATTTTCGGACACAATCCAAAAATATCTGCTTAAAGGTTACCATTCCTACCACACAGGAACTGTTCATCAGGACTGAAGCACAGAGAAAATTGAGTCCATAACAATCCTACACCTTACTATACAGTAGTAAAATCCCCACATACCTACCGTGTGAGTTTGTGTGTGTATGTGTGTATACATATTTACATACATACATATATATACATACTATACATATATATGTATATAAGTACATATACACATATATATATACATACATATACACATATAGCCTATATTCATACATATACACACATATTCATATTATATATTATATACATATATATATATATATATATATATATATATTATACACTATTCTATATTTCTATATACAAAAAAAAATCCCTCTTTATAAGGGAGGTAGTTAGGTCAGAGGTACGTACCTATTCCCACCCATTTCACTCCCCTCCACCAGCCTTTCTACCCCTACCATCTCAACTCTTCATGCCCTGGGTCAAACGCAATGCAGCAAGACACAGCAAGGGAGGCCGCTTCATTTAATCGGCGACCACCCCTCTCCGTCCCCTCATGCAGAAAGAGAAAACGGGTTGAAATCCCTTCGGGCTCCGTCAAAATATCATTCTCACATAAGCACCCCATGCCCCTCGTCCATCAATAGTCATTTTCCACTTATCCCTATCTCCTGCCCTCTCCCTTCCTTGCTCAACAGACAATCACCTCTTACTCAATGGCCCCTTCACCCCAACAATCCATCTCATCTTCGGTCGTCCCCTCAAGTTCATTCCCTCCACCTCTGCCTTTCGCACCTCTTTTATTAATCTTTCATCACTCATTATTTCCATGTGTCCAAACCATCCCAATAATCTTTCATCAGTCCTATCTGCCATCTCCTTCTTTTCCACTCCCCTCCTCACCTCCTTTTCTCTCACTCTATCCAACCTAGTAATCCCTACCATACTTCTCAGACATTTCATCTCAAACACATCTAAACTTTTCCACTCTGTTTCTCTTAAATTCCAGGTCTGCTCCACATAATGCCGCCGGCACAATCACCCCTTCATACAAACTCCTCTTTGTATCCATTCCCACTTGCCCTTTTCTCGTAACACCTTTTAATCCCCCCCAAGGCATTTACTCGCTTCTTTCAATCTACAATTTACCTCCACCTCAATTCCTCCCTTTCTTGTCACATGCGACCTCAAATACCTAGAGCTTTCAACTTCCTCAAACCTCTCTCCTTTTAGATTTATTTCCAACTCACGGTCATCCTCTACCCTTGTACATCTCATAATCTTGCTTTTACCCACATTCACCTTCAACTTTTTCCTGTCGCATACATTTCCAAACTCCGTCACTAACTCCCTTAATCCCCCCTCTAACCCTGTCACAAGTGTAGGTATACATATAGAAACATACGTAAAAACTATATACTCGTGTGTATATATATATACATATATATATATATATATATATATATATACATGTGTGTGTGTGTGTGTGTGTGTGTGTGTGTGTGTGAGAGAGAGAGAGAGAGAGAGAGAGAGAGAGAGAGAGAGAGAGAGAGAGAGAGAGAGAGAGAGAGAGGGGGGGGGGGAAAGAAGGATTCTAACAATCTATGGGTTTCGTTCACACACTTTCATGAATTATTTTCTCCCAAGGTCCAGCTAGAAAAAATAAATAAAAATAAAAATAAATAAATAAATACACAAAATTTTCCCGTCACCCAGATTTCATTGAAACAAGGTATATCTTATTGTTTATAGAATTTCGTTATTATATTACATTAATTCAATAAAAATTGATCAATCTGCGAAGAGTGAATTTCAGCCTGGTCTCCCATGCCCTCTTTTGGTTGCCTGCACTTGACCAACCAAATA
>NC_134804.1:44068508-44078508 GCF_046742065.1 Oratosquilla oratoria | reverse complement strand
TATATATGACTCATTTGAACATAGGCAGACAAATAGGACAATTCCCTAATGTATTTATATGCACATACCTACATACATACATATATACATACATACGTACATGCATACATACATGTATACAACGAGACATATATGGAAGAGAAAGGGAAGTGAAAAATGTATTTTGGTAAGAAATAGAGTGTTAGGCGATACTATGCAACCTATATTGATATACGTTACTATCAAACTCTTTAACATTATTATTCCTTTTCTAGTCAGTTTCTTTTTACGCATAAGTGACCTCTCACTATAATCATACACATGTACCTCGTTTTCGAATCCCGTAAACACACGAATGAAGAAGACCCCAAGGAACCATAAGGCCTACACTAGGCAGTTCCATGTCCATTACCACCTGCCTGTCATCCCCATCCAAATAAAGAGAGAGACGGAACCGCGTTTGATGAAGACGACGACGACGACGACGACGACGACGACGACGACGGAAACGATATGCAATGCGCTGGTAACCATCTCCGAACTGACAGCAACAAGAGCCGTTCCGGGAAGCGAGGCCTGAATGAGGTTTTCCTTTCATTATTTGTTAATGATGTGGTGCCACTCTCGCTGTCTGACGAGGCACGAATACCACAGACGAGGTGGTGCTCGCGTCGTGTCGAGCAAGTGCGTGGCACACTAAGTAGGGCAACAAATAGAAGCACACATGCACGCACACACAAACACACAATGTGTATACATATACATATGTACACACGAATGTATACCGTATATAAGTGTGTGTGTGTGTTCATGTGTAAATGTGTGTGAATATGTGTGTGTGTGTGTGTGTGTGTGTGTGTGTGTGTGTGTGTGTGTGTGTGTGTGTGTGTGTGTGCATGTGTGTGTGTGCATGTGTTTGTGTGTGTGTTTGTATGTGAATGTGTGTGTAAATGTGTGTGTTTGTGTGTGAATGTGTGTGTGTAAGCGCATATGTGTGTGTGAGTGTAAGCGTGTGTGTACATGTGTTTGTGTGTGTGTAAATGTGTGTGTATGCATGTGTTTGTGTTTGTGTGTGTGTGTTTGTGTGTGAATGTGTGTGAATGTGTGTAAGCGTGTTCGTGTGCGAATGTGTGTGTGTAAGTGTGTTTGTGTGTGAATGTGTAAGCGTAGTGTGTGAATGCGTGTGCAGACTTGTATATATGTGTTGTTACATCACTCCTAACCAAGATTATTAATCCACACATGACTTCACACAGAAACACATCATAGGCTGAGCGGCGAAACAGGAAAGATCTGTTTGACCTACGAGGTCAGCTGAGGTCACTAACCCCGAATCATGCGTTCGCGAGGAACAAGACGTATGTGTGAAAGCGGGCGAATATTGACCGTAGACTTACGTGTTCTTACTGTAATTCACGGTACTTCTATCCTTGGAGGACAATATCGACTCGAAACTCGTGGAAAGGTTAAAGGGATATTTAAGGATTAGAGATGTTATAAACTATAAAGTGAGTGAAGTTTAGTATCCAACGACTCTGGTCCGTAGAGGTTTCTCCGAAGACCCGAAAGTAATACATATAGCAAAGGCTTCCCCCCCCCCTCACACGGGAGGTAGCAAAATAAATAGATAAATAAATAAATAAAAAAAGGCATAGAAAACCACTCCCACCCACTTCATCCCAGTAATTATCCAACAGGTAAAATATTCCAAGCTGAGAGATATCCAGGGCCAAGTCCGGGGATCGAGTGCCAGCCCATTAGGGCTGCACCTCCAGATAAAGGTGCAATTGTTGATGGTATATGAAGACGAAGAGTGGGGACATGAACCTAATCGACGTCCCTCTCGTAAGAACACCGCACATAAGTTCCCACATTGAAAGAAAATGTACATCGAAGAGGTACTATACCAATACAGAAGAGGAAAATTTAATCATATGAAAACCGTATCAAAGATGACAATATACAATTTCTAAACACGCAGACTCAGAGAGACTTTGTACAAGACTTAAGGTCTCAAAAGAGATAGATAACACGAGATTTGAATTTCTGCTTCACAATGAACACAAGCCACATTACAATGTATATATATATATATATATATATATATATATATATATATATATTATATATATATATATAATATATATATATATATGATATATATATAATATATATACATATATATAATATATGTATATAATATATATATATAATGTATATATGATATATATATATAATATATATATATATAATATATATATATATATGATATATATAATATATATATGATATATATATGTATAATATATATATGATATATATATATATAATATATATATATGATATATATATAATATATATATATGATATATATATAATATATGATATATATATATATATAATATATATACATATATATACATATATATATATATATATGTATATATACAATTATATATATATATATATATATATACTGTATATATATATATTGTTTGTGGAAACAATATCGTGAGATTAACCACAAGGATGGAAGCACTGGAGTGTGTGTGTGTGTGTGTGTGTGTGTGTGTGTGTGTGTGTGTGTGTGTGTGTGTGTGTGTGTGTGTGTGTGTGTGTGTGTGTGATTCACCACCATGGTCTTGGATCACGTGTTAGTCTCGTGGTCGACAGCTATTTCCCTCCCGGAAAAGACCTCAGAGCTCATATATGACCGATCTATGGGTAATGCTACGACCTTACACGCACACACACACCCAACTCCCCGCCCACGAGAGTTGGAGTAACAACTCGCAGCGATACTGAAATTATTTCAGCCCTGGGCGGGATTCGAACCTGGACTGCCGTGGTGGCACCCGGAAACTCTACCACTGCGCCAACGAGTGTGTGTGTGTGTGTGTGTGTGTGTGTGTGTGTGTGTGTGTGTGTGTGTGTGTGTGTTACTCTGCATGATGTCTTTGAACCTCACTAACGAAGCAGAATAAACTCGAACACGTCATCCCACTTCCCACGCAATGGGAAGTGAGAAACCCCTAGTATAGCAAAACCCTACCAGTTGCGGTAGGCCATTTTTTTTTTTTTTTTTTTTTTTTTTTTTGCCGACGTTGGGTCCCCTCCCCGCCTGGCCAGGGCTGCCGGGAACCAACGCAGCAATCCCACAGTGGGTTCTGGTTCACGAGTTCACGACGGTATCCACTAAGCTACTGCGCGGTAGAATAAACCGAAAATGGTAACCGTTACTGATTTAACGGTTAGCCCCTTACGTAAGGGACGGTTATGATGATCAGCTTCTGCACGATGAAGGAAACCGGTTACATGGGGCAATCAAAACCGCCGGTGCTGCGGTTTCGTTGCGGTTTCGCTGCGGTCGCCAGTCCACAGTTGAGGTCGCCAATGTCGAAGAATAAATCTTCTTCCTCGACCAGTTTCCCAAAAAAAAAAATATATATATATAAAGCAGTTCAAGTATCGCCCTACATACAACTAAACTTACCAAAACTCAAGTGTTACATAATATTTATATAATACTCTGCACTCTATATATTCTACTAAATGTTAGTATATTTAAAATAACTGCACATACTCTAGGAGTTCATCATGCCAAATAGTGATGACGTATGACCATGGACTCCCATTCGCGGTACGATCTGATCTAGAGGCCAGATCTGGTCGGATTCGATTAGATTGGATCGTGTATGTCGGTCGGACCAGATCTGTCCGGCAGCTTCAAGACAAGACAATACCGTGGATAGAGTTCCCTAAGAAAATGTCAACTATTCTCATAATGTAAATCTTACCACCATCTCGTCTATGTTATTTTATCTCACACCAAACTTCATCAAGACATGATTCATTTGCGATGTTCTTCCCCATTCTAGCATTGAAGTCACCAGCTATCAAATGTGTACTTGTTTCTTTATATCGATCCATTATCTGGCTTACAATGTCACAAAAGGACTCGATTTCGTTGTATGAAATGCGTGACATTGGTGCATAAAGCTGAATTATCTTTAGATTATCATATAACGCTCAATCACAACCTATACAAACCTATCCAATTTCACCAATTGGAAAATGACGTCATCTCCTCGGCTGCCAACGATTTTAAAATGTCTTCGAGTAATTGTGAATGAAATATGCGTGGTGTTTAAATTTCTTAATTCTTTGATAGTTCTGATAGTCTTGTAGATTACAATGAAACCTAAAAATTAGTTATCAAATATATAAAAGCACGTTTGGTTAACTACCACTCATGAATGTCCACGACCGTCTTGCTGCACATTCAAGGCGACCTAGACCGCAAACTTGTACATCGAATTAAGTTGTCTGGCGTTAATAGGCACCACACGCTACATTAGTGACAGCTCCCAATGAGAAGTGCGCAGTGGCAATGGAAAACGGGTTGCGAACTTTTTTTATTTTTGAGGTCCAAAGTGGAAACTCTCTCTCCCCCCCACATCTCTCTCTCTCTCTCTCTCTTTCCGTTCGGGGTATTAAATATGTTTCATGCAGTGTTTTAGGGACTTGAGTGCCATAGGGGATGACAGGAGGTAATGGACATGGAACTGCCTAGTATAGGCCTTATGGCTTCTTGCAGTCTCCTTCATTCTTATGCTCTTATCCCCTATGGACCAGAGTCACCTAGTATTCTTTTACGAGTGGACACTAGTTTCCACTCAAGAAAGAATACTGGTCACTTTTAACCTCCACTGACCGTCAGTTCTTGGTAGCAGTGAGTTTTTAATTAATTTACTGAACCAGTTTATAGATATACTAGTTTGTTTTAAGGATCAGTAGGTATTTGGTGTTACGTTTGTACGTGCTGGTGTAGATGTATTTTTGGGTTACAATTAGGTGGATGATGCTCCAGTACCCTTTCTACTATTCCACTTCTTCGGTATACGATATTGTCCCCAAGGAAAGAAGCGCTGGTAAAGAAAAAATTACTAGATATTCTATCTCTCTTTATCTCTCAGCAATCTCCATTTGCAAGACACGGAACGCCCCCTACCCCCTTCCTCCTCCTCCTCCTCTTCTTCTTCCCTCACCTCTTCGTCTTCTTCATCTTTCTTCTCCTCGTCCTCTAGTTCCTTTCTCTCTTCTTCTTCACTTCCCTTCTCTTCCTGTTCGTCTGCCTTCTTTTACTCCTCCTCTCTTTCCTCTTCTTCAATTCCCTTTCTTCTCCTCCTCCTCCTCTTCCTCTCTCTTCTTCCTCACTTCCCTTCCCCTCCTGTTCTTCTCCCTCCTCTTATCCCTCCCCTCTCTCCTCTTCCTC
Organism: Oratosquilla oratoria; assembly: GCF_046742065.1. NCBI lineage: Eukaryota > Metazoa > Arthropoda > Malacostraca > Stomatopoda > Squillidae > Oratosquilla > Oratosquilla oratoria. The sequence continues at coordinate 44,073,254 of NC_134804.1, read as the reverse complement.
AATTCCCCTTCTCTTCCTGTTCCTCTCTCTTTCTGTTGAACTTACTCCTTTCTCCTTTTCTTCCTCTCCTCCTCTTCCTGTTCCTTTCTCCTTCTGTTCGTTTCCCTCCTCCTCCTCCTTTCTCTCCTCTTCCTCAATTCCCCTTCTTCTTTTTCTTCTTCTTCTTCTTCTTCTTCTTCTTCTTCTTCTTCTCCTCCTCCTCCTCCCCTCTCGACCTTCATCTTCGGCTGGTTTCTTTGTCTGGTCCTCGTGCGAGTTTTTCATTCACGATGTCGTCCTCGACTCGAAGGTGCTCCTCGGGGAAGCGTGGACGTATCTGGTTCCTGACGACGTCTGCAAGTTCTTCCTTCGTCCGAACAAACATGTCGCCGGCGTCGATGTCGCTTGTATCTCTTCCCAATCCCCAAGTCGATTCTCTCTCTCTCTCTCTCTCTCTCTCTCTCTCTCTCCCTGACCCCCACCTCGTTTCCCTACCTTCTCCCGCCTTTCTCTTTCTTTCTCTCTCTCCCTGATCCCCACCTCGTTTCTCTATCTTCTACCGCCTCCTTTCTCTCTCTCTCTCTCTCTCTCTCTCTCTCTCTCTCTCTCTCTCTCTCTCTCTCTCTCTCTCTCTCTCTCCCTGATTCCCATCTCGTTTCCCTACCTTTCCCCGCTTCCTTTGTCTTTCTTTCTCTCTCTCTCTCTCTTTCTCTCTCCCTGATTCCCACCTCGTTTCCCTACTTCCTCCCAATTCTCCTGCTCTCTTCACACTCCAAATCTTCCCTCGAACACGGTACCGACAAAAATTTTGATAAAAAAGAATTATAAATAAACAAATAAGTAAATGAATAACGGCCAATTCTCGTATTCCTGCTATCCTTCTTTAATTCTCTCTTCTACCATCTCTTCGGTGCCACATTGTCCCGAAGGAGAGAAGCGCCGGTTATTAGAGAGAAAATAACAAGTTCTTATCCTCTCCTACTCCTACTCCTCCTCCCGCCCTCCGCTCCCCTCCTTATACGTCCGTTTTCTCATTTCCTTAAGTTCCATCAGCACTTCCGCATTCCATTTTCTATTTCATTTTTTTTTTTCATTTTTAGATTACCCGGCCTCCTCCTCCTCCTCCTGCTACCTCCTCCTCCTCTTCCTCCTCCAAGGCTCCGAATATTCCGACAAACTTCCTTTCCCAAGACCTGACCTGATTCCTGAAGGTCACCGCTCAGTTGACCTAACCTGAGCCTCGCTTCGTTGGTGTCCCAAAGGCAATACCATTTCCAAAATTATCTCCTCTTGACCTAACATATCTTAGCCTAACATGACGTCACTGACCTGACCTAAGATGACTTCGTTGACCTGACCTAACATAACATAACCTCACTGACCTGACCTAACATTTCTTCGTTGACCTGATCTAACATGACATAACCTAACCTCAGTGACCTGACCTAACAAATTCATTGACCTGATCTAACATGACATAACCTAATCTCAATGATCTGACCTTATATCACATAACCTAATATGACCTCAGTGACCTGACCTAACGAAGTTATATCCTTATCACACACCCCTCTCTCAGATCCCAGGTCAGGTTAACGACTACATATTCCATGCAGCTGATAGTTTAAGGACTTTAGGGACTTTAGTGACACCCTTACGGACCAGAGTCACTAAGTATTCTTTCATGATCGGGTACTAACGTGAAGATGTATTATGAAAAAGATCTTAACGTCTACATTTTGATTTTTTTCGTAAATACATATGCACACACACACACATTATATATATATATATATATATATATATATATATATATACATATATAGACACACATATATATTTTCCCTTCCCTTTACCTTATATTCATTTACCTTTCTTCCTCCTTGCCCTCATCCTCTTCATTCCTCCTTTATCTTCCTCATCCCTTAGCTGTTGCTACTCGCCAATCTTTTTCTACGCTGTTCCTCCTCCTATCCTCCTCCCCCTCCCTCACCTTCCCTTCTTCCCGTCCTCCTACTCGTCCTCTTCCTCTTCTTCCTTCTTCTCTCTCCGGCCAGGCCTAAAGGTGCCTTATACATTGTATCCAGCTCAAGAATCCACAGAGATCCCCCACCCCTTTCCACTCCACCTCCCCCTCGCAACACAAGATGCTACCTCCTACGCAGCCACTCTTCCACCTACCCACTTCTAACTCCACCTGCTCCTCTACCTCAACTTTGGAGTTCTTGAGTTCTTCTGGAACCACGGAGGATTCTGAGAGGGCCGAAGAAGTCTCCAAGTAAGTTCCTGGCTTCCAGAAGGTCCAAAGAGGAGACCAGAATCCCCCGATGGGACTGTGGAAGTCTCCAAGAGTACCTGGAGTAGACGAAGAGGAGTACCCGAGCGCCAGATGATTTTATTCAGTGTCGAAGTCATCTCGAGGACAGAACGTGAGAGAACAGAACGTGGGTTTTTGGTCTGCAACGGTGACTCTCATCAAGTGTTGCAGGGACCAAAACTGCCTCTGGCATGGCTTGTGGCAATCACCAGCAGGGTGACTACATTTCTCAAGAGGGAATATGTTAGACAGCAGCTGAAATTATGCTAGACTAGCAAAACTAACCATTTCAGCACAAGTCAAATCCTCGTCCGCAGCATCGGCTGCCATATGAACGATGTATCACACAACTCGCATTATAGAATATAAAGTCATTGCTGTATTACTCGTTCTCTTTTACTCTGAGTAATAATAAACACAGAAAATGTCATCAAACCAGTTCAAAGAATCCGGGGGTAACTCATGTACAACTACAAAATAAATATAATTAAGACGCCGATCTCGGCATCCTTGCGTCTCATTAGGCGTCATCGTACCAAAATGTCCAATGGGACATTTTTGTTCCTATTGATACGTTCGATTTCGGTCATATATATATATATATATATATATATATATATATATATATATATATATATATATATATATATATATATATATATATATGTGTGTGTGTGTGTGTGTGTGTGTGTGTGTGTGTGTGTGTGTGTGTGTGTGTGTGTGTGTGTGTATTCACTTGGTCTTTGGATCACGTGTTGGACTCGTGATCGACAGCTATTTCCCTCCTGGAAGAGAGCTCAGAGCTCGTAGGTCCGATCTATGGGTAATGCTATGACCTTGCACACACACACACACACCCAACTCCCCGCCCACGAGAGTCAGAGTAACGACCCGAGGCACAGCGATACCGAAATAATTTCGGCCCTGGGCAGGATTCGAACGGGGTACTGGGAGCACTTCTACTTCCCAGTTCAGCGCTCTACCAACTGTGCCACCGAGTGTGTGTGTGTGTGTGTGTGTGTGTAGTATCATTCCTATGGGAAATATGGTCATATATCACAATGATACTAAATCTGGCCATCTTGCTTACCAGGACCGTTCCAGGAAGTGCCTGGATCCCCTTGTACCAGTCGAGGTCCGGAACACCTCTTTCGACTCAGGTTTTCTTGTTGAAGTTTCTGTGTCTGACGAGTTTCTCCCAAAAAAGTTTCGTGGAGGTATTATTTATTTATTTATCTATTTTTAACAGAATGACAATGTTTTTGTTGTTGCTGTTATTGTGTTACAATTATTATTGTTGTTGTTATTCATATTGTTATCGTTATTGATATCAATTTTAATATTACTGTTTTTATCATTTATTATTATTATTATTATTATTATTATTATTACTTTTATTATCATTACTGTCTTTTTCTTCAGCAAAAGCACTTTCTTCGAGCGTTTTTCGTCAGACCCGAGATCCTGGCTCAGTAAGCGGCCGGTCTGGAATATCATCTTCCGTACTTCGATCAATAGAAGCTCAGTCTGGTCCAGACTCCATTGAACAGAGAACAACAGAAGAAGAAGAATCGCGTCCGAAAATGATGTCACCTTATTGAGGAGGACGAAGACATTTATCTTCAATTCGGTGACTCTCAGGATCTTAGTCCCGCCGGACAGGTAGTGCGTTAGTAACACAGTAACGCTAATGGTAACGCAAATGCCCAATTCTGGTTATTTAATGTTTTAGAATAGGGGATGTTAATGTTGTAGTTTAGGTATGATTTTATTGAGAATATTCGTAAGAAGTAAATATTTCTCCATTTAATTTATTTTTCATCAAAATAAGTCTATAGGAAATTAAAATAGGTAACGCATCCCATATTTTCAGTAACGCACTGGCTGTAACGCGCCCAGCTCTATATCATATCCAGTCGCTGGTTGCAAATTCAGCGCAAATGTTGCACTTATTGCACAACTTCCACAGAATCAATATCTTACAGACTCTGATACTACCCATACGGCCCAGAGTCACACAGCATTCTTTAAGGACTGGAGACTAATCTGAAATCGGAGAAAATGCTGAGCAAGATTAATCTCAACTCAGAAAAAATGCTGAGCAATTTTTTACGTTCCCGCTCTCCCTCCGTTCTGCAACCGTTCCTGAAACCACTCCTCCATCTCTAAGACTCGAAGGCTTCAGTTGCTGACAAAATACCCTCAGCTGGAGAAAATGGATCGTCTTCAGCCAAAACAGATTCAGTAAAGTGCCTTCATGATGGTATAAGTCATCATTTGGCAACTGACGAAACAAAACGTAACGTTAATTAAATTCAACGTAACGAAACGTAACGTTAATGCAGCGTAGCGTAATGGAACGCTAATAAAGCGTGACGTAATTACACTTAACGTAACAAAACGTAACGTAACGTTAACGAAACGTAACGTTAATGAAACGTAACGTAACG
>NC_134804.1:44041008-44063508 GCF_046742065.1 Oratosquilla oratoria | reverse complement strand
TCGAGTGCGGTGTTCGTTGAGGAGGAGAAGGAGGAGGGGGAAGAGAAGGAGAGGAGGAGGAAGGGGAGAAGGAGAAGAAGGGGAGGAGAGGGAGGAGAAGGAAGGGGAGGAAGAGAGGGAGGAAGAGGGGGAGGACGAGAGGGAGGAAGAGGAGGAGGAAAGGGAAGAGAAGAGGGAAGAGGAAGGGGAGGAGAGGGAGGAGGAAGGGGAGGAAAGGGAGGAGGAAAGGGAGGAGGAAGGGGAGGAGAAGGAGAGGGGGAGGAGAAGGAGAGGGGGAGGAGGAGAAGGAGAGGGGGAGGAGGAGAGGGAGGAGAAGGAGAGGGGGAGGAGGAGAGGGAGGAGAGGGAGGAGAAGGAGAGGGGGAGGAGGAGAGGGAGGAGAAGGAGAGGGGGAGGAGGAGAGGGAGGAGAAGAAGGAAGAAGAGGAGGAGAAGAAGGAAGAAGAGGAGGAGGAAGAAGAGGAGGAGGAGAAGGAAGAAGATGAGGAGGAGTAGGAAGAAGAGGAAGAAGAGGAGCAGAAGAAAGAGGAAGAAGAGGAGGAGGAGGAAAGATAGGAAGGAGAGGAGGAGGAGAAAGAAGATGAAGAAGAGGAAGAAGAGGAGGAGAAGGAAAAAAGGAAGAAGAGGAGGAGGAGAAGGAAGAAGAGGAGGAGGAGAAGGAAGAAGAGGAGGAGGAGAAGGAAGAAGAGGAGGAGGAGGAGGAAGAAGAGGAGGAGGAGGAAGAAAAGGAGGAGGAAGAGTAGGAGGAGGAGGAAGAAGAGGAGGAGGAGAAGGAAGAAGAAGAGGAGGAGGAGGAAGAAGAGGAGGAGGAGAAGGAAGAAGAGGAGGAGGAGGAGGAAGAAGAGGAGGAGGAGAAAGAAGAAGAGGAAGAAGAGGAGAAGAAGGAGGAAGAGGAGGAGAAGGAGGAAGAGGAGTAGGAAGAAGAGGAGGAGAAGGAAGAAGAGGAGGAGAAGGAAGAAGAGGAGGAGAAGGAAGAAGAGGAGGAGAAGGAAGAAGAGGAGGAGAAGGAAGAAGAGGAGGAGAAGGAAGAAGAGGAGGAGGAGAAGGAAGAAGAGGAGGAGGAGAAGGAAGAAGAGGAGGAGGAGAAGGAAGAAGAGGAGGAGGAGAAGGAAGAAGAGGAGGAGGAGAAGGAAGAAGAGGAGGAGGAGAAGGAAGAAGAGGAGGAGGAGAAGGAAGAAGATGAGGAGGAGAAGGAAGAAGATGAGGAGGAGAAGGAAGAAGAGGAGGAGGAGGAGAAGGAAGAAGAGGAGGAGGAGAGGAAGAAGAGGAGGAAGAGACGAAAGAAGAGGAGGAGGAGAGGAAGAAGAGGAGGAAGAGACGGAAGAAAAGGAGGAGAAGAAGGAAGAGGAGTAGGAGGAGAAGGAAGAAGAGGAGGAGGAGAAGGAAGAAGAGGAGGAGGAGAAGGAAGAAGAGGAGAAGGAAGAAGAGGAGGAGAAGGAAGAAGAGGAGGAGAAGGAAGAAGAGGAGGAAAAGGAGAAGGAAGAAGAGGAGGAGAAGGAAGAAGAGGAGGAGAAGGAAGAAGAGGAGGAGGACGAAGGAGGAGGAGGACGAAGGAGGAGGAGGACGAAGGAGGAGGAGGAGGAACGCGATATGACCAAGCCAACTTGGCCCCAAACCTTACCTGCCTCTCTCTCTCTCTCTCTCTCTCTCTCCCTCTCTCTCTCTCACCGCTACCAGTTCCGCCTCCCTCCCTCCCTCACACGCCCACCTGCACGAGGAAGGACCATGCTGTTGTAGGCCACGCCCATGGCAGGGCGTGCATATCCCGCCCACAGCATTGGGCGAAAAAAGAAGAAAGAAAGAACTAATTGGCAATTCATCTTTCCTCTTTCCTGATCATTAACCAATTTGAATTGCTCGTCAGGCGAAGAACACTTTGGGAATTTTTTATTTTGAATAATTTCTTGTTATTTTATAATGGTTTCATGATAGTGAAGAACAGTCAAGGTAAGCAACTCGTTCTTGTTCTTCAATGTTATTATTTATTTTTTATACTCAAAATACAATAAACAAATAAATAAATAAATAAATAATAAACGTGTGGTAAAGGCTACCATCTTGCTTCTCATCCATGCAGAGACACTTTACATCCAATAATGTATTCTTACTATATTTCCAATTGTAGAAATAAATATTCATATACATAACCACGTGCAACATGGTTTGTGTCCAATTGTGAAATTGTTGTGAAGAAGTGTGTACTGGATGGGGAATGATGGTGTGTGTGTGTGTGTGTGTGTGTGTGTGTGTGTGTGTGTGTGTGTGTGTGTGTGTGTGTGCGTGCGTGCGTGTGTGTGCGTGCGTGCGTGTGTGTGCGCGCGTTAATTTTTTTGCATTTCTGCGTGTTTGTGTGTGTGTGTGTGTGTGTGTGTGTGTGTGTGTGTGTGTGTGTGTGTGTGTGTGTGTGTGTGTGTGTGTGTGTGTGTGTAATCCAGATGAAATGGGCTACATCGGTATCATGATTAATTGGGGCCTAAGAAGCCTCAAATCGGACATTCCCCAGAACGAAACCAATAAAGTGAACCCATGTAATAAAGGAGAACTTTCTCTCATTCTCTCTCCCACTATCTCTCTCTCTCTCTCTCTCTCTATCTCAAAAAAAAAAAAAAAAAAAAAAAAAAAAAAGGACCTTTGTCGGCTGTCGTGAGGCCGCGGCATGAGGGATTTTTACCGGTGGAAGCAACAGCTGGTTGATGGATCACCAGCTGTATACAGTCAATCATTCAGGTGGTCTTATTTCCGCGGGTCTGGTTGATGTCAGATTCCGTGAACAAGCCTGTCATACTTGGGAGTACTTGAACCTCAGATAAGAGATAAGAAAAATACGGTTGGCTTTCTTAAAAAAAAAAAATCTTATATAAATCTTTCCTTGTATAAATATTATATAAATCCTTGGAAGAGAATTTTTTTAAGACTACCACCGTATGAATCTTACGGTGGTATTCTTAAAAAAAAATCTTTCCTTATGAATATTTCCTTATACAAATCTTACATAAATCCTTGGAAGGGAAAGATTTTTTTTTGTTTAAGAATACCACCGTAAGAATCTTACGGTAGTATTCTTAAAAAGATTATTTCCTTATATAAATCTTATATAAATTCTTTCCTTATATAAACCTTTCCTTATATAAATATTCTATAAATCACTGTAAGGGAAAGAATTTTTTTAAGAATACCACCATAAAAATCTTACAGTTTTATTCTTAAAAAATTCTTTCCTTATATAAATCTTACAAATCCTTGGAAGTGAAAGATTTTTTTAAATACCGCCAAAAGAATCCTACGGTGTTAATTAAAAAAAATAAATAAAAAAATAAATAAATAAATAAATAAATCCTTGTATAAATCTTATATAAATCCTTGGAAGGTAAAGAATTTTTCTAAGAATACCATCGAGTCTTCCTATAGATAAGCAAGTCAATAAATAAGTGGATAAAGATAATAATCAGATAAATAAAATTACGATAACGATAATCAAATTGAGATGTACAGGGTTCTTGTCTTATTAAAGGAAGGATGAACAGAAGAACATAAGAATAGGGTGAGACTGCAAGAGATCTTGAGGTCTATATTAGGAAAGAAGGAAGGAAGGATGGATGGATGGATGGATGGATGGCACAAAGGAGAAAAGGGGGAAAAAATGTACGAATGGAAGGGGGAAATGAAAGAATGGGGAAATGATGAAAGGAAGGAAAGAGAGGGAAGGAAAGAGAGGGAAAGAAAGGAAGGGAAGAGGGGAAAGAAAGGAAGAAAAGAAAGAGGGAATGAAAAACAAGAAAGGAAGGATAAAAGAAGAATGAACGAAAGTAAGAAAATAAAAATATATATATTTGAATATATACATAAATGTATATATACGTATATAGAGAGAGAAATAAATAGTTAATGAAAAAGAGGAAAATGCTTTTGCTGCCAGGACAGGCGGCCATAGAGAGAGAAAGAGAGAGAGAGAGAGAGAGAGAGAGAGAGAGAGAGAGAGAGAGAGAGAGAGAGAGAAAGAGAGAGAGAGAGAGAGAGAGAGAGAGAGAGAGAGAGTGTGTGTGTGTGTGGAGGTCAGCGTCAGATAATAAAAACATTCTGCGTGGTTATGGTCCGTAGGGGGTGTCTCTTATGTCCCCAAGATATTTTTCCCCATCGGCCCTAAATTTTCTTTTTCAATTTCCTCCCCTTCTACTCTTCCCCTCTTCCTCCCCCCCTCCCTCTCCCCGTCCACCTTCCTTCCTCGACCTACCAAATAAATGGTTCCCCTCTTTTCCCCTCCCCTCCCCTCCCCTGTCCCCCTTTGCCCCCCTCCCCCACCTAGACGGTTCCCCCCCTCACACACCATTTTTCCCATTTCCTCCCTCTTCCACTCTTCTTCCTCCCTCTCTCCTGCTCTTCCTCCCTCACAATATTCTAGGAACTCTGTGACATCCATACGGACCAGAGTCACGTAGTGATCTTTTGCGATCGGAGACTCATCTTCACACACACACACACACACACGCAATATTATGAATAAATGAATGAATTAATTAATAGTTACACTTTTAGGACAAACGACTCCCTATCTTATAAACTGAGAAATTCAGGTGTTGATCAAACAGCCAACGCTCCCTCGCTGCCGTTCCTGATACCACTGGGCAAATAGTAGCCATATTGAATGTTATCATATCTTAAGAACAGACACACGACCTCCAACTAAATAATAATAATAATAATAATAATAATAATAATAGTGATGATAATAATAACAATAATGATAATAATAATAATAATAATAATAATAATAATAATATTGATAACAATACAATAAATTTAAACCTTATTATATTAATTCGGTTTAAGGTCGCAAACTCCCCCTATCAGGAGGCTAGGACGGTGCCCCTTACAGAGGACTTTGTTGCGTGAAATCTAATGACCCATGCCCTTGGTCCAACTCGCTGGTAGCAGGGTTCGAACCCCCATCACCTCGAATCTCCATCGCAAGCAGCGACGCTCTAATCCCACTCGGCCAGCGATTATCCATAAATACTTCAAAGGATCGTTTTGAATTAATGAGAGGAGAAAATCTTATGCTCGTACTCAAATACACACATGTACACATGTACACACACACATACACACACACACACACACACACACACACACACACACACATTTCAATTTAAAAATAGTTTAGATAAATTGAGATATGAAGACGGGACACCACGAGCATAGCTCCCCTTCCCGTAAAATACAACTAGGTAAATACACACACACACAGTGGTAGAGTTCCCGGCTGCCACTACGGCGGCCCGGGTTCAAATCCCGTCCAGGGCTGACAATTTCAGTATCGCTGCGCTACGAGTCGTTACTCCAACTCTCGAGGGCGGGGGGGGAGGTTGTGTGTGTGTAAGGTCACAATATTACCCATAGATCGGTCATATATAAGCTCTAAGCTCTCTTCCGGGGGGGAAATAGCTGTCAATCACGAGTCCAACACACGATCCAAGAACATGGGGAATCACACACAGGTTTGTTGGTGTAGTGGTATTGAGTTCGCCTGCTAACTCAGTGTCTTGAGTACGGCCCCCCACCAAGGTCACCATGAGTGTGCGTGCGCACGCGCGCGCGTGTGTATGTGTGTGTGTGTGTGTGTGTGTGTGTGTGTGTGTGTGTGTGTGTGTGTGTGTGTGTGTGTGTGTGTGTGTGTGTAAGGTCACAGCATTACCCATTGATCGGGCAATATACAAAGTACGAGCTCTCATAGGGGAAGGTAATACCTGCCGATCATGAGTCCAGCACGTGATCTAAGGCAGTGGTGGTAAATCACTCGCTCACGCGCACACACAACACACACAAGCACACAGGCACACACATAAACATAGACACAACACAAACAAGCACACAGGCACAACAGGAGGAAACAGACATAAAACCACAGACACACACACACATAAACACATACACACAGACACACACACAAACACACAGACACTCACACAAACACGGACACACATAAACACAGAGACACACACACAGGCACACATAAACACATACACACACACATAAACACAGACACATACATAAACACACATATACATAACACAAACACACAAACACACATAAACACAGACACACATACACACACACTATGAAAGTCGCCCTCCTTTCCTTCCTCCTCTTTCTCCTTCTCCTTCATCACCACCTCTCTTTCTTTCCTTTCCCTTTATTTTCATTTTCTCCCCGTTCATACTTTCTGCCTCCAATTATCCTTTCCTCTTCGCTCTATTCACTCATTAATCTTCCCTTCGATCTCCCCCAACTCCCATTTTTCATTCCCATAATTGGCAGCCCTGGCAACCAGCATTCTTTTTCGGGCCATTGGTAACCCTGATTGTTGTCTTTTTGGTGGCAATGAAAAGGCAGTGCTGACTGAGCGTAAAGTTCTGGAGATTGGCAACCCTGCCTAGTCCAGTGGACCTTTCTTTCAAATCAATGGCCTGTTGAATTGCATTCTCGTTTTTTTTTCCTCCAGTTGGCAACCCTGTCGAAGATAATAATTGTTTATTTCATTCTGGTGTGTACGGTGCTTTGGTTGATTAAGATGAATTTCTAGTGATAAGGTATAGTATTATGGGCTTTATTATTATTATCATTATTATTATCATTATTATTATTATTATTATCTATTTTTTTTGCTAGAGTTGTATCTACGCCTTAGCCGCCATATTGACAACTTTAACCCGACGCTGACATAGTCGATTGTGTATTAATCAAACATTTCATCATATATTTGAAACACCAAATTCTTTTGCTCTGATTTCGTCATTATAAAATCATAGAATTATTTCAATTAATCAAGAAAACAAACTCCATCTTGAAAAGTTTGTTTCGGTTTGGAATTTTTTGTCCTCTGAGTGCAGACTGCCAAGCGCGAGCGCGCGCGCGCGCACACACATTGTGGGAGTATTGGTGCACCCACGTACTACCAGCAGAGGTGTTACTGGGAGGGAGGAGTGGGAGGAAGAGGAGGGAGGGAGGAGGAGGAAAGAGGAGGAAGAGGAGGAGGGAAGAGGAGAAGAGGAGGAGGATGAAGAGAAGAGGAGGAAGGAGGGAGGAGGAGGAGGAGGAAGGGAGGAGGAGGAAGGTGGGAGGAGGGAGGGAAGAGGAGAAGAGAAGGAGGATGAAGAGAAGAGAAGAGGAGGAAGAGAGGAAGAGAGGACAGGAAGAAAGGAAGAGAGGAAGAGAGGAGAGGAAGAAAGGAAGAGAGGGAAAAGGAAGAGGAAGAAGAAGGAAGAGAAGAAGGGAGGAGAAGAGAAGTGAAGGAGGATATGGAGGAGGAGAAGGAGGAGGAGGAGAAGGAGGAGGAGAGGAGAACAGATGGAAAAAGAGGGGTAAGAGAGGCGAGAAGAGAAGAGGAGGTTATAGAAGAGTGAGGAGGAAGAGAGGAGGAAAAGAAAGAAGATGAAGAGGAGAGGAAAAGAGAAGGAGAAGAAAGAGACGAGAACGTGGACACAGAAGAGAAGAACGAGAAGGAGAAGTAGGAGGAGAAGAGGAGAAGAGAAGAAATAGGAGGAGGAGTAGGAGGAGGAAGAGGAGGAGGAAGAGGGAACACAAGACCGAGAGAAGAGAAGAACGAGAAAGAGAAGTAGGAGGAGAAGAGGAGAAATAGGAGGAGGAGGAGGAGGAGGAGGAAGAGGAGGAGGGAACACAAGACCAAGAGAAGAGAAGAACGAGAAAGAGAAGTAGGAGGAGAAGAGGAGAAGAGGAGAAATAGGAGGAGGAGGAGGAGGAGGAGGAGGAGGAGGAGGAGGAGGAGGTGGGAATACAAGACCGAGAGAGGGGCAAAGGGAAAAAAATGCAGAGGACGAAGTGGCACGAAACATGAAAGGGAAGACGAGGAGGAGGAGGAGGAGGAGGAGGAGGAGGAGGAGGAGGAGGAGGAGGAGGAGGAGGAGGAGGAGGAGGAGGAGGAGGAGGAGGCGTCATAGGCAGTCACTGAAGCTCACAAAAGAGGCAGATGGGAGGGAGGGAGGGAGGGAGGGAGGGAGAAGGAGGATGAGGTAAAGAGGGAGGGAGGGGGAGAGGGAGGGAGGGAGAGAGGGAGGGGGAGGGAGGGAGGGAGAGAGGAAGAAGAGGAGGGAGGTAGGGAGAAGAGGAGGGAGGTAGGGAGAAGAGGAGGGAGGGAGGGAGAAGAGGAAAGAGGGAGGGAGGGAGAGAGAAGAGGAGGGAGGGAGAGGATCAGTAGTGGGAGGAAGATGATGAAGAGAAGGAACAGGAGGATCAGTAGGAGAACGATAAAGAAGGAAGAGGGTCAGGAGGAGGAAGAGGAAGACGAGGGAGAAGAGGATCAGGAGGAGGAAAAGGAGGGAGAGGAGAATCAGGAGGACGAGGAAGAGGAGGAGATCAGGAGGAAGATGAGGGAGAAGAGGACCAGGAGGAGGAAGACGAGGGAGAGGAGAATCGGGAGGAGGAAGACCAGGGAGAGGAGGATCAGGAGAAGGAAGACAAAGGAGAAGAGGATCAGGGGGAGGAGGATCAAGATGAGGATAAAGAGAGAATCAGAAGGAGAAAGAGGAAGAGGAGAAAGAGGATCAGGAATAGGAGGAAGATAAGGAAGACAAGGAGGAAGAGTAAGAGGAGGAGGAAGAGGAGGAGGAAGAGGGAGAGGAGGAAGAAGAGGAGGAGGAAGAAGGGGGAGCAAGGTGCTAGTGAAGAACTGGGATGTCTAAGTCAAAGAACATGATTATCAGGCGACACGAGGCGAGGCGACAGATTCCCCCAAGGTCCTCCTCCTCCTCCTCCTCCCGATCTCGCCGCTGCCTGCAGGAGGAGGAGGAGGAGGAGTGCGCAGACGCGTCGCCAGACTCGTGCCTCGGCGCGCGGCCGAAGACACGGCACCACGAGGAGCGAACTGAAGGGGGTCAGGAGTCTTCGGAAAGATCTCTTACTCCACACAATGAAGACCTTTCCCAAAAACTTCGAGAGAGCAAATTTGAGAACTCGACTTCCCTTGCGAAACAAGGATGGTCACCTTTGCCCTTTGGCCTAGGACTGCTGAGGAAAGTCGTGAAGGGCACCAAACCGCCACAACGCTATAGTGCAAACGATACCATCACCGGACTTGAGGAACAAGGAGTGGAGCCTACGCCAGGAGGCGCTGAGTAGCTACGGCCGAAGCCGTCCCTGCTGGGAGTCGGAGAGTAGTGCGGGACTCGAACCCAAAACGAAGCGAATGCGAGACCAGCACGTCATTCACGTCATGCGTTGTGTTCCAAGACACAAACAAACGAACGAACATAGATTCAAAATCCCATTCCCCCCCCACCCACCTTCTTAGCACTTCGCGGATAAACAGTCATCCCTGTCCCCCGGCACAGCGCTCGGGTCTGAAGCCTTGTAAAGGATTACAAAGGAAGATCATGCCGACAGACCTTTTGCTCCTTAACTAGGTCGGGTGCAAAAATAAATAAATAAATAAATAAATAAATAATAATAATAATAATAAAATAATAATTGAATAAACAAACAAATATATAATGATAACTAATAAACATGTAACAATAATTTATAATAAAAACATAATATATGAATAAATGAATAACAACAATAAATGAATAAATAAAATAAAATAAAATGCAGGCATCACAGCATATTGCTTAAGTGTTTATCTAAATGAACCTTGAAACTTCGAACTGTGCTACATTGCACAGCCTCGGCAAGGGAAGAACGTTCCTGTTCCCCCCGAGAATGGCAAAGGGTTCCCTAAAATTAATAGAAAATAAATAAACAAAAAATAAAATAAATAAACAAATAAAAACAAATACATGAATTCATATCTATATGCGTAATCTTCTCGTGAAGTTTCACTTCAATATTTCATCTTGCTGCCGCCAGGCGATTTTATTTGACATTCGGGAAACGTAAACTCTTCCAAGCTGCAACCACCTTCGCCCCGGGTACTAGGGCAGCCACGAAAATAAAAAAAATTCAGCTGGTATGAGACACTCAAAACTTAAAGGAAGATTATGTTAGCTATCTATATCTGTATATAAGAACATAAGAATGAAGGAGACTGCAAGAGACCATAAGGCCTACACTAGGCCTATACTAAGAGCTTTTTTCCACCTTATTAGGGGGTTAGCTATGTCAGTGGCACGTACCTATTCCCTACCATTCATTTCACTCCCCTCCACCCCTCCCATCTCAGCTCCTCATGGATGACGGGTCATCCCTGCATCCGCCAACTGCCCGGGGTCAAACGCAATGCAGCAAGACACAGTACATCCACAGCAAGGCCGCTTCACTTAATCGGCGACGCCCCCCGCCCTCTTCGTCCCCTCATGCAGAAAAAGAGAAGACGGGGAGAAATCCCTTCGGGCTGCGTCAAAATATCATTCACACATAAGCACCCCCTATCCCCCATCCCCCCTTCCTTGCATAACAGTATCATCCATACACATTCTCCACTCATCCCTATCTCCTGCCTTCTCCCTTCCTTCCCCAACAGACATTCCTCTTTTGCTCAACGCCCCTTTTACCCCATCCATCCATCTCATCCTCGGTCGTCCCCTCATGTTCACTCCCTCCACCTCTGCCTTCCACATTTTTTTTAAACTAATCTTTCATCACTCATTCTTTCCCTGTGTCTAACCCATTCATCATCAGCACTGTCATCTCCTGTTCCACTCCCGCTCTCCTCTTCACCTCCTCGTTTCTCACTCTATCGAACCTTGGAACCCCTACCATACCTCCCAGACATTTCATCTCAAACACATTTAAACTTTTCCTCTCTGCCTCTCTTAAACTCCAAGTTTCTGTCCCATACGATTACAGTTAGCGATTACAGGTATATATAATGTCTTTCCAATTTAAATTCCAGGTAAATCTATGGACGTTGAGAGAAAGAGAGAGAGAGAGAGAGAGAGAGAGAGAGAGAGAGAGAGAGAGAGAGAGAGAGAGAGAGAGAGAGACGTGAAGAAAGTGGAGCTTGGAAACAAATATGTCATATTTTCTCTTTCTTCGACAGATACGTCTGATCATCCTGGAACTCGTCTTCGAGACGCTTTGATCTCATCTTGTGATTCCCCACCAAGGTCTTGGATCACGTGTTGGACTCGTGATCGACTTTTATTACCTTCCCGGATGAGAGCTCAGAGCTCGTATATAGCCTGATCTATGGGTAATGTTGTGATCTTACACACACACACACACACACACACACACACACACACACACACACACACACACACACACACACACACACACACACACACTTCCGGGAGGGAAACAGCTGTCGATCACGAGTCCAACACGTGATCCAAAGACCAATGTGAAACCAAGGTGAATCACACACACACACACACACACACACACACAGACAACTCATTGCCCAACAGGGCTGGAGAACCGGCTCATACTACAGCGATGCTGATTTTTTCAGCCCTGAGCGGGACTCGAACTCGTATCGTTGAATGAGCGGTCAAGAACGGTACCACTGCACCTTGTGGATGACGTCAGTGAAATGACGGAGAAAGACGTACAGTGACAGACAAATCGATATATATTATCTATCAGTGTAGGCCAGTAAATTTTGCAGTCTTCATAATGGATATCTAGACAGACAGACAGACAGACAGACAGAAGGACAGATAGATGGGAAGTTAGAAAGATAGGCAGATAGATACATACAGGTATATAGACAGACAGGACAGATACATAGATTAGTAGACAGATACATGACAGATATATGGATATATAGAAAAAATAGATGGAGGAAGAGAGGAGGAGAGAAGAAAGAGGAAGAGAGGAGGAGAGAAGAAAGAGGAAGAAGCGAGGAAGAAGCAAGGAGGAAGAAGAGAGGAAAGGAAAAGAGGAGAGGAGGGGAGGAGAAGAGAGACGGAGGAGGAGGAGGGAGGAGGAGGAGGAAGGAGGAGGAGGAAAGGAGGTGGAGGTGGAGGAGGAGAGGAGGAAGAGAAGAGGAGGAAGAGAGGAGGAAGAGAGGAGGAAGAGAGGAGTAAAAGAGGAAGAAGAGAGGAGGAAGAAGAGAGGAGGAAGAAGAGAGGAAGAGGAGGAAGAGAGGAGGAGGAAGAGAGGAGGAGGAAGAGAGGAGGGGGAAGAGAGGAGGAGGAAGAGAGGAGGAAGAGAGAAGGAAGAGAGGAGGAGGAGGATCGTCCCACTAAACGTGGTGGAGTGTGAGGTTGAGGCGATTACCACCATCAGTGGAAGGCGGCAAAGGCAAGGCGAGGCGAGGCGAGGCCAGATATTACAGACGTACAGCGTTTAAAGGGCTTCATCCTACTCCTACTCCTCATCATCTCCCTCCTCCTCCTCATCTTCCTCCTCCTCCCCTGCTCCTCATCTTCCTCCTCCTCCCCTGCTCCTCATCTTCCTCCTCCTCCCCTGCTCCTCATCTTCCTCCTCCTCCCCATCTCCCTCCTCCTTTTCCTCATCTTCCTCCTCCTCCTCCTCCTTTTCATATACCTTCTCTTTATCTCCTCATCTCCCTCCTCCTCCTCTTCCTCATCTCCCTCCTCCTCCTCTTCCTCATCTCCCTCCTCCTCTTCCTCATCTCCTTCCTCCTCCTCATTATCTCCTCCATCCTCCTCCTCACCTCCTCCCAATCCCTTCCTTCGAAAATCACCATCACTCCCCCGCCCCACCGCCGTATGGGGGTGCTAACATCTCTACGGACCAGAGTCACACAGAATAAAGATATAATAGATGAATACAATGTTGATCATTTCTGGCTTTTACTATTCCTCCGTTCTGCTCCTGAACCCTTTGTATATTTCCTTCACCAATTCCATGACTTTTTTTGAAATTGAACCCAAGGATAGAAACCCTAATTAAGAGAGAGAGAGAGAGAGAGAGAGAGAGAGAGAGAGAGAGAGAGAAAGAGGGGGGGGCATTTCATGTCTTCTAGCACAAACATTTCATACCTTTTTACGATTTCTTAAATTAGGTCTAGCGCTAGTGGGAACCAAAATTACCGGAATTCATGTACATATATATATATATATATATATATATATATATATATATATATATATATACATATATATATATATATATATATATATATTATATAAACTTTTTATCCCACAGTCGGAGAAAAGAAGACACTAATGTCGAATGTTCTGTATATTTCGATCACTAACTGTGACCCTCTTCTGCTGAAGAGGGTCACAGTTAGTGATCGAAATATACAGAACATTCGACATTAGTGTCTTCTTTTCTCCGACTGTGGGATAAAAAAATTATTTTATCAATGTGCTACGACATTACTTTATAGTGGATATATATACTCGTACATCTGTATGTTTGTGTGTGTGTGTGTATTTAGCGATATGTACCTAGTTGTATCTTACGGGAAGGGGAGCTACGCTCGTGGTGTCCCGTCTTTGTATCTCGCAGTATCTAGTTTGCTCTTAAATTCATGTACGTTTTTTGCACACACTTTTGTGTATGCGTGTGTATGTGTGTGCGTGTGTACGTGTGTGCGTGGGTGTGTGTGTGTGTGTGTACGTGTATGTGTGTATGTGTGTACGTGTGTGTGCGTGTGTGTGCGTGTGTATGTGTGTGTGTGTATGCATGTATGTGTGTGTGTGTATGCATGTATGTGTGTGTATGTATGTATGTATGTGTGCGTATGTGTATGCGTATGTGTAGGAGCATGTGTATGTGCGTGTGTGCGTACGTGTGTGTGCGTGTGTATGTACGTACGTGTGTGTACGTACGTGTGTGTGTGCGTACGTGTGTGTGTGCGTACGTGTGTGTGTGTACGTGTGTGTGTGCGTACGTGTGTGCGTGTGTGTGTGTACGTGTGTGTGTGTGTGTGTGTGTGTGTGTGTGTGTGTGTGTGTGTGTGTGTGTGTGTACGTGTGTGTGTGTGTGTACGTGTGTGTGTGTGTGTGTACGTGTGTGTGTGTGTGTACGTGTGTGTGTGTACGTGTGTGTGTGTGTACGTGTGTGTGTGTGTACGTGTGTGTGTGTGTGTGTACGTGTGTGTGTGTGTGTGTGTACGTGTGTGTGTGTGTGTGTGTGTGTGTGTGTGTGTGTGTGTGTGTGTGTGTGTGTGTGCACACCAAAAGACCACTTCCCCCTTACAAAGGGGGTAGCCAGCCAAGGCACGCAGCCATCGCCAATCCACTGTTTCCCCTTTTCAAAATCTCTTACCTCCTTGTGGTAAGAGGGGGTCCTCCCTCCCTCCCGCCCCATGCTTGTTTGTGAATCAACGCATTTACAAACAAGTCGTGGAGGAAATAAAATGACACAGCCGATTACTGCAGTCGTATATCATCTAAATTTATTTTGTAATTCTTATTTATTGATCTATTTGTTTAATAATTTATTTATCTATTTTTACAAATAACATGTACCTGTGACATATTGTCTTATTACCCAGTAGTAATTGTTTTCTTTTCTTCTTTTTTCAAAGCTTCCAGTAATTCATTATCTTTTTTTGTGTGACTTATATGACCTTGTAGTCCATCCATTCTTCGTTGGCTTTCCCCTCAGAAGAAGATGAAGAAGAAAGAAGAAAAAGAAGTGATAGTGATAGTGATAGTGGTGATAGTGATGATAGTAACAGTGGTAATGGTGATAGTGGTCATAGTAATAGTGGTGATGGTGATAGTAATAGTGATGGTGATAGTAATAGTGGTGATAGTGATGGTGACATTGGTGATGGTGACATTGGTGATGGTAACATTAGTGATGGTGACATTAGTGATGGTGACATTGATAGTGACATTGGTGATGGTAATAGTGATGGTAATAGTGATGGGTAATAGTACTGATGGTGATAATGATGGTAATAGTGATGGTAATAGTGGTGATGGTGACATTGATGGTGACATTGGTGATAGTAATAGTGATGGGTAATAGTACTGATGGTGATAGTGATGGTAATAGTGATGGATAATAGTGGTGATGGCAATAGTACTGATGGTGATGGTGGTTAGTCGTGATGGTGGTTGTTAATAGTGGTGGCACTAGGTGGTGACACCAGGTGCCATTCCCACGTGACCAGACCATGGGGGGGATGTGTGTGATACCCTGCAAGGACTGTGGAGGTGTTGGTGGCTGTGGAGGTGGCTTCACCACCTCAGCCCCCTTTCCTCATATGGCTGCCCCCCTCTCATCGTCCCTCTCTTCCTTTTTTCACCCAATTTCGTTTTTTCCCTTTATTTTCGCACTCTTCTTCATTAATCACTAGGAATCCTCCCCATTTCATTCAGCTATGGGTAAGCCCCTCCATAACAAAATACTTTCTGTGTGTGTTTGTGTTTGTGTGTGTGTGTGTATGTGTGTGTGTGTGTTTGTGTGTGTACACACACACTGAGGGATTTTCTCTGTAGATTTTCTATTCTTCTCACGGTAGTATGTTGCTCACATGTGGAAAATATAGAGGAAAACATTTGTGTCACTGCCGTATCTTTCAACAATAATTGTATGCGAGACAATCTCCTATCCAAGCACACACGCACGCGCGCGCGCACACACACACACACACACACACACACACACACATGTCTACATAAAGCTTACAAGTGTTCCACATTTCCTGTGCCAGGTCGAGGATCCCAATTCGTGTCACTACTGAAAACTAATTGGTTTCTATTCGCTGCCTCCGGCACAATACACTCCCGAACTTCACTTGGCAATGTTGCAAAGTACTGCAATAATCATGTCAGCGACCCTGTCCCGCGGGGACCAAAACTGCAATTGATGTGACACAGAAAACGTCTTTATTGCAGGACATTGTAAAGTAGAGGTTGATAGTGGAGGTGGCCAGGGTCTGAAGTGGGTGTAGTGGGAGTGTAAGGGAGTGTAAGGGAGTGTAGTGGGAGTGTAAGGGAGTGTAGTGGGGTGTAGGGAGTGTAGTGGGGTGTAGGGAGTGTAGTGGGGTGTAGGGAGTGTAGTGGGGTGTAGGGAGTGTAGTGGGGTGTAGTGGGAGTGTAGTGGGAGTGTGAGGGAGTGTAGTGGGGTGTAGGGAGTGTAGTGGAGTGTAGGGAGTGTAGTGGGGTGAGTAGGGAGTGTAGTGGGGTGTGTAGGGAGTGTAGTAGGGAGTGTAGTGGGGTGTGTAGGGAGTGTAAGGGTTGTAAGGGAAGTGTAAGGGAAGTGTAAGGGAAGTGTAAAGGGTGTCGTGGGAATGTAGGGGGGGGGAATGTAGGGGGGAATGTAGGGGAGTAGGGGGAGTGTAGGGGAGTGCAGGGGGGAGTGTAGGGGAGTGCAGGGGGGAGTGCAGGGATATGCAGGGGGGAGTGCAGGGATATGCAGGGGGGAGTAGGGAGAGTGTAGGGAGAGTGTAGGGAGAGTGTAGGGAGAGTGTAGGGAGAGTGTAGGGAGAGTGTAGGGGGTAGTGCAGGGGAGAGTGCAGGGGAGAGTGCAAGGGGTAGTGTAGGGGAGTGCAGGGGGAGTGAAGGGGTAGTGTAGGGGAGTGAAGGGGGGACTGTAGGAGAGTGCAGGGGGTAGTGTAGGAGAGTGCAGGGGGTAGTGTAGAGGTGTGCAGGAGGTAGTGTAGGGTTGTGCAGGGGGGATTGTAGGGGAGTGCAGGGGGGATTGTAGGGGAGTGCAGGGGGGAGTGTAGGGGAGTGCAGGGGGGATTGTAGGGGAGTGCAGGGGGGATTGTAGGGGAGTGCAGGGGGGATTGTAGGGGAGTGCAGGGGGGATTGTAGGGGAGTGCAGGGGGATTGTAGGGGAGTGCAGGGGGGATTGTGGGGGAGTGCAGGGGTGTGTAGGGGAGTGCAGGGGGTAGTGTAGGGGAGTGCAGGGGAGTGCAGGGGGGAGTGTAGGGGAGTGCAGGGGGGAGTGTAGGGGAGTGCAGGGGGGAGTGTAGGGGAGTGCAGGGGGGAGTGCAGGGGGTAGTGTAGGGGAGTGCAGGGGGGAGTGCAGGGGCGTGTAGGGGAGTGTAGGGGGGAGTGCAGGGGGTAGTGCAGGGGGGAGAGTGTAGGGGGTAGTGCAGGGGAGAGTGCAGGGGAGAGTGCAGGGGAGAGTGCAAGGGGTAGTGTAGGGGAGTGCATGGGTAGGGTAGGGGAGTGCAGTGGGTAGTGTAGGGGAGTGCAGTGGGTAGTGTAGGGGAGTGCAGGGGGTAGTGTAGGGGAGTGAAGGGGTAGTGTAGGGGAGTGCAGGGGGTAGTGTAGGGGAGTGCAGGGGGTAGTGTAGGGGAGTGCAGGGGGTAGTGTAGGGGAGTGCAGGGGGTAGTGTAGGGGAGTGCAGGGGGTAGTGTAGGGGAGTGCAGGGGGTAGTGTAGGGGAGTGCAGGGGGTAGTGTAGGGGAGTGCAGGGGGTAGTGTAGGGGAGTGCAGGGGGTAGTGTAGGGGAGTGCAGGGGGTAGTGTAGGGGAGTGCAGGGGGTAGTGTAGGGGAGTGCAGGGGGTAGTGTAGGGGAGCGCAGGGGGTAGTGTAGGGGAGTGCAGGGGGTAGTGTAGGGGAGTGCAGGGGGTAGTGTAGGGGAGTGCAGGGGGTAGTGTAGGGGAGTGCAGGGGGGAGTGCAGGGGGTAGTGTAGGGGAGTGCAGGGGGTAGTGTAGGGGAGTGCAGGGGGTAGTGTAGGGGAGTGCAGGGGGGAGTGCAGGGGGTAGTGTAGGGGAGTGCAGGGGGTAGTGTAGGGGAGTGCAGGGGGTAGTGTAGGGGGTAGTGTAGGGGGGTGTAGGGGGTAGTGTAGGGGAGTGCAGGGGGTAGTGTAGGCGAGTGCAGGGGGTAGTGTAGGCGAGTGCAGGGGGTAGTGTAGGGGAGTGCAGGGGGTAGTGTAGGGGAGTGCAGGGGGTAGTGTAGGGGAGTGCAGGGGGTAGTGTAGGGGAGTGCAGGGGGTAGTGTAGGGGAGTGCAGGGGGTAGTGTAGGGGAGTGAAGGGGTAGTGTAGGGGAGTGAAGGGGTAGTGTAGGGGAGTGCAGGGGTAGTGTAGGGGAGTGCAGGGGTAGTGTAGGGGAGTGTAGGGGTAGTGTAGGGGAGTGCAGGGGTAGTCCAGGGGTAGTGTAGGGAGTGCAGGGGGAGTGCAGGGGGAGTGCAGGAGTAGTGTAGGGGAGTGCAGGGGTAGTATAGGGGAGTGTAGGGGTAGTGTAGGGGAGTGCAGGGGTAGTCCAGGGGTAGTGTAGGGAGTGCAGGGGGAGTGCAGGAGTAGTGTAGGGGAGTGCAGGGGTAGTATAGGGGAGTGCAGGGGGGAGTGCAGGTGGTAGTGTAGGGGAGTGCAGGGGGTAGTGTAGGGGAGTGCAGGGGGTAGTGTAGGGGAGTGCAGGGGGTAGTGTAGGGGAGTGCAGGGGGTAGTGTAGGGGAGTGCAGGGGGTAGTGTAGGGGAGTGCAGGGGGTAGTGTAGGGGAGTGCAGGGGGTAGTGTAGGGGAGTGCAGGGGGGTAGTGTAGGGAGATTGTCGGGGGGTGTGCAGGGGAGAGTGCAGGGGAGAGTGCAAGGGGTAGTGTAGGGGAGTGCAGGGGGAGTGTAGGGGAGTGCAGGGGGTAGTGTAGGGGAGTGCAGGGGGTAGTGTAGGGGAGTGCAGGGGGTAGTGTAGGGGAGTGCAGGGGGTAGTGTAGGGGAGTGCAGGGGGTAGTGTAGGGGAGTGCAGGGGGTAGTGTAGGGGAGTGCAGGGGGTAGTGTAGGGGAGTGCAGGGGGTAGTGTAGGGGAGTGCAGGGGGTAGTGTAGGGGAGTGCAGGGGGTAGTGTAGGGGAGTGCAGGGGGTAGTGTAGGGGAGTGCAGGGGGTAGTGTAGGGGAGTGCAGGGGGTAGTGTAGGGGAGTGCAGGGGGTAGTGTAGGGGAGTGCAGGGGGTAGTGTAGGGGAGTGCAGGGGGTAGTGTAGGGGAATGCAGGGGGTAGTGTAGGGGAGTGCAGGGGGTAGTGTAGGGGAATGCAGGGGGTAGTGTAGGGAGAGTGTAGGGAGAGTGTAGGGGGTAGTGCAGGGGAATGCAGGGGGTAGTGTAGGGGAATGCAGGTGGTAGTGTAGGGGAGTGCAGGGGGTAGTGTAGGGGAGTGCAGGGGGTAGTGTAGGGGAGTGCAGGGGGTAGTGTAGGGGAGTGCAGGGGGTAGTGTAGGGGAGTGCAGGGGGTAGTGTAGGGGAGTGCAGGGGGTAGTGTAGGGAGAGTGTAGGGGGTAGTGCAGGGGAGAGTGCAGGGGAGAGTGCAGGGGAGAGTGCAAGGGGTAGTGTAGGGGAGTGCAGGGGGAGTGAAGGGGTAGTGTAGGGGAGTGAAGGGGTAGTGTAGGGGAGTGCAGGGGTAGTGTAGGGGAGTGCAGGGGTAGTGTAGGGGAGTGCAGGGGTAGTGTAGGGGAGTGGAGGGGTAGTGTAGGGGAGTGCAGGGGGTAGTGTAGGGGAGTGCAGGGGGTAGTGTAGGGGAGTGCAGGGGGGAGTGTAGGGGAGTGCAGGGGGTAGTGTAGGGGAGTTCAGGGGGGTAGTGTAGGGGAGTTCAGGGGGTAGTGTAGGGGAGTGCAGGGGGTAGTGTAGGGGAGTGCAGGGGGTAGTGTAGGGGAGTGCAGGGGAGTGTAGGGGAGTGCAGGGGGTGTAGTGTAGGGGAGTGTAGGGGGGGAGTGTAGGGGATTGCAGGGGGTAGTGTAGGGAAGTGCAGGGGGTAGTGTAGGGGAGTGCAGGGGGTAGTGTAGGGGAGTGCAGGGGGTAGTGTGTAGGGGAGTGCAGGGGGTAGTGTAGGGGAGTGCAGGGGGTAGTGTAGGGGAGTGTAGGGGAGTGCAGGGGGGAGTGTAGGGGAGTGCAGGGGGGAGTGTAGGGGAGTGCAGGGGGGAGTGTAGGGGAGTGCAGGGGAGTGAAGGGGGGAGTGTAGGGGAGTGAAGGGGGGAGTGTAGGGGAGTGCAGGGGGGAGTGTAGGGGAGTGCAGGGGGTAGTGTAGGGGAGTGCAGGGGGTAGTGTAGGGGAGTGCAGGGGGTAGTGTAGGGGAGTGCAGGGGGTAGTGTAGGGGAGTGCAGGGCGGAGTGTAGGGGAGTGCAGGGGGGAGTGTAGGGGAGTGCAGGGGGGAGTGTAGGGGAGTGCAGGGGGGAGTGTAGGGGACTGGAGGGGGGAGTGTAGGGGAGTGCAGGGGGGAGTGTAGGGGAGTGCAGGGGGGAGTGTAGGGGAGTGCAGGGGGGAGTGTAGGGGAGTGCAGGGGGGAGTGTAGGGGAGTGCAGGGGGGAGTGTAGGGGAGGGGGGAGTGTAGGGGAGGGGGGAGTGTAGGGGAGTGCAGGGGGGAGTGTAGGGGAGTGCAGGGGGGAGTGTAGGGGAGTGCAGGGGGGAGTGTAGGGGAGTGCAGGGGGGAGTGTAGGGAGAGTGTAGGGGGTAGTGCAGGGGAGAGTGTAGGGGAGTGCAGGGGAGTGCAAGGGGTAGTGTAGGGGAGTGCAGGGGGAGTGTAGGGGTAGTGTAGGGGAGTGCAGGGGGGAGTGTAGGGGAGTGCAGGGGGGAGTGTAGGGGAGTGCAGGGGGGAATGTAGGGGGGAATGTAGGGGGAATGTAGGGGAGTCAAGGGGAGAGTAGGGGAGTGCAGGGGAGTTCAGGAGTGGAGGGGAGTGCAGGGGGGAGTGCAGGGATTGTGTAGGGGAGTGCCGACAGAGAACAGAGACAGACAGACAGACAGGAGAGAGAGAGAGAGAGAGAGAGAGAGAGAGAGAGAGAGAGAGAGAGAGAGAGAGAAACTCAACATAATTTGTATTGTTCTTCGAAATATAAATATCTAATCAGCCATGGGATTACGACACGGAAGAAGAAGCTGTGGCATTGGGTTATGGACAATCGAGCAAAAATTCTTAGAAAACATTACAGGATAGAATATCGTTCTTCCAGGGCATTTTGTTCAGTCGTGAAAGGGGGGCCCTCCTTGTACAAAAGGTCATTCATTCATTCATTCACTCACTTGTTCACCCATTCATTCATTCACTCATTCATTCAGTCATTCACTCATTCATTCACTCATTCATTCATTCATTCATTCACTCACTTGTTCACCCATTCATTCATTCACTCATTCATTCAGTCATTCACTAATTCATTCACTCATTCATTCATTCACTCATTCATTCAGTCATTCATTCATTCAGTCATTCATTCATTCACTCATTCATTCACTCGTTCACTCATTCATTCATCCACTTACACATTCACTCATTCATTCAGTCATTCACTCATTCATTCACTCATTCATTCATTCACTCATTCATTCAGTCATTCATTCATTCAGTCATTCATTCATTCAGTCATTCATTCACTCGTTCACTCACTCATTCATTCATCCACTTACACATTCACTCATTCATTCATTCACTCACTCACCGTCCTGCAACCCAGCGGGAATGTGGGACTCAAATCCCGACGGAAAAAAAAAAAAAAATCACGTGCGGGATACTGACTTCACAGGTTTTATGTAATCGACTTTTTAGGGACTTTAGTGACGCCCCTACGGACCAGAGTCACGTAGCATTCTTGTACTATTGGAGACCATTCTAACATATATATATATATATATATATATATATATATATATATATATATATATATATACATATATATATATATATATAAAACCTACTTCCCTCCTTCAATCTCCACCAGCTCGGCTTCCATATCTTCGATGTGCAACATTGTCCCCTAGGATAGAAGCCTTCTTCCCTGACGAAACATGTCTCTGAATCAACCAACCGCCACAGCATACCAGAGACACTATCCTCCACGACGGCAGCACAGACTGACACAGCTTCACAGCCACAGACCACGACATCCTCGGGACACATAAACAGTCCAATAATGAGTGAAGGACGGAGGTCAGATAGGAAGCCACACACAAGAGAGACGACATAATTTTTTTTTAAACAAGGGGGGAGGGGAGGCAGGGAGAAGGAGGAATAGGGAGAGAGAGAGAGAGAGAAGAGAGAGGGAGAGAGAGAGAGAAGAGAGAGAGAGAGCAGAGGGAGAAGAGGGAGAAGAGAGAGAGGAGAGAGGAGAGAGAGAAGAGAGAGAGAAGAGAGAGAGAAGAGAGAGAGGAGAGAGGAGAGAGAGAAGAGAGAGAGAAGAGAGAGAGGAGAGGAGAGGGAGAGGAGAGGGAGAGGAGAGGGAGAGGAGGGAGAGGAAGGAGAGGAGAGGAAGGAGAGGAGAGGAAGGAGAGGGAGAGGAGAGGGAGAAGAGAGAGAGGAGAGAGAGGAGAGAGAGGAGAAAGGAGAGAGAGGAGAGAGAAGAGAAGAGGAGAGAAGAGAAGAGGAGAGAAGAGAAGAGGAGAGAAGAGAAGAGGAGAGAAGAGAAGAGGAGAGAAGAGAAGAGGAGAGAAGAGAAGAGGAGAGAAGAGAAGAGGAGAGAAGAGAAGAGGAGAGAAGAGAAGAGGAGAGAACAGGAGAGAACAGGAGAGAACAGGAGAGGAGATGAGAGGATGAGAGGATGAGAGAAAGAGGGAGAGGGAAAAAGAAAGAAAAAAGAGAGAAAAGAAGAGAGAAACAAAGAGAGGAACAAAGAGAAATGGAGTGTTCCCACGTCATCAGGTGTAACATCTCTTTTTTTTCCATGGATTGACAGTATCATGACCATAACATGAGCCATGGACGCTGGTTCCCATACGGACGTTTTCTTCAGATAAAAAACAATACCA
>NC_134804.1:44033508-44036008 GCF_046742065.1 Oratosquilla oratoria | reverse complement strand
AGCCACTGCTTCATACTACGATCTGGGGCGACAGAGATATTTGATATATTTCTTTGTGAATTATATAAATATATATATATATATATATATATATTATATATGAAAAATCCCACTATCGGAGATGGTAAACGGACGAAGAATAGAATTAACTGTATATTTCGACCACTCTCTGCGGCCCTCTTCAGCAGATGAGTGGTCGAAATATACAGTTCTTCGTCCGTTTACTTTCTCCGATAGTGGGGGTTTTTCATCTTACTTATGTGTCACGACATAGTCCCCCTCTGATATATATATATATATTTTTCCATGTAATGACCTCCCACTCTTGTGTTCAACATTTTGCACATTTGCAACCCTGTTATGTTTTGATTTATCAATCTATATTATTATTTTGTGACTAATTAAATATCAAAAAGCAATATCTCTTTGATGTCTTTCCTCTGTTTTTTGTGATTAATTCATTTTCCTTCGAATGTTTTAGTTTTGGCTTCTTTACTTTTTTATCTATTTCTCATATCTTGCACTTGTTCAATGAAGTCAATCCAGGTTCCAATCATAAAATCAGTCTACATCTTCTTACATCTAATCTACTTTTACTTCTACTCCTCCAGTCTACTGACTGCATTTTGTAGTGACTTTGCTAACATCCCCTACGGACCAGAATTACATAGCATAATTTCATGGCAGGAGACTAACCTCCACTTAAAAAAAATAACGACAATAATAACAACAATAATAAATTTTAGTTTGTAAATCAGTTCCCCTGTTAATCTCCTAATCCTCTAAAAAACTTTTTAAGAACATAAGAATGAAGGAGACTGCAAGAGACCATAAGGTCTACACTAGGCAGTTGCACTTCGGTGCGATAGTGTCTCCAAGGATAGAGCCGCTGGAAAATCTCACACATGATTTTAGCAGTGCGTGAATGGCAAAACTGCAGTCAACAGAACTGGTGGTAGTAGTAGTAGTAGTAGTAGTAGAAGTAGCAGTAGATGAGTAGTAGTAGTAGAAGTAGCAGTAGATGAGTAGTAGTAGTAGAAGTAGCAGTAGATGTAGTAGTAGTAGTAGTGGTGGTGGTGGTGGTGGTGGTAGTAGTCATAGCAGTAGTAGTCATAGCAGTAGTCATAGCAGTAGATGTAGTAGTAATAGTGGTACTAGTAATAGTAGTAGTAATAACAGCAGTTGTAGAAGTACTAGTTGCACAAGCAGTAGTGCTAGTAGTGAAAGTAGTAATAGTAATGATAACAATGACAATGACAATGAAAATGACAATTACACTGACGATAAAACGACTACCATTGACAATAACAATTAAGATAATAATAACAGTAACAATAACAAAAATAATAATAACAACAATAATAAAATAATAATAATAATAATAACAATAATAATAATAATAATAATAACAAAGTGAAGAATTGGACGAGACGATACGCTGACAGCTCCAATTGACGTCACAATGACGGGCAAGGTGGGAGGGAGGGGGAGGGAGGAGGGAGGAGGAGGAGGAGGAGGAGGAGGAGGAGGAGGAGGAGGAGGAGGAGGAGGAGGAGGAGGAGGAGGAGGAGGAGGAGGAGGAGGAGGAGGAGGAGGAGGGAACCAGATTATACAAATTTCAGAGCAGAGATGAATAGTTGATAACTCTCAGAAACTTCAAGGGTATGGCGCCGTCTGCTGTGCCTATTACAGATTGCAATAGTGCGTTTTCATCATCATCATCACTATCATCATTTCTAGGGAGAACGTGACGAAACATGTCTGAAATGCAATCTTCCACTGGTGTTTTTGTGTCATTATGACATTTGAAAATAAAATCTCCTACTGGGAATCGAACCCTCGTGACGGTGGCGTGACGGTACGGTCTTCGTCTTGTAAAAAGCAAGCCGCTCAGGCGAGGGTTCGAATCCCAGTAGGAGAGTTTATTTCCAAAAGTAATCTTCCACGCCTGAATTGACCACAAACTCGTTCTGAAATTTGTAAAGGCCTGGGAGTACGGGAACAGTAGACACTCCACAGGACGCCAAAGAAACATTCCCTCACAGACTCCCAGCGTCGCGACCATTTCTCAGAGTAAACTCCCAGGCAGGCACCCTACCCATTCCACTTCCTTCGTCCCCTCCACCTTGCGGAGATAACCAAGTCAGTTGGATCAACATCAAGGAAGCGCGACCACATGCCCATACAGATGGATTTGACGTGTGTGTGTGTGTGTGTGTGTGTGTGTGTGTGTGTGTGTGTGTGTGTGTGTGTGTGTGTGTGTGTGTGTGTATGTGTGTGTGTGTTTGCGTGCGTTTGTGGCTGTGTGCGTTTGTATGTGTGTGTGTGTGTGTGTGTGTGTGTGTGTGTGTGTGTGTGTGTGTGTGTGTGTGTGTGTGTGTGTGTGTGTCTGCGCGTTTGTGTCTGTGCGTTTGTGTGTGTGTGTGTGTGTGTGTGTGTGTGTGTGTGTGTGTGTGTGTGTGTGTGTGTGTATGTGTGTGTGCGTGCGTGCGCGTTTGTG
>NC_134804.1:44013508-44028508 GCF_046742065.1 Oratosquilla oratoria | reverse complement strand
GAAGGTGGGGAAGGAGAGGAGAGGATGGGAGAGGAGAGGAGAGGGTAAGAGAGGAGAGGAGAGGGTGGGAGAGGAGAGGGTAAGAGAGGAGAGGAGAGGGTGGGAGAGGAGAGGGTGGGAGAGGAGAGGGTGGGAGAGGAGAGGGTGGGAGAGGAGAGGGTGGGAGAGGAGAGGGTGGGAGAGGAGAGGGTGGGAGAGGAGAGGATGGGAGAGGAGAGGATGGGAGAGGAGAGGGTGAGAGAGGAGAGGGTGGAAGAGGAGAGGATGGAAGAGGAGAGGATGGGAGGGGAGGGGAGAGGAGAGGATGGGAGGGGAGAGGAGAGGATGGGCGGGGAGAGGAGAGGATGGGCGGGGAGAGGAGAGGATGGGGGAGAAGAGAAAAGGGTGGAAGAAGAGAGGAGGGTGGGGAGGGAGAGGAGAATGAGAGATGAGGAGAGTGGAGGAGAGGGGGAAGAGAGGGAGAGGGAGAGGGAGAGGGAGAGGGAGATGAGGGAGGGACAGGGAAGGGAAAGGAGGAGAGGGGAGTGGAGGGCAGGGGAGTGGAGAGGAAAGGGAAGTAGAGAAGAGAAGAGTGTGTGATGGGGGAAGGGAACCAGGAGGAAAGGAAGAAGAGGAGGAGGAAGAGGAGGAAGGGGAGGAGGAGGAGGAGAGGGGAAGTATGTCGAGAGTAGTACCTGCAGAAGATCGACTGACATCGATTTCTCGCAAAGAAGAACAAGAAGAAAAGAAGAAAAAGAAGGAGGAGGAGGAGGAGGACCCTTGGCCCGCGCGGGTCGTCCATGCGGGCACTCGAGCAAGAGGGGAGAGGGGGGGAGAGGGAGGGGAGAAGTGGGGAGAGGGAGGGGAGAGGGAGGGGAGAGGGAGGATAGAGGGGGTGGGGAGTAGGAGGGGGGAGAGGGAGGGAGAGGGGGAGGGAGGGAGGGGGAGGGAGGGAGAGGGGGAGGGGGAGGGAGGGAGAGGGGGAGAGGGAGGGAGGGAGAGGGGGAGGGGGAGAGGGAGAGGGGGGGGGGAGAGGGGGAGGGGAGAGAGAAGGGAGATGGGGTGGGGAGATGTATGGAGATATGGGGAGAGGTGGATAGGGGAAGAGGGGAGAGAGAGAGAGGGGAGGGAGATGGGGGGGAGGGAGATGGGGGGAGGGAGAGAAAGGGGAGGAGGGAGAGAAAGGGGAGGAGGGAAGGGGGAGAGGGGAAGAGGGGAAGAGAGAGAGAGAGAGAGAGAGAGAGAGAGAGAGAGAGAGAGAGAGAGAGAGAGAGGGGGGGGGGGAAGAGGGAGAGGGTAGAGGGTAGAGGGGAGAGTGGGGAGGAGAGAGGGGAGGAGAGAGAGAAGAGAAAAGAGGAGAGGAGGGAGAGAGGGGAGGAGAGGGAGTGATAGGGGAGGAGGGAGGGAGGGAGGGAGAGAAGGGAAGTTGTGTCTGCAGAACTTCCCACGAGGAGGATTAGATGCATGTACATCTAAATGACGACAAGAATTGTGTGTGTTTTATCATCATCATTATCACCATCACTATCACCATTATCATTATCATCATCATCATCATCATCATCATTATCATCATCATCATTATTAATATTATCACAATTTACCAATTTTCTTTTTATTGTTGCAGTCAAATTAACCTATCCTATGCTAACCTAACTACAGTCAAATTAACCTAACCTATTTTAACCTAACTTACCCACATCGCCTACAAAAATCTTACGTATCCATAAACCAAAGGCCCTGTTCACGATGTTTCAACCGCAGGGGTTCAATTACAATGTAAATCGATGGTGGCGTTCACACAAAGCTGCACGGTTTTACCTTGATTATGCGTTACCGCCGCGGTTTCCGGGCGGTTCAATATGTTAGTGTGAACAGGGCCAAAGTTTTGAATAAAGAAAAATATTATCAAACAAAACAGATGTTTAACTAACTAAACCTAACATAACCTACCTACACCTACAAAATGTTTGTCTAAGGTAACCTATCTATACCCCAAAAAAAATTCAAAGGTAAAAAAAAAAAAAAAAAAAAAAAAAAAAAAAAAAAATCCTAACCAAATCTTGAAACCAAACCTTATCCAACCTAACCTGCTTATAGCCTCAACCGCTCTTAAAATAAAAAAAAAAACTCCTTTGTGTTGCTGCCCATCTCTCCTCGCCTGTGACAACCAATGAAAGATCCCACTGGGCCCCTTCGTTTTTTTTTTGTTTTTTTTTTTTTGGGGGGGGGGTCCAAAGTGTCCTCTTCCGAGGCCCTCCGGCTTTGTGCCAAACGTCAGCTGGCGCCAAGCTTCCTCCTACCTCCTCCTCCTCCTCCTCCTCTTACCTCCTCCTCCTCTTCCTCCAAGACGTCTAGTCAGGTCTTGACGTCGTCGAATTGGGTTCACAGTTTCTACCTCCTCCTTCCTCCTCCTCCTCTTCTTCTTCTTGACCCAATTGTTATTTCATTTATTCATTCATTTATTTATGTATTCATTTACCTGTTTATCTATTTATTTATTTACCTATTTATCTGTTTAACTGTTTGCCTGTTTCTATTCATTCTGTTATTCTTTGTCGGCAATAAACAGCTCCCTCCTCATGTTGAGAGAGAGAGAGAGAGAGAGAGAGAGAGAGAGAGAGAGAGAGAGAGAGAGAGAGAGAAGAGTGAGACAAAAGTGAGAGAGACAAAAGAGAGAGAGACAAAAGAGAGAGAGGGGGAGAGAGATACTTCTAGAGCCTCCTGGGAAGCAGAGAGACAAAAGCAAGGCAGACATCGAGAACAAGAGAGAATACAGGGGGGGGGGAGGGGAAGAGGGGAGGAGGGGAAGAGGGGGAAATGAGGGCAGAGGGGAAGGTCAGGGAAGGGGGAGGAGGGCGAGAAGAGGTGTGTGTGTGGGGGAGGGGGAGGAAGAAGATGAGGGGGAAAGAGAGAAAACGAGAGAAATGAAAGGATAAGGAGGACTGGGAGTGAGCAAACAGCTGGCTGGCACAGGGGTCTGGGACGCGAGCCAAAACAACGGAAAGCGAAGAGGATAAAAACAAAAGGGGGGAGGGGGAGGGGGAGGGGGGGAATCCAGGGCGAGATAAGATTACGAATACGCGGGCGGAGGGAGGGGGAGGAGTGGAAGGAGGATACGGAGATAGAGATGGAGGGGGAGATGGAGTGGAAGGGGGAGATCAAAGGGGAGATGGTGATGGAGGGGGGATGTGGGAGATGCAGAGGGGGAAAGGAAGGGGAGGTGGAAGATAGGAAGGGGAGGCGGAGGGGAAAGAGGAGGCATAGGGGGAAGGGGGTAAGGGGAGAAGGGGGAAGGGGGTAAGGGGAGAAGGGGGAGGTGGAGGAAGGGGGGAGGTGGAGGAAGGGGGAGGTGGAGGAAGGGGGAGGTGGAGGAAGGGGGAGGTGGAGGAAGGGGGAGGTGGAGGAAGGGGGGAGGTGGAGGAAGGGGGGAGGTGGAGGAAGGGGGGAGGTGGAGGAAGGAGGAGGTGGAGGAAGAGGGGAGGTGGAAGGGGGAGGTGGAGGAAGGGGGGAGGTGGAGGAAGGGGGGAGGTGGAGGAAGGGGGGAGGTGGTGGAAGGGGGGAGGTGGAAGGGGCGAGGTAAAAGGGGCGAGGTGGAAGAGGGGGAGGTGGGGGAAGGGGGAGGTGGAGGAAGAGGGGAGGTGGAGGAAGGGGGAGGTGGAGGAAGGGGGAGGTGGAGGAAGGGGGGAGGTGGAGGAAGGGGGAGGTGGAGGAAGGGGGGAGGTGGAGGAAGGGGGGAGGTGGACGAAGGGGGAAAGGGGAGAAGGGGGAAATGGGAGAAGGGGGAAAGGGGAGAAGAAAGGGGAGGTGGAGGAAGGGAGGAGGTGGAGGAAGGGGGGAAGGTGGAGGAAGGTGGAGGAAGGGGAAAAGTGGAGGAAAGGGGAGGAAGGGGGAAGGTGGAGGAAGGGGGAGAAAAGGGGGAGAAAAGGGGAAATGGAAGAAAAAGGAATATGAATGAAGAGAGACAAGAACAGGCAGACACACGAATTAGTAAAAAAAAAAAAAAGATGAGGAGGAGGGGCGTTGAAAAAAAAAAAAATAATAATATAAATACTTAATTGAAAACAACAACAATAGTTTATATTGATAATGACCATACAAAAGATGAAAACCCAAAGAGAGAATAAATGTGGGAGGGAACAGAGATGAAAAAAAAAACCGGACGAATGAACGAGAGAATGAAAGAAGGATTACAGACACGAATAAACGAACAAGAAGATGAACAAATAAACGACAGAATGAACGAATAAATACAGAAGACGAAGATAACTATCCAGGAGAGGGGGGAGAAAATAGCGAAAGAATTGAATGAATTTGAACAGAGCGAACGACGACGACGACAACGACGATCTCAGCCCCTGCAGTACAGTGACATAGCTTATGGACTTCTGTTGACAAAAGGCGGTGTTGTCCTGCTGGGGGAAGCGGACTCCCTTCTGTGGGGAGTTTCTGTGAACAAAAAGGCTCTTTCCCCCACACTCTCACACCCACTCTACACCGTCCCCCACGCTCTTCCTGTTCCCATTTCCTCCCCAACACTCCCACAACCGACACTGCCTCCCACGCTGTTTCTGGTCTCTTTTTCTGTGTAATATTATCTCCACCGCTTCGCCAAACAAAAACCCACCACCGACATGGGATTAGAACGTGATTTCTGAAAAACGTAAAAGAGAATAATAATAATAATAATAATAATAATAATAATAATAATAATAATAATAATAATAATAATGATGCAATAATATTAACATTAACAATAATAATAATGTTAATTTTTGCATAGAGTTTCCTTAACTGGAAATCAACAGTAGTAAGCATCGGTCTTTGAGGCCCTACCATAGATGATCTATCTGAGGAGAAAGGTTAGACTACTGTCTCTTGTAACAATATTGGATTGATTCTATGTCACGCATTATACTAGTAGGAAGAGGAAGAGGAAGAAGAGGAGGTAGTGGAAGAGGAACACAAAGGAACACAAAAGAAGAACAAACAACAGCAGGCCTACTGGCCCTAACGAGGCTGTTTGTGTTTACTAAACTAAGCTACAGTTAAGAAAACAGGGCAATTAGGCGATAGAAGATGAACTAACACTACTTCTACCACTATCCTATCCAATTACGATTAAATGCCGGGTTGTCAGATCTTTTATTGCAAGGGGTAATATTTTATTTACGGATTTGAGTCCAAATATTTATCTAAGCGATTTTTAAATGTTGTTATTGTGTTACTTTCAACGACAGTGGAAGAGGAGAAGGAGGAGGAGGAGGAAGAGGAGGAAAAAGAAGAGGAGGAGGAAGAAAACAGTCGCTGGTTGTTCAGCTCTCCTTATAAATCCGCATCCACACAAAGCAACTTTACTCGCTGCTACTACAGTAGCTCTAAGTGTGGCAGATGAGTCGCCACCAGAAATTCCAACTGGCGACTAGAAATACTCGCAGCTACTACAACTAAACATGATTAACTTTGCTCGCCGGTAACGCGCGATTTCACAATCACGTGACCTAGTCGCGGTTACTAGTAGGTCCATAGTCGCTTCATGGGGCCATGCAGTCGCGCAATGACCACCACAGAGTCAGCTAGTGAGTGTTTTCCCATGTATGAAATATGACAGACAAGTTTTGAAGCGGTCAGGGGGGTCACATCATTAGATTTTTGAACATTTGTACAAAATATCAAGGTCTGTGGGACACAAACAGTTGTCATGTACCATAGTGCTATTTCGAGTTTGATCTTGCAAGGAATTGCTATTTTCACAACACCATTTTGCCTTTTTTTTTGTGTAATCATATCAAACAACTCTTCAAACTTCACTGAACTAATAGGCAAGACTTTCATGTAGCCAGTTGGGTTTTCTGTAGCCAACTCTCTCAGTAATTGGTACAAACTCCCATTTTCTCCTTCTGGCTGCCCACTCCCATACTTTTTTTTTTTAGTTCCAAATTCGTCCAACATTTCTTGTCCCATTTCGGCACATGTTAACAGGATTAATCGGTTTAAAACCTGGAGTTTGATCCTGGACATGTCTGCAGTCTGCACAAGAGGCACGTCTACTAGACTGCTAGATGTGCGGTCAGTCGAGTTAAGTAGTCGTTCCGTGCGACTGGCTCGGTAGCGGCTACTGTCATGTGGAGTAAAGTCACCTCATTGATAACGAAAAATCTTGGGCCCATTTTGGTGATCGAGTGCCAGCCTCTCGGGGTGCACCTCCAGATGACGTTAAGGGTGTTTTTGAGATCTGAAGACGAGGAGGGCTACCACAAGCACGCATCCCTACGGACCAGAGTCACGAAGCATTCTTTGGTGACTGGAAACTAGTCTACAGTAAAACAAAATTATGATAATATATGTACAAATACATACATACATACATATACCAAGGCTTTTTTCCCCTTACAAGGAAGGTAGCCAAAGAGGAAAAGGCATAAAATCACTCCCACCCATTCCATCCCTGAATACACTCCACACCCCTCCACCCTCCCTCTCATCTTAGCACCTCCCGGATGACGGGTCATCCCTGCACCCTGTCCACTGCCCTGGGTCAGAAGCAGTGTCGCAAGACACAGCACATCCACAGCAAGGCCGCTTCATTAAATCGGCGACCCCCCCTCTCCGTCCCCCCATGGAAAAAAGTGTACAAATAAAAATGAATAAATAAATAAAAATAAAATGAAGACTTATCGTCCACTGTTCCTCCTTTACCACCTCCACGGTGGGATATTGTCCTCATGGATAGAAGCGCTGGTATCGCAAAAGTTCCCATCTTGGGTCCCTGAGTGAATGAACACATGAACAGATTCTATGTTGTAAAATGACCTGAAAATAATAAGAGGACGAGGAGGAGGACGACAGGAGGAGGAGGAGGAGGAGATGGGAGAGGCGGATTGGGAAGAGGAGGAGCAGGAAGTGGGGGAACAGATGGGGGGAGAAGGGTGGAGGTGGGGAGGAGGAGGGGTGGAGGTGGGGAGGAGGAGGTGGAGGAGGTGGAGGTGGGGAGGAGGTGGGGAGGAGGAGGTGGAGGTGGGGAGGAATTGGAGGTGGGGAGGTGGAGATGGGGGGAGAACGTGGAGGTGGAGGTGGGGAGGAGGAGGAGGTGGAGGTGGGGAGGAGGAGGAGAAACCGGAACTGGCACAGTGCCCAGACCAAGGTTTTCAGGAAGTCCATTTGCTTGTGCACTGCATGTATGTATGTATGCATGGCTGCATGTATGCATGCATGGCTATAAATGTATGCATACACACACACACACACACACATATATATATATATATATATATATATATATATATATATATATATATATGTATATATTTATGAATGGTAAAAATGGAAAGACACGATTGAGAACAAGATACTTTATTCCTGGCCGGTTTCGCCGTTGAGGCTTATTATGAAGAAGCCTCAAAGGCGAAACCGGTGGTGGTGATGATGGTGATGATGATGTTGATGATGATAATGATGATAGTGGTGGCGGTGATGATGATGATGATGATGATGATGATGATGATGATATTGACGAGAGTGGTGGCGGTGATGATCATGATGATGATCATCATGATGATAATGATGATAGTGGTGGCGGTGATGATGATGATGATGATGATGATGATGATGATGATGATGATGATGATGACGATAGTAGCGGTGTGATGATGATAATGGTGCTGTGATGACAGTGGTAGTGATGATGATGTGAGGATGGATAGTGGTGGGTGATACGATAGTGATGATGATGATGATGATGACGATGATAGTGATAATGATGGTGATGACTATGTTCGACTGTCTTCCATCCCTTTCTCCCTTTCTACGGTCTATGATACATTCAATTTCTCGCTCTGTTGTATTCATCTTTTGTTCGACCCCTTTCTTCCATTTCTTCATTTATCCTAAGCCACACCACCTTCTCTTTTTAGATGCCAAACAACTCTTGTATGTGTGTGTGTGTATGTGTGTGTGTGTGTGTGTGTGTGTGTGTGTGTGTGTGTGTGTGTGTGTGTGTGTGTGTGTGTGTGTGCGCGCCTGTATTTACCTACCTAGTTGTATTTACCTAGTTGTATCATACGGGAAGGGAGCTATGCTCGTAGTCCCGTCTCTGCATCTTTCAGCATCTAGTTTGTTCTTAAATTGTGTGTGTGATTGTGTGTGTGTGTGTGTGTGTGTGTGTGTGTGTGTGTGTGTGTGTGTGTGTGTGTGTGTGTGTGTGTGTGTGTGTGTGTGTGTGTGTGTGTGTGTGTGTGTGTGTATGCTCCCTCCTTTGAACCCTTTCCAGCTTTTATGACTCCACCTCTTCGGTGGGATTTTGTCCCCAAGGACAGAAGCGCTGTCTATGGGTGACAAAATACACCATCACAACTAAGACTAGAGACTAATATGAGAAATGCCAATTGTTATCTTTTAACTTCTACTATCCCTCCGTCTCTCTACTTTCCTTAATCTTCTCCTTGGGCACTTCTTCCAGTCCGCCTCTTCGGTGCGATATTGTCCCCCGAGGGTGACAAAATCCCACCTCGCTACCGGAGATGAATGCACCCGGAACGATACGGGGTCGGGTCGAGCTACTGACAAAAAGAAGAGGAAGGAGACCAGGAGGAAGAAGAAGAAAGGAAAGAAGAAAGGAAGAAAGAGGAAGAAAGAAGAGGAAGAAAGAAGAGGAGGAAAGGAAGAAGAGGAAGGACAAGAGGAAGGAGGAGAGGAAGAAGAGGAAAGACAAGAAGGAATGGAGGACGAAAAATAGAAGGAAGAGGAAGAAAGAAAGGAAGAGGAAGAAAGGAAGAAGAACAAGAGAAATAAAACAAAGAAGTGGAAAAAGAGGAGAAGAGGAGAAAAGAAAGGGAACGCTGATAGTTTCATTTCAGCGAATAAACTAAGTGACAAACACGTGGTACTTGAAGAGGAGAAGAAGAAGAAGAAGAAGAAGAAGAAGAAGAAGAAGAAGAAGAAGAAGAAGAAGAAGAAGAAGAAGAAGAAGAAGAAGAAGAAGAAGAAGAAGAAGAAGAAGAAGAAGAAGAAGAAGAAGAAGAAGAAGAAGAAGAAGAAGAAGAAGAAGAAGAAGAAGAAGAAGAAGAAGAAGAAGAAGAAGAAGAAGAAGAAGAAGAAGAAGAAGAAGAAGAAGAAGAAGAAGAAGAAATCAACATATCGATCCAAACCTCTGGGTGTGACCTGCATCAGACCCGAAGTGCGTTATGGATTTTCACTCTTACGTAATCCACCATCTCTCTCTTTCTCTCTCTCTCCCCATCCTCTCTCTCAAGCTGTAAGATAGGAGGCGTCACGTGTCCCCTGTGCCACGTGCCAGGGCGTGCCAAGGGGTGCCTTCATTGTCCTCTTGCACGGGAGAGGACAACTGACGGGAACAAAGGGACGAAAGCACCAGCCATCAGCGTCGACTGACGAGATCAACAATGAGATCGACATCCGATACCTCGACGGGAAGAACACGTGCGGAAGCAGGCGGGGGGGAGACCCGTGTTGTGCTTATTGGCGACCAACATGTCTTCCCTGTACGCCGATTTTTTTTTTTTTTTTTTTTTTTTCTGATCGCATTTTTTCCACCACAAACGTCTTGGGGCATATTCGGATGAACATATTATCCAGTTTTCAAGAAAGCTTCGTCTTACAAAATTTTTATTTCTATTTACTTAATCTTATTTTCTATATATTCGTTTTCATTATATATACTCTTTTATCAACTTATTAATCTAGTTTCATTTTTTTGCTGTCCTCCTACAAGGATATTTGCATTATTTCCAGACGTGTTTCGTTAACTTGTTTTTTGCTCTCTGGGTCAAAATTTACACACACACACACACACACACACACACACACACACACACACACACACACACACACACACACACGAGCTCTCCTCCAGGAGGGTAAAAACTATCGATCGCGAGTCCAACACGTGATCCAAGACCATGGTGAATCACGCACACACACACACAAACACACATATAGAGGCCCGAAGCAGCAGCAGCAACCCACACTCGAGACTTGGGGAAGAGTAATCCACCTCGATAGCACCGTGATTCATTGCCCGAACAGTCTACCAACACTTCATCATCATCATCATCATCATCATCATCATTATTCTGTTCTTCCTCCTCCTCCTGTTCCTCTTCTTCTTCCTTCTCCTCTTCTTCCTTTGTTTCTTTTCTTGTTTCTTCTCTTCCTTTTCCTCCTCCTCATGCTGCTCTTCCTCCTCCTCCTCCTGTGCCTCTTCCTCCTCCATCTCTTCTTGTTCCTTCTCTTCCTTTTCCTCCTTCTCCTGCTGCTCTTTCTACTCTTGCTCCTCCTCCTCTTCTTACTCCTGTTCCTCCTCCTCCTCCTCTTCCTCTTCCTCCACCTCTTCTCACTCCTGCTCCTCCTCCTTCTCTTCCTCTTCTTGCCCCTCTTCCTCTTCTTACTCCTGTTCCTCCTCCTCCTCATCCTCCACCTCTTCTCACTCCTGCTCCTCCTTCTTCTCTTCATCTTCTTGCTCCATCTCCTCCTCCTCTTCTTGATCCTGCTCCTCTTCCTCCTCTTCTTGATCCTGCTCCTCCTCCTCTTCTTGATCTTGCTCCACCTCCTCCTCTTCTTACTCCTGCTCCTCCTCCTCCTCTTAATCCTGCTCTTCCTCCTTCTCTTCTTGCTCCAGCTCCTCCTCCTCCCCTTCTTGCTCCTCCTCCTCCTCCTCTTCCTCTTCTTGATCCTGCTCCTCCTCTTCTTACTCCTGCTCCTCCTCTTTCTCTTCTTCCTCCTCCTGTTCTTACTCCTGCTCCTCCTCCTCCTCTTACTCTTGCTCTTCCTCCTCCTCTTCTTGCTCCAGCTCCTCCTCCTCCTCCTCTTCTTACTCCTGCTCCTCCTCCTCTTCCCCCTCCTCCTCCATGATTCAAAGCCAGCGCTTCCAGGCCTCTGTACATAAAATGTGGGCAAAGGAAGAAGAAGAGGACCAACCTGGATACATCACTCGATGTCATCTATTCCCTCGTTATCATGAATATTCCATGAACCTGGAGCATGGGCGTGCGGGCGTAGAGACAGCCACATCTTGCTCTTGGTTCGGGCGACGTGGGCGCAAGGACAGTCAGACACCTATACAACGCGCACACACATATACACACACCTACAAACACACATACAGTATATATACACCTATACCCCTACACAAACACACATATATACACTTACACATATATATACACACACATACATACATACATACACATACCTACACACATACCTACACATACATATATATACTTAGACATATACATACACACACACATATATACTTACATATACATACACACACACACACACACACACACACACACACACACACATCTAACTTCATTTGAAACCAAGTAAGATAAAATGGAGACTAGAAGGCAGAACCCACAAGCGTAGCTATTTTCCAGTACTATACAATTAGGTAAACACACATACACATACACATACACACACACACACACACACACACACACACAGGGAGAAAGATGGGGAGAAAGGGAGAGACATATAATATTGTGATTTTTTATGACTGAGGTAAGGCAATAGTCACACTTCGTAAGCGACAAATAAAAATCCAAAACGAAGTCTTGAAGACTCATCTCTACCCTCATCACCCACAAAAATAAATAAATAATCAAAATAAAGATAAAAAATAATAATAACAACAAAAATAAAATAAAACAATTAATGTTGATCACTCTGAACTTAAGCTCTCTACGACTCCTCTTCGGATCGACAATGTCCCTAAAGCCTTGTTTACACGGAGCAAGTCAAGCGTGCTACTTACTGCAAGTTACTTGCTACAAGTTACTTGCTACAAGTTATTTGCTACAATGAGAGAAATTCGCTAGTAACAGCGACATCAATCTGATCATTTTTATGACAGTCGCATGTAGGATTCGAACCCACTGCTTTCGGCCACCCGTAAGATTACCTTCACAGAGCCTTAACCCACTACACCACAGAGACTGTAAAAGCCTTGTAACCTGGAATCGAACTGATTCCCGAGGATAGGAAAGATCACTAATCTGCGACCCCAGCTCCTGTTTTACACAAGGCCCAAACCTGCATGCGACTGTCATAAAAATCATCATACTTGCTACAAGTTACTTGCTTCAAGTTACTTGCTACAAGTTACTTGCCGTGTCTAAACATCTACTTGACTTGCCTCTCAACTTGCCCAGTGTGAATAAGGCTTAAGTCTAGAAGCGCTGGTTATTACTGATAAAAATGCTCCATCTCCGACCCGGGTCTACCTTCTATTTCTACCTTCCATTTCAGTTCTGAAATAGTTTCCTCCGAGTCCATTTCAGCCTCTGAATCTCAAAAGCCCGTCGTCCCTTTTTCAATTTTTTTTCTTCTGTTTTATCAAACCTTCATCAAAGTCGCCCCCTTTGCAGCTCCATGTCTGAAAGCCTGTAGGCTAAGCCAATCTACTGACAGTCTCTTTCAGTCCCTACCGGCCTCGGTCCCTCCCTCCCGACCTCGGTCCCTCCTTCCCGGCCTCGGTCCCTCCCTACCGGCCTCGGTCCCTCCCTACCGGCCTCGTCCCCTCACTCCCGGCCTCAGTCCCTTCCTCCCAGCCTCAGTCCCTTCCTCCCAGCCTCGGTCCCTCCCTACCGGCCTCGGTCCCTCCCTACCGGCCTCGGTCCCTCCCTACCGGCCTCGGTCCCTCCCTACCGGCCTCGGTCCCTCCCTACCGGCCTCGGTCCCTCCCTCCCGGCCTCGGTCCCTCCCTCCCGGCCTCGGTCCCTCCCGGCCTCGACCCCTCCCTACCGGCCTCGGCCCCTCCCTACCGGCCTCGGTCCCTCCCTACCGGCCTCGGTCCCTCCCTCCCGGCCTCGCCCCCTCACTCCCGGCCTCGCCCCCTCACTCCCGGCCTCGCCCCCTCACTCCCGGCCTCGGCCCCTCCCTCCCGGCCTCGGTCCCTCCCTCCCGGCCTCGGCCCCTCCCTACCGGCCTAGTCCCCTCCCTCCCGGCCTCGCCCCCTTACTCCCGGCCTCGGCCCCTCCATACCGGCCTTGGTCCCTCCCGGCCTCGTCCCCTCCCTACCGGCCTAGTCCCCTCCCTCCCGGCTTCGGTCCCTCCCTTCCTTCCGCCCTCGGTCCCTCCCTCCCGGCCTCGGCCCCTCACTCCCGGCCTCGGTCCCTCCCTACCGGCCTCGGTCCCTCCCTCCCGGCCTCGGTCCCTCCCTCCCGGCCTCGGTCCCTCCCTCCCGGCCTCGGTCCCTCCCTACCGGCCTCGGTCCCTCCCTACCGGCCTCGGTCCCTCCCTACCGGCCTCGGTCCCTCCCTACCGGCCTCGTCCCCTCACTCCCGGCCTCGCCCCCTCCCTCCCGGCCTCGTCCCCTCACTCCCGGCCTCGCCCCCTCCCTACCGGCCTCGGTCCCCTCCCTCCCGGCCTCGGTCCCTCCCTACCGGCCTCGGTCCCTCCCAGCCTCAGACTCTCTCGGTTTCGGTCCCTCCCGGTTTCTGTCCCTCCCGACCCTGGTCTCTTCCGGTCTGTCTCTCTCTCTCCCAGTCCCCCTCCCTCTTTTTCCAATCTCTCTCTGTCTCCCAGTGTCTGTCTCTCTCCCAGTCTCTCTTCCAATCTTTCTCAGTTTCTCTCATCTCTCTGCCTCCCTTTCCGTATGAGATGTTGACTGCACGTTCTATATAGTGGATATTTTAGGAAATATAGAGCACACCCTTACGGCCCAGAGTCACTCAGCATTTTTTCATGACTGAAGAAAATAAAAATTCCATTATTCCTCCGTTATCACCGTTACTATTTATCATTATATATTTTTATTTATTTTATTTTATTTCATTACATTTTTTACCATGAGTACAAACATTACCTTAGCCTGTCTCTCTGCAAGGAAATCCAGGGTTAATCG
This sequence comes from Oratosquilla oratoria, assembly GCF_046742065.1. NCBI lineage: Eukaryota > Metazoa > Arthropoda > Malacostraca > Stomatopoda > Squillidae > Oratosquilla > Oratosquilla oratoria. The sequence goes on along the minus strand of NC_134804.1, from coordinate 44,014,659 downwards.
AGATCATCTTTAACCAAGAAACATTTTCCAACATTTCACACATCCTTACGGCCCAGAGTCACGCAACATCTTTTATGACTGAAGACTAATAAAAAATATTATTTCTCCCTTATCATTATTACCAATTATCATCATTATATATTTCTATTTTTTTTTTACCGTGGGTACAAAACTTACCTTAACTTGACTGAATAAAGTCGGTTGACATCAACCAAGAATACAAGTGGAACGAGAGTAACAAAAAGGTGAATTGTAAAAAAAAAAAAAAAAAAAAATGTGTGTGTGTGTGTGTGTGTGTGTGTGTGTGTGTGTGTGTGTGTGTGTGTGTATTCTCCTCGGATCTGCTGCAGTCTCTGTCGAGACAGCCAGACACCACCCTACGGCAGTGAACTCAGAGCTCATTATTAGCCGATCTCTGGTTAGGTCTGAGACCACTCACACACCACACACCGGGACAGCAAGGTCACAACTCCTTGACTAACGTCCCGTACCTACTCGCTGCTAGGTGAACAGGGGCTACACGTAAAAGGAGACAAACCCAACTTATCTCCGCCCGTGTGTGTGTGTGTGTGTGTGTGTGTGTGTGTGTGTGTGTGTGTGTGTGTGTGTGTGTGTGTGTGTGATTCACCATGCTCTTGGACCACGTGTTGGAATCGTGATCGAGAGCTACTACCCCCCCGGAAGAGAGCTCAGAGCTCATATATGACCGATTTATGGGTAATGCACCTTAGACGCACACATCCCCAACTCCTCGCCAACGAGAGTTGGAGTAACTGCTCGCAACGCAGCGATATTGAAATTATTTCAGTCTTGGGTGGGATTCAAACCCGGACCGCCGTAGTGGCCGCCGGAAACTCTAACCACTGCGCCATCGTGTGTGTGTGTGTGTGTGTGTGTGTGTGTGTGTGTGTGTGTGTGTGTGTGTGTGTGTATTCACCTTGGTCTTTTGGATCACGTATTGGACTCGTGATCGACAGCTATTTCCCTCCCGGAAGAGAGCTCAGAGCTCGTATGACACACACACACCCAACTCCCAGCCCGCGAGTGTGTGTGTGTGTGTGTGTGTGTGTGTGTGTGTGTGTGTGTGTGTGTGTGTGTGTGTGTGTGTGTGTGTGTGTGTGTGTGTGTGTGTGCGTGCGTGTGTGTGTGTG
>NC_134804.1:44008508-44011008 GCF_046742065.1 Oratosquilla oratoria | reverse complement strand
CACAACAGCATTTTGGCACTGGTTAATCTTCTTACTGATATTTTCAATTTTCCTCACAGTAGGTCTCATTTCAGGAGGGTGGGCAAATAAAAGACTTCAAAATTAATAAATAATTAATTTAACGTATCGACATCAGGGAGTCATCTTCAGAATGGTTACAAGAGAAAAGTCACAATTTTTTCAAAGCTACATGATTCACAATTGACAATGGTGTACAGACAACATGGGTTTAAATATGGGCCGCTTGGGAACGGTGCATGGTTCGTGGTCCGTTACGTAGCCGGATACTACGTCTTGGAAGGGAAGGGGGAGGAGGAGGGGGAGGAGGAGGGAGAGGGGGGGAGTCAGGTAAGGTAGGTCTTCTCGCTGGGTCACCACGCTGGTCATGTGGGGGTTGGTGAGGTGTAGGAGGGGGAGGGGGAGAGGAAGGAGGTGGGTGTTGCTGTTGTTGGGCTGCAAATCTCGTGGAAGAATTAAATAGCGGGATGGCGGAAATCATATTACATTGAATATTAATAATTGGAGCTCTCTCCCTAATGTGGATGGCTTCAAGCATTTTTAGTTCCTTAATTTTGGCACAGTGTGCAACTATCCTAGTGTTATCCACGATTGTCTTCCTATCGATTAAAGCCTGGTGGTATTGGAGGTGGTGTTGTTTAATTGCTCCTTGTTGTAAATGTAGGGACAACCGTCTACTCAGTTGGCATGTCGTGAACCCAATGTATGAAGAATTACGAGGTGCGCAGCCCCCAGTTTTACAGTGATATTCATAAATGACATTGGTTCTCGATAATATGCCGCCATTGCCAGACAGATTGTTTTTCACAACAAGGGAGCAGGTACGGGGGTTGTCATAGAATATGATAACTTTTAAGTTATCGTAATCACCTATTGGCTTACAATTTCTATGTATGATGTCTTTCATGTGTTTCTCATCATGGCGGTACGAACTACAATAAATATTCTGGTAGATATATCGATATTAAAAATTATATAAAAAATATATGATAATAATAATAATAATAATAATAATAATAATGATAAATTTGTTCCACCAATATGCTGCCTCTCTTCATATCAGTCCCCCTGTATACCAACTCACTCCACCACTTCGGAGCGATTTCCGTAAGGACAGAAGCGCTGGTTATTGCCCTCGACATGCTGAGACCCCCTCTCCTCTTCTGCTCCTCCTGAGAAGTTATAGAAAGATGAGAGAGACAGAGAGGCTGTGTGTGTATTCACCATGGTCTTTTGGATCACGTGTTGGACTCGTGATCGACAGCTATTTCCCTCCCGGAAGAGAGCTCAGAGCTCGTATGACCGATCTATGGGTAATGCTGTGACCTTACCCGCACACACAGACACACACACACACCCAACTCCCTGCCCACGAGAGTTGGAGTAGCGACTCGGAACGCAGCGATACTGAAATTATTTCAGACCTGGGCAGGATTCGAACCCGGACCACCGTAGTGACAGTCGGAGACTCTACCAATCGCGCCACCGAGTGTGTGTGTGTGTGTGTGTGTGTGTGTGTGTGTGTGTGTGTGTGTGTGTGTGTGTGTGTGTGTGTGTGTGTGTGTGTGTGTGTGTGAGAGAGAGAGAGAGAGAGAGAGAGAGAGAGAAAGACAGCGAGAGCGAGAGACAGAAAGAGAGAAAGACAGAAAGAGGGAGAAGTAGAGGGAGAGTGAGAGTGAGAGGCGGGAGAGACGGAGGTGGGGTGAGGGGGGGGGAGAGCAAGACACACGGGCGCCGGAATGATGGACCAGATCCACAACAAAGAAAGGGTAAGGGGAGGAGGGTAAGTTGGGGGGGGAGTTGGGGGGGGAAACTCTCCCCCTTTTGGGAACGTTCCAGCCCAATGGTCCACAACCTTTGGTCCATCGATTCCCTAGTGAACCACAGAGCATCTCAAGTGGAGCCACTAGTGGAATCTAGTGGATTCTAGTACATTCGGAGTTAGATTGGTCTTTCCAGCAGTCTAAAGAACAGCATTTCATAAGTCTAGGGGTACATGAAACAAAAGAACGAGTCTTTGTAGTCCTGGACTCTGGAGTTCGATTCTATTTCCGGACCTGTGGTCGGGCCAGCAGCCCCCAGACGCCAGACAGGCCTCGACAAGGGCTCCCCCAGAAGAGAAAATTCCCCCCCTCCCCCAGGAAGGCGGAGACGGCCTCTGAAGAAGACAAAAGAGAATCGGACGAAACGCGATTGGAAGCCCCTTCGGGCACTCCAGGAATCGATTCACCAGTTGACCTCCTCGGTGCAGCAGTGAGGATGTCAGAGGTTTGGGGTCTCGACCAGTAGTGACCCCTACAATGAAAGGGACGACCACAATGGAAGACCGGCCGAGCGGTTGTTGGTAGGTAGAGGAACAACTCCCGGACCTGCTCTCCGGAAGGGCGCCGGAGAGGAGAACCGGACTGGAAAATGGCGCCAAGAAGCCTCCGGGCCTCTCCCCACCCCCCACCTTCCCCCCTTCCCCCCACCCCCCAACGTC
>NC_134804.1:43998508-44003508 GCF_046742065.1 Oratosquilla oratoria | reverse complement strand
CTCCCTCCTCCCCTTCTTTCTCTTTCTCCCCCCCTCTTTCTCTTTCTCCCTCCCCCCCTTTCTCTTTCTCCCTCTCTCCTCCCCCTCTTTCTCTTTCTCCTCTCCCACATCTCTTTCTCCCTCTCGTTCCCCCCTTTCTCTTTCTCCCTCTCCCCCTCTCTCTCCTCCCCCTCTTTCTCTTTCTCCTCTCCGACATCTTTCTCCCTCTCTCCCCCCCTTTCTCTTTCTCCCTCTCTCTCCCTCTTCCTTCCCCACACCTCTCTCCCTCTCTCTTTCTACCTCTCCCTCTCTCTCTCTCTCTTTGAGGAGATAGGATTACAAGACTCAGGGCCAATGACCGCGGGAAGCAATCTGTCCAGGACAAAATACACGAAGAACATGGGAGGAGGAAATGGAGCAGCAGTTGTCATGTCCGTTTTCTATAAAACGGACCTCGCCTCGCTCCGTTCCGTTGCCTCTTCGACTGAATGGACATGGCGTCACAATCCTCCTCAGGGGAATGAAGTCGATAGGCAGGGCCGATAATGTATATACAGCATATATATATGTATATATATATATATATATATATATATATATATATATAATATATATATATATATATAATATATATATATTTTATATATATAATATATATATATATATATATATATATATATATATATATATATATATATGGTAATAAGAACACGGGTACTTGTATTCACTTATGCAAAATAGACCACTTGGAAAAACGAAACTAACGAAGAAAAGCGCTTTCGTATATTACATCCAGTGCAAAAAGTACTATTTGCACTGATGATATAATATACGAAAGCGCTCTGCTTCGTTAGTTTCTTTTTTCCAAGTGGTCTACTTTGCATATATATATATATATAAATTATATATATATATATATATATATATATATATATATATATATGGAGGCAATATCGAATGCAAGCTATGAGAAGTCAGCAGTGACAATGACACTGTGCAAGTTAAAGAATGACAAAATTGCTATTGACTTACTAATAGATATATGTATGTATATATATATATATATATATATATATATATATATATATGTATATATATATATATCACACACACACACGAAGTGAGAAGTGAGAAATCCCTGTGATTTGCACCAAGCCGCTGGGGCTGTTTTGGCCGAAGTTTGAGTCGCTTCCCCGCTTGGCCAGGGCTATCGGGAAGCAACGCAAGAAGCATACAGCGGGTACCGGGAATGGAACTCACGACCATCTTGTCATGAGTTCGACACGGTAACCACTGGGCTGGTTACGACGCGGCCCTTATATATATATATATATATATATATATATATATATATGGAACACAGGTACTAAGGATGGCAAGCTTTAACGTTTCGTTCACTCAAAAACATCTTCAGAGACCTCTTCTCTCTTTGAAGCAGCGAAGTCGCAGAATTGGTAAAAGTGACATTTTAAGGATAATTTTAAGGAAGACACCCCCACCCCCATCCCCCCACCCCCATCCCCCCACCCCAAAGCCTAGACCCGTGACTTGATTGAACCCGAGGGCCTGAGGGAACGCCGCAAAGGCCCCTGGGGGAGTTCTTCGGAGGAGGAGGAGGTAGAAGTCTATAGAAGGAGTTTTTGGACACTGCAAGGTTCTGTTCCGCATCGGAAGTGTCTCTTGGAGACCAAACTATCAGTTATACTGTAGAATTAGGAGAATTAGGAGAATTAGGAGAATTAGGAGGGAGGAGGAGGAGAAGGAGGAGGAGGGGATAGATGAAGAGGAAGATTAAAAGGGTGAAGATGAAGAGAGCGATGATGAAGAAGAGGAGGAGGAGGAAAGGGGAAAGAGTAGGAGGAGGAGAGGAGGAATGGAGAAAGAAAGGAGGAAGGGGCGAGAGAAAGAAGGGGATAGAGTGGAGAACGAGGAGGAAGAGGAGGGAAGATGAGGAAGAGGAGCAGGAGGAAGAGGAGCAGGAGGAGGAAGAGGAGCAGGAGGAGGAAGAGGAGCAGGAGGAGGAAGAGGAGCAGGAGGAGGAAGAGGAGCAGGAGGAGGAAGAGGAGGAGGAGGAAGAGGAGCAGGAGGAGGAAGAGGAGCAGGAAGAAGAGGAAGATGAGGCAGGAGGAGGAAGAAGAGGAAGAGAAGGAGCAGGAGGAGGAAGAGGAGGAGGAAGAAGAGGAGGAGGGCTATCAGGCGTAGGGATGAGTGACACTCGGTGTGGAAAGGATTAGTGTGGGGGGGAAGGGGGGATTTAAAGTGAGACGGGGGCGGGGGGAGGGGGAGGGAGGGGGATTAGCGGTGCGGGTGGGAGGGAGGGTGGGGTGGCTGAAGTTGAAAGGGAGAGGGAGATGAGGAGGAGGAGGAGGAGGAGGAGGAGGAGGGCGGAGAGGGAGATGGAGGAGGAGGTGGGTGGATGTGGGATAGGTGGGTGGATGTGGGATAGGTGGGTGGATGTGGGATAGGTGGGTGGATGTGGGATAGGTGGGTGGATGTGGGATAGGTGGGTGGAGTGGGAGGAGGTGGGTGGAGTGGGAGGAGGTGGGTGGAGTGGGAGGAGGTGGGTGGAGTGGGAGGAGGTGGGTGGAGTGGGAGGAGGTGGGTGGAGTGGGAGGAGGTGGGTGGAGTGGGAGGAGGTGGGTGGAGTGGGAGGAGGTGGGTGGAGTGTGAAGATGTGTGTGGAGTGGGTGGAGGTGGGTGGAGTGGGAGGAGGTGGGTGGAGTGGGAGGAGGTGGGTGGAGTGGGAGGAGGTGGGTGGAGTGGGAGGAGGTGGGTGGAGTGGGAGGAGGTGGGTGGAGTGGGAGGAGGTGGGTGGACGTGGGAGGAGGGGGAGGTGGATGGAGGAGGTGGACGGAGGAGGAGGTGGATGTGAGATGTAAAAGGTACAACGAAATGAAGAGTTAAATATATTTTGTTAGTAATAACCAGCGCTTCTATCCTTGGGGTCGAGGAGACCGATAGAAGGAGGGAGAGAGAGAGAGAGAGAGAGAGAGAGAGAGAGAGAGAGAGCGAGAGAGAGAGAGAGAGAGAGAGAGAGAGAGAGAGAGGAGGAATATCAGAAGCTTAAGAGTAATCCGCATTTTTATTTGAGTGAAAACGAGTCGCCAATCTCAAAAGAATCCTGCGTGACTCTTCTCCGTAGGGGTGGCATTTAAGTCTCTAAGATATCATCTATACAGATCATGCAGTCAACACCCCATACAGAGAGGAGGAGGAAGGGGAAGGAGGAAGGGGAAGGAGGAAGGGGAAGGCGGAGGAAGAAGGTGCAATTGGGAAAAATATACAAACAACAATAAAATAAGAATAAAATAATAATAAAATGATAAAAACTAATGATAAAAATTAAAAAAGTAATAAAAACTAATAAAAAAAATAATAATGAAAAATAATAAAATAATAAAAAATTATAACAATAAAATAATATAATACGATATTAACAAATAATAATAATAATAGATAATAATAATGATGGTTGGAGAATTAACATGCTATGAAATACCAAGCAACTACGACCGATTTAATCACCTTAATCCGACGTACTCAGACTTGACGGACAAAACGACGTTCCCCGAACGCAGTATCGAGGTCGACTAGACAACGAGAGAGCAGATACGAGCAGAGCAGATAAGAGCAGAACAAGCAGAGCACCTCGATTTAGAGTTGTACTTACAGACTCTCTTAAATCTTCCTTTTTTCAGCAGATAACCTCCCCTCCCTCCCTCCCACCCTCAGGTCACTTGTCAAACGGAAAAGAAGAAGGTAAAGATTAAAAGTATAAAACTGATAAAAAGAGGAAAAAGAATCAAACAAAAATAGAATGATAATAATGAAAATAACAATGACATTAATAACAAATAATAGTAATATTAATAAACAATATTTCAATAAATATAAACACCCATATTAATAATCACGATAATAGTAATAATGACAATGAAAATAATAATGTCATTAATAACAAATAATAGTAGTATTAATAAGCAATACCTAAATATAAAGAACAATATTAACAAGCACGATGATAATAATAATAATAATAATTATAATACATTTATACATATACCAAGAGTTTTTCCCACTTACAAGGGAGGTAGCCAAAGTCAAATGCATAAATCCACTCCCACCCATTCCATCCCAACATACTCCACTCCCATTCGCCACCCCTCCCTCTCTCTTTTCTTGGCTCCACCCGTTATTAATAACAATATTAATAACAATATTAATAACAAAGACAATAAACTTTGTGATTGGCGAGGATTTGACTTTGAATCTCTGGAATTTGGATCCATTTCATTTTTCGTTTTTATTATTTCGTTTTATTCCATTTCTTTTCATCCATCAGTAATTTCATTTGTGTCGATTCTTAAAAAATATAGCATAAAGTAAATAAGGAATGGGGAGAATACTCGACAGAGGCCCAGGAGGAAGTGGAAGGAAGAAGAGGAAGAGGAGGAGGAGGAGGAGGAGAAGGAGGAGGAGGAGGAGGAGGAGGAAGAGGAAGAAAAGAAGGAAGAGGAGGAGGAAGAGGAAGAAAAGAAGGAAGAGGAGGAGGAAGAGGAAGAAATGAAGGAAGAGGAGGAGGAAGAGGAAGAAAAGAAGGAAGAGGAGGAGGAGGGGGAGAAGGTGGCGATAACTGAGGAGGAACAGAAGAGGAAGAGAGAGAGAGAGGGAGAGAGAGAGAGAGAGAGAGAGAGAGAGAGAGAGAGAGAGAGAGAGAGAGAGAGAGAGAGAGAGAGAGAGAGAGAGAGAATGAATGGGAGAAGTACAGAGGCCTAAGGTAGAAAGGAAGTGGGGGGAGGAGGAGGAGGAGGAGGAGGAATAGAAGAGAGAAAGGCCTCAGGTGAGGTGAGGTGAGGTGAGGAGAGGAGGCGAAGGGAGGAGAGGAGAGGAGAGGAAAAAACGAGGCCCAAGGGGAGAAGGAAGAAGAGAGTGTCTGTTGCAGCGAACAATGCGACGGACACTGGGTGAGGAGGAGGAGGAGGAGGAGGAGGAGGAGGAGGAAGAGGAGGAGGAAGAGAAGG
>NC_134804.1:43911008-43993508 GCF_046742065.1 Oratosquilla oratoria | reverse complement strand
ACATTTTTATCAACCACAATGCACTTTAATTCTGAGCAATCATCATCGGCAGACCCGATGGAGGTCAACATGCAGAAATTGAAACGCAGTACGGCCAAGGACTCGAACTCTGTCTAGCGCGTGACAAGTGGTAAGGACTTAACCAATTGCTCTATCAAGATATATATATACATATATATATATATATATATATATATATATATATCCGATAATTCATAGGGAAGTTGCATGCAGGATTCGAACCAAATGCTTTCGGCCACCCGTAAGATCACCTTCACAGAGCCTTAACCCACTACACCAACAGACTTATCATAAAATTTATAGGATTGATGTCACTGTTACTAGCGAATTTCTCTCATATACATCCATTCCATCCCTAACATACCACTCTCTTACTTTGGCACCACTGCCCTGGGTGAGCAGTGCTTGGAAGCTAACCACTGATAAAAATTACCCATACTTTATTTGCATTTCATAAAATGTACAAAATATTAAATCTAATATACCACAAGTAGTGGCTAGTTGACAATCCTGACTTACGATCCATGTCATTACCAAACAGATAATAAAATTTGGTATCGACATACCTAATGCTCGGTACAACTTAACCTCATCAAGCAGTATGCACTTTGATACACAATTAAGACATTGTTTTACTTTCAAATAACTTGAACTATCAAAATTGTAGATTTTCATTCCCAATTCCACTAGAAATAAATAGAATAAATATATGAACCAAATAAAATGTCGACTGACTGATGCTCCCCTCCTTTATACAAACCAGAATCCACTTAACACTTAAAACCATATCACAGCGCAACGCGAGACAAAAACCACGATCCACCTCGCTGCGATAACAGTGTGGGGGGAATTAACTTGGTAAGATGTACGTAGGTAACATTTTAGAGACTTTATTTGCACTAGCATAACACAGCATCTTTTTACGACTGGGAAAAATAAATCTACTTTCCTTTAGTCGTAGAAAATCTCCTGTCATCAATCACAACCACGTCCCTAGACCACCTCCTCCCTTCCTACCACTCCCACGCATACACCACCATCTTGCCCGCGTCTGCACCATAACTCGACAGCATGATGGCTGTGTTGCAAGCTCTCATATTCAGAGCTAAAGCAAATCCAGCTGCTACGTGGAGTACATCTCGAGTATACGTATATATATCTATACCTGTATGTCTATGCATATATAATTTATAACGTATGTACGTAAAGATTAAACTCCCAGAGTTTTTAATTAATTCATAGCTTCACCCTCAGAGAGTTGAGTCAAGCCAGGACGCTTGGTCCCGCGTCAAACACCAAATGAGGTGTTGGGATGAAGGGCGGCAAATAGAAGGACGACATGACGTCATCACAGAGCGAGGTACCAGGCCGCCGCCAGACGCAGAGGCGGGAAAAGGGGACAGTCTGGTGAAGTCAATCCCGCTGCGTAGCTGGGATGATCTGTAGCGGCCGATGACTGAGCGTCCAGGAGGCGAAGGCAGAGGCGGAAGTAGAGGAGAAGGAGGAAGAGGAGAGGAGGTGGCGGAGGAGGCTTAGGGGGGAGAGGGAGGGAGAGAGAGAGAGAGAGAGGCAGCCAGCCAGCCAGCCAGACAGGGAGGGAGGGAGCGAGACGTTCAGTCTATCCATCTCCTCTCTACAGCTCAGCTGCAGCAGCTCGTGGCTCGCGTGCGACGCGTGAGGAAGGGAGGGAGGGAGAGGAGCATTAGGGAAGTGATGGACCACAAGGGAGAGAGAGGAGAGGGAAGCATTATGAATACACAGCTATTTTTATATATATTTTTTGTATTTATGTATCTTATCTATAAAATGCTGCATCCGTCTGTCTGGAAGTGAAACCCCGATGGGCTGGCACTCCGTCTCTGGGCCGAACCCAGGAACTGTCTATATCCACTTCGACTCTTATTTCCTACACCTTTTCACACAAACACAACTGGCAACTAATTAACAACCCCCTTTCCTCTTGCAAATACAATCAAGTAACATAAAAATCACCCCACACAACAGACAACAAACTCCCTTCCCATTCCATGGGAAGAGGGAGGAGGAAGAGAGAGGGGGAGGAGGAAGAGAGAGAGGGAGGAGGAAGAGAGAGAGGGAGGAGGAAGAGAAAGAGGGAGGAGGAAGAGAAAGAGGGAGGAGGAAGAGAAAGAGGGAGGAGGAAGAGAAAGAGGGAGGAAGAAGAGAAAGAGGGAGGAGGAAGAGAAAAGGAGAAAGAGGGAGGAGGAAGAGAAAAAGAGAAAGAGGGAGGAAGAAGAGAGAGAGGGAGGAGAAAGAGAGAGGGAGGAGGAAGAGTGAGAGGGAGGAGGAAGAGTGAGAGGGAGGAGGAAGAGAGAGAGGGAGGAGAAAGAGAGAGAGGGAGGAGAAAGAGAGAGAGAGGAGGAAGAGAGAGAGGGAGGAGGAAGAGAGATAGGGAGGAGGGAAAGAGAGAGGGAGGAGGAAGAGAGAGAGGAGGAGGAGGAAGAGAGAGAGACGGAGGAGGAAGAGAGAAGGAGGAAGAGAGAGAGGGAGGAGGAGGGGAGAGGGAGGAAAAGAGAGAAGGAGGAAGAGAGAGAGGGAGGAGGAAGAGAGAGAGGGAGGAGGAAGAGAGAGAGGGAGGAGGAAGAGAAAGACGGAGGAGGAAGAGAGAGGGAGGAAGAGAGAGAAGGAGGAGGAAGAGAGAGGAAGGAGGAGGAGAGAAGGAGGAAGAGAGAGAGAAGGAGGAGGAAGAGAGAGAAGGAGGAGGAAGAGAGAGAGGGAGGAGGAGGAGAGAAGGAGGAAGAGAGAGAGGGAGGAGGAAGAGAGAGAGGGAGGAGGAAGAGAGAGAGGGAGGAGGAAGAGAGAGAGGGAGGAGGAAGAGAGAGAGAGAGAGAGAGAGGAAAGGAGGAGGAAGAGAGAGAGGGAGGAAGCGAGAGAGGGAGGAAGAGAGGGAGGAAGAAAGAGAGGGAGACAACGCAACCCAAGGAGGAGCAAAAATGTACCAATCGGGATTGATTGGCGATTTCATTCGGTTAAGTTGGTCCCTCACGATGGAAGCAAAGAGTGAAAAGATGGTCAAAGATGGTGAGCCTACGCCAGGAGGTGCTGAGGATCCGTGACCGAAGCTGTCACCTTTGATCTATTGGGCACTTTGGGAACTGTTGGATGGGGAAGGTAAAAATCACTGCTAGAAATTGCATTTGGTATTTTGTCAACATAACCAGCGCTTATATCATTTGGGAAGATATTGCTCACCGAAAGGAGAGAGGGGCTAAAGGACAATAGCTGAATGGAGGTATAGTAGATAAACTAAATCGATCATTATGTCTTTTTCGGGTGGAAATTGGTCTCTGAACAACGCAGAGTGATTTGGTCCGTGAATATGTCACTCAAGTCCTTAAAACATCGACTACATGAAATTTAGGGAGTCAATATCACATATATGGGCCGGAGAGAAATGCTGGAAGATGCGAACACGTCCTAGCACATAGGGCTAAGGTGATGCCTAGCTATGCGTCTCATGGGATGAGCTCCTTATCTGACGTGGTGCGTCAGGTTTGGATCTCGCCTCTTGAGCACATGAGCTTTATTTTGATTTCCAAAACCTACTAGTGACTGTCACCCGCCCGAGCTCACAGGACAAAGACTAAGGCTTCGATCGCATGTAAGAGCCTCCTGGAGCAAGTTACTCTACTCAAACATAAAAAATGAAAATTCAAGAGGTCGTTCACCTGTTTTCATATGTACCCCCATGCTTATGAACTGCTGTTCTCTTGCTTCCTTGTGACCACTTTAACACTGAATTGTATCGCTCAGCATCCACTTCCTCCCACTAGATTTCGGTTTGTGGACCCACTTGGAGCACTCTGTGGTCCACTAGGTGGTCTATGGACCACAAGTTGTGAACCACCGAGTTCGATAAGGAGGCGAGATCGGGAGAATAAAGAATACGCTTGGGAAAGGGACTGCGACGGGGTTGCTATGTTAGGTAAGAGGACCACCGAGGGAAGGGATGACCACGGCCGGGGGATGGTGGGAAGGGAGGATGGGGAGGGAGAGAGTGCAGTGTGACGGGGAAAGAGAGTGGAGTGGGGGATGGGGGGGGGAGAAGTAACCTGTGGTGGAAAGGAAACTGGACTGCCCTTGCTGCCACTGCAGCTGTATTGATTTGCAACAACCTGCGGCGGGCCGTCACGGCGTCACCTTGGCCCCCGTCGCCTCCGTCACCTTCCGTCACCCAAAGTGCGACCATATAGGACCTCGAGAGTGCCCAGGGACTTTTTTCCTGGATGCACGGGCCCCTTGGGTCTTAAACGTGGATCTCAACCCTCCCCTCCCATCCCCTACCCCCACTCTGGCACTTGGTGACTGTCAGTAGGAGACCTATTCCCCCCGGCATTTCTCGGAGCCACTTCAAACGACACCCTGGAACTCGTCGTCATGGAATCTTGATCTGCCTTTTTGTCACCCTTACGGTGGATAAGCACTGTGCTCGTCACCTTGATCTTGCACCAGCACCACATCCTGAGGTTGCACTGACACAATCTTCCTGGCACTGATCTTGGCTTGGCACCTTGTTTTTGTCACCCTGTTCTTCCATGGGCACTATATCTCACTCTAATATTGGGTTGGTGCTGTTCCTGTCACCCTAATCTTGAGTTAGCACTGTTCCTGTCACCTTGAAATAAGGTTGGTACCTTTTCTATGTCACCCTGGCTTAACGCCCTTGTCACACTCAACCTGGTTTGGCAACGTGTTCTTCAACACCCACTCTAACTCCCATTTGGTTTCTATCATCCATATTTTCCTCACAAAGTTTTCCTTCAAGTAACTCTCTCCCGTCCCTATCCCTCCACTCTCTCTTCCATCCCCTCCCTCTCTCTCTTCGGCCCCCTCCCTCTCATCTCTACCTCTCCGTTGTTGCTTCACTGTTTCTCTCTTCCTCCACCGCTTCCACTTGCCTCTCCTCTTCTCGGGAAACTTGTCTTCCCTCCCTTCCTTCCCTCCTTTTAACGCCCCACCCATTCTCCTCTCCTCGTCTTTTCCTCCCTTCCTTCCTTCCCAAATCGTCTCGCACTTTCCTTCTTTCCTCCTCTTTCCGTTCACTCTCTCCCCTTCTCCTTTTAGTCTCCTCACCCTCGCCTTTCCCCACCCTATTTACTCCCCTTTCTCGCTGCCCGCCTTTCCCCCTTCCCTTCTTCCCATTTGCCTCGGTTCCTCCGTGTTCTCTGTGTCCTCCTCCTCCTCTTAGTTCCCACCACGAAGAACCCGTTACCATGCCAACTTCTATAACATCTCAGAACTGAAATGTATGCTACAGGAACTTGTGACGTCGACATGATTCTTAGAACGCCGACCTTCGACGTAATGAACTACGATGTACCGTAGTTACACAATGTTATAGTTATGGGTACTGGGAGACATGACTAACGACTAACGACTAACGACGAAAATGAAACTGGCAAAGAGGAAAGGAGTGGAAAGGACAAAGTTGTAAATGTTGAGAAATTGAGGGAAAGTGAGTTGGCAAGTGAATATCGATGACATGCCAAGGAAATGGTCTGGATGGAAAGGCACAGGAATAGGACAGGAGGAAGTTCTATGGACGAACTAAATGTGAAAATGAAAGAAGTGGTTCGGAATGTATGCGGCATGTAAGAGGGCTTGGACATGGAACGAGGGGAACAGACTGGTGGAGTGAGGAATTCCAACAAACGTGAAAGAAAAAGAAAACAGGAAACATGAACTGGGATTTCAGAAATGTAGGAAGTGGTGAGAGATTGGGACAGAGGATATCTGAAGACTTTAAAAGAGTATAAGAATTTTCTGGAAACGGTTGCGCCAAGTGTGAAACTCAAACGAGAAAGTGGAGCGTCGGAGAGGAGGGGGGGAGTTAATGACAAGAAAAGAAGTTAGTTAGCCGAGAAAGTTAAGGTTGAAAAAAGGTGGATGGGGTACTTCAACGAACTGCTAAAAGAGAGGTCGACACTAGGGAGCGGTGGAGTGAAAAAGCAAGAGAGTAGGTACACATTAAACCAGGGATTCTTGTCCCGTTTTCTCACGTACCCCCCGATTTATGTACTGCTGTTCTTTAACCTACTGGAGATCACTTCGACACTAAATTTAGTTGCTAAGCATTAACTCCCACTAGATGCCAGTGGTTCTTAACCCTTTTCAGTGCCATTAGTACCCCTAATTATCTCGAAAAAAAAAAAAATCTCGTACCATCCAATACAAATGCAAACATGAAAAGGATTAGTGATACAAACCTTGCTGAGAAATAATTAGATATATTCAATTACTGAACAAAGATACTTTTTTATTTCAAAATAGAAATGTCAATTAATAAGATACAATGAATACACATTATGCTTTCTCGTGGTAAATATACAGTGCCATTGCACTAGCTATCATGTCTCGTACCCCCAGGATTAAGGTTTTGTATCCAAGGTTAAGAACCATTGCTCTAGGAAACTCAGTCTATGGACCACAGGCTGAGAACCGGTGACTACAACGTGAGTTATGCACTAACGTCTCCCACATAAACAGAATAAGACAAAATAAATACCACATACAGCCCCACCTTCAATTTCAGCGATGTGGGATTGTCCAAAAGTATAGAAGCGCTGGTAAACTGCAATCCATCTACAACCAACAAGCCTTATTAAAATTTATTTTTAACCCCCCCCCTTTTTTTTTTTTTTTTTTTGCCACTTTGCACCTTGTTCACAAACCCCTTCTACTCTTTCGCCCTATAAAATCACCTTTTGAATCACGAAACACGTCGATCTACAAAATCCGTTCATGGATTGCCTTGATCACCATCCCCCCCGACTTAAATCTGTTATTCTGTTGGGGGTATCTCGTGTTGGTAGACCCGACATCGAACGATCCGACAAGTCAAATCGGAACAAAGTACAGATCACCCCTCGATGCCTCCCCCACCCACTCCCATTACTGCAAAAAAGGGACCCTCCCCCCCCCCCCCCCACACACACACAACAGAACTCAGGGCCGAGGATGGTTGGGTCACATAAGGAATTGTCACCCCAGAACGCCCACATGAAGAATCGTCACCCCATGAGATCCCACCTGAAGAATTGTCACCCCAGTACGCCAAATATCAACAGTGGAATAAAGATTGGGTTAGGTTAGGGTGAATGAAGGTTATGCTTATTCCTATCAACTTACACAACCGAAGATTCGTAAACCCAGGATGGCCCACATGAAGAATTGTCACCCTAGAATAGCCCACATGAAGAATTGTCACCCTAGAATAGCCCACATGAAGAATTGTCACCGTGTCGAAGTCTGGGGGTGACGATTCTCCAAGTGATTCGGATGGCTGGCTACGTGGGGGCTTGCTCGAGGGAAAAAAAAAAAAGAAAAAAAAAAAAAAGCGAGGAATGACGTCACCGTGAGAATGGAAAGATACCCTCTCCCATCGACACCCAGGAATGTATGCTGAGGTGGTAATGCTAATGATGGTCACCAATATCCATTGAAAAGACAAACATCCTTATAATATGACATTATAAATCTCGTTTACCGACACTGGTTATTGTTGGTGAATAAATGTTTCGTCTTAAACAATTTGGAGTTACGTGAACTGAGTGGTGTTAGAGAAAAATTCTACGCCTTGACGAAGTCGTCACAATATTCCTAAGATTAGAATGTATACACCCAGGATACTTTCACCATACTATTTATCTTTATTTATTTATATATTTATTTACTTATTTGTTTGTATATCGATTTGTCTGTTTTCATTCAAGGTCCTGAAATAAGTTTCGATTTGTTTACTTTTGCAGAGGATTGTTTTCGAGTGACGTCATAGGAGACGACAGTGAGGCGAAAGCTAAGACAAAAGTAAAAATAAACATATGTAAAAATAAGCAAACAAATTAATTATTCAATTAATGGATAAAACCATGCCAAATACCTCAAGAATGCTGAAAATAACATTAATCTTCACAGCGCGCCAAAACTACCCAGCCGTTACAAATCAAGTCTCGCTAGCAGTTCAAATATCCCCACCCCGAGTCGACGCGACTGCATAAAGCGGGAAACTGCGCAGCGGCGTTGACGCGAGTCCGAGAATTCCTTTATACCTTTACTCCCTTTCCAAGACGTGAACACAAACCTAAATACTTTAATCTCCTGGAATTTTAAAAAATAACAAGTCTTGACGAGACTTTGGGATTATATTATGGAGGAGAGCTGTTTGCACCAGAAAAGGGAAAAAAAGGGGGGGGGGGAATGACGCCCATGAAGAAAAAGTAGAGGAGATCGAGTCTTGGGTAAGGTACCTATAAAAATAATTTGGGGTAGTTGATGACGCTATCCACAATCGTAGTGTTAAAAATAAGGAAATCAATAATAAATAGAGAAAGAAGACTACAATGTTGGTGACGTTTCTACCTACTTCCAGATTGAATCTACGTCCTGACATATGGAGATTATTTCTCGCTTAGTCAATATACAGCATGAAATATAATTTCTAATGATGTTGGCACCCTTTGGTGTCTTGAAAACCTACTTTATATTCAGTCTCCCTTAAATTCCATATGTACCACCATGCTTATGCAATTCTGTTCGCTTGCTCCCTTGTGACCACTTGAACACTGAATTGTCTTTTCACGCGGAGTCTGCCAACGCTGGCAGCTGATATCGGTTGACTTCTGAAATAATAAGATATCGCTACCAGACTTTCGTCCATGCCGATCGTCTACCTCGTCGTCCTTGCCCTTGTCGTCATCGTTGTCGTCGTCGTCGTCGTCGCGGCCGACCCTGAGCCTCCGGTCGGGTTTCGTGATTTGGCCGGAGGAAGTGACCCGAGGCTTGACAACTTGTTTTCGAGGCGGAAGGGAAGCGGGCTGCCTCTTCTAAGGCGACAAATCGCCAAATGGAACGAACTCTCCATTTTTTTTTTCCGAAGAATTTAAGTTCTTCTCACCTTACACCAGCGTCTCTCAACCAGGATTCCCCGGAACTCTAAGGTTCCGCAAAAGATCCCTAAGGGTTCCGCGAGATCAAGTGAGATATGCTAATGCACGTTTGATTTTTTATTTAATTTCGTATACGTAATATAATTAAACAGGCACGACATATTCTTGGTTATTGTAATAACGTAATATGGACATCATGCTATCCAACCCATTATATCGATGAAAACGAAACGAGAAAGATATGGTATATGCGATTTTTTTTTTTTTTTTTTTTGCAGGGGCTCCTTGAAACATGCAATTTATTTTAAAGGTTATGCAAGGGTAAAAAAGGCTGAGAAACGCTGCCTTACACTGATTCACAAAATCCACTCGCGGCTCATTCGAGACTTCCCCTCAGCTTCAAATCCTTATCCTCTTGATGGGCGCTATCTCATAGTGGCATCCCAGGAGAGTGAACGAGTAGGCAAAAGAAAACGGGACGAGATCTCTTCTTTCGATGTCTCTGCCCCACTGTCTACAACAGACCTCTAAACCATCTCTCGGTCCACGATGCAAAACTTGAATTAAAAATGTTGAAACGCCTGACGGACCATTTAAAGACTAATAAAACTTGTGCACTGTCACGGCACACTTATTATCTAAAACAAGTTTGGGGCAGTAGTGATAAACTTAAGAACAGCATATTCAAGCTTTACCTAACGACTATCTAATTACTAATGTGCTCCCACCCGCCACCGACACACTTCTGTCCGCCCGCCTTACACAAAATACTCGGATCCCCTACAAATTCAACCGCATACATCAACCTTCTACTCTCTTATTCCCCTCTCAAATAACAATACCAAAAACACCTCATTCCACGTACAGGGTACTGACTTCACGTTTTATGCAGTTATTATATATGGGACTATGGTGACATCCCTGACGAAGAGAGTTCCAGAGCCTCCCAGTAGAAGGATAGTAATGGCGTACTGGTGGACTTGTGTAGGGAATGTGCGAGACGTTTTGTAAATTCTAGTGTTGTGTTATTGATACTGATGCGCCGTTGTTGGTGCAATTAACGGCATATTACAACCCTTTCGAATCCAGAGGTTGAATTAATCACTTTAGAGAAAAAAGTGGGTTACGATACCAGAAGGTTTAATCGAGACTTTCAGACTTCATTCGAACTTTGAGACCCATTACAATCACTAATCTGAAAAAAAAAAATAGTTTGACGTTTAACTGGAACAAAGTGTTTAGACTACGTCATGTTTATTTAGGAACACAATGACACCACCCTGCTGTGAGTTCCTGATTATGTGAAGTTATGTATGGGAATCCGAAACGGGGACCTGATCCCTCGCCAACCTGTTCTGTGACACGTGATACCAAGGCTCGGTGCAAGGCAGGGGCGACATAGCCTGTCAGCCACCCACCCGGTTAGACAGAGACAAAGCCCTTAGTATTTTGTCGGCGAAATTCAGCGTTTCTCTCTTTGAAAACAATATCGCGCTGAAGAAGCGGGGTGTCTTAGAGGTGATAAAGGAGAGGATGAAGGTGGGTTGGGGAACGGAAAGAGTCTAAATAATGATCTTTTTTTTCGGTAGAGGTTAGTTTCCAGTTATACGAGTAAAAGAATAAAGAGCTGATTGGCCCGTAAGAATGTCACTAAAACCCCTAAAATAACGACTGCGTACAGTTTACACAGTCTATACCCAATACGGGTTAATAGGACCATGAAATAAGAGAGTAGGTGTGGATGAGCTAGGAAAGTATCGAGGGTGTTTCATATGGGAACGTAAAAGCTTCATACTGTGGGAGTCTCGTGGGGAACGGGGAGAGAGGGGGGGGGGTGATGTCACGTCATGAGGATGTTAGTCTTTTCAAGGAAAAATGTGGAGAGAAAACTGGGGTTTTGGTGATCACCACTGCTACCACCACCATCAATTGGGAGTATGCGTTGGGGAGCTTCATTACACAGTCACACCAACACCATTTTTTCACAGTTTCTCTGAGCAAATCTCCATGATTCCCATTCCCAAAAGCTCTCAGATGGATCGGTCGACTTGTCCCAGACACGAGTTCTACTGAGCGGGTAGGGGAGGGGAGGGGGGGTCCTCTTCGGCTGTAGCAGACGTACGGGGTGAGGAATGAGAGTGGGCATCGAAGGGGATCGGTGCTACGTCCCGAGTTGCTTTGTCGGCTCGTTCGATACCGGGGCTGCCATCACGAGATGGCCCCCGACAGAATGACACATATTTGAGCGGGAGGAGACGAGGACAATCCACGAGTGCATTTTATGGATCGATGAATGACGGGAGAGGTGCTACCACGGCGCTTTGTGATTCATAAAGTAACTTTATAAGGTGTGAGAAAGGTGAGGAGGGTTATGAACAAGGTGCAAAGCAGCAAAATAATAATAAAGATGTAAAAATAGGTGAGGAGTAAAGATCGAAGTGAACGAGGTTGGTTGGTTCTACACGAGCTGTAGTTTACCAAAGCTTCTATCTCGTTGGAAACCCCGCGCCGCTGAAATAGAAGGAGGAAGTTTGAAGAGATCCTGATTCTGTTTACGTGGGAAGCACCGCTCTATCACGGAGGAGCAAGGAAAGAAGAGATATAGGAAGGGAAAGAGAATGGTAAATAAGAGAGGAAGAGGAGGGTGACGAGGAGGAGGGGGTGAGGAGGAAGAGGAGGGGAAGAGGAGGGGAACGACGAGAAGAGCGAAGTGGAGGAAGACGAGGAGGAGAAAAAAAAAAGACGAAATAAATTATGAGGATAAGGAACGAAAAGAAAAAAAAAGAAGGAAGGAAAAGATGATGAAAAAGATGAGGAGGCGGAAGGGAAATGATGATGATAATCAGGAGGAGGAGACTATGCATTAATGAATGAATGAATGTATGAATGAATGGAGTCTGACCTGACCAGATAATCGAGTAAAATCCCCTAGACATTAACCCGTTCCAGGACAACACCCCCCCCCCTGGGACAAATGCCCCCTAGGACAATTACCCAATGGTCGCTCAACCCATTACTCCACTTCACGACTTGTCGTCTCTTTATAAAAATATCATTTTCCTGGCTCAAGCCAGCTAGACAGTTTTATTCAGTCACGGGGGGACCCTGGGCGGTAGAAGGAAAATGGAGGAGGAAGTCTGGAAGAAACAAGAGGAAAACTATTTAATCGACGGAACTTCCTTTTCTGCGTTCGGCGAAGAAGACAGTAGTTTAGCGTTAGGTTAGGTTAGGACACGTCAGGTTGGGTTAGATTAGGTAGAGTAGGTCAGGTTAGGTTAGGTTAGATTAGGTCAGGTTTAATCTTATGTCAAGTTGGGTTCGGTCAAGTTATATTAGATTAGGTCAGGTTATGTTAGATTAGGTCAGGTTAGGTTAGATTAGGTCAGGTTAGGTTAGATTAAGTCAATTTATGTTAGGTCAGGTCAGTTTAATGTAGGTTAGGTTAGGTCAATTTATGTTAGGTTAGGTTAGGTCAATTTATGTTAGGTCAGGTTGAGTCACGTTAGGTTAGATTACGTCAGGGCAGTTTAATGTAGGTTGTTAGGTTTGATTGGGTCAGGTTTGTTTAGGTTAGGTTAAATGATGAAAAGTCAGGCTTCAGTGGAGATCGATGGAAACTAGCGAAAGGCGTGGTAAGACAAAGGAATCTAGGATCACTTCATAGGTGAAGGAGAGATCTAAAGAAGGTGGAAGCAGCATGGGTAGTGGAAGTTAAATATGGAAATCAGTTTCCAATCATAAAAACAAAATACGTGACCCTGGTCCGTAGGGGTGCCACGAAGCTAGTGACTGCATAAAACGTGTAGTCAATCCCCCCACGTGGGAGGGAAGAGAAGAGATAATGGAGACGAGACGAGGAGACGATA
The DNA here is from genome assembly GCF_046742065.1 of Oratosquilla oratoria. Classification (NCBI taxonomy): domain Eukaryota; kingdom Metazoa; phylum Arthropoda; class Malacostraca; order Stomatopoda; family Squillidae; genus Oratosquilla; species Oratosquilla oratoria. The sequence continues at coordinate 43,980,718 of NC_134804.1, read as the reverse complement.
TAACGCCCCCCCCCAACTCCCACCTCCGTACGACCGTTACAAGACTTAAATTCAAATTTTCGAAATCATAACGGAAAAGCAGCTTCATCGATTTGTTGCTGCGGCAGCGGCCTGGATTGCCTCCCGCAAGCGAGCGTGGAGGGAGAGGAGGAGGGAGAGGAGGAGGAGGGAGGGCGCACCTCCCCCACCTCCCCAACACTTGATGCAAGTCTCTCCCTACGTCTGCTGTTGGTCCGTTTTTCCTTTTCCCAAAGAGAGACCAAAACGAGCGAGCGTTGAGGAATGGAGGACAGACCTCTCCTACTTGATGAGAGACTCCCCCCCCGTCTGCAGCTGGTCTAGTCTGGTCTGTTTTTTGCTTTTTTTTTTTCTAAAATGCGGCAGAAGAGGAAAAGGAAAAAAAAGAGGAAGGGGAAGAAAAAAGAGGAAGAGGTTGAGAAAAGAGGAATGGGAAGAAGAAGAGGAAGGGGAAGAAGAAGAGGAAGGGGAAGAAGAAAAAGAGGAATGGGAAAAAGAAAAAGAGGAAGAGGGAAAAGAGAAAAGAGGAACGGGAAGAAGAACGGGAAGAAAAACGGGAAGAAAAACAGGAAGCGGAAGAAAAGAGGAAGGGTAAGAAGAAAGAGAGGAAGAAGAGGAAGAATAAAAAGATGAGGAAGAAGAAAAAGAGGAAGAGGAAGAAGAAAAAGAGGAAGAAGAAAAAGAGGAAGAGGAAGAAGAAAAAGAGGAAGAGGAAGAAGAAAAAGAGGAAGAAGAGGAAGAAGAAAAAGAGGAACGGGAGGAAGAGGAGGAATGCGGCAGAAGAGGAAAAGGAAAAAAAGAGGAAGGGGAAGAAAAAAGAGGAAGAGGTTGAGAAAAGAGGAACGGGAAGAAGAGGAGGAAGAAGAAAAAGAGGAAAGGGAAGAAGAAAAAGAGGAATGGGAAGAAGAAAAAGAGGAAGAGGGAAAAGAGAAAAGAGGAACGGGAAGAAAAAGAGGAACAGGAAGAAAAACAGGAAGCGGAAGAAGAAAAAGAGGAAGGGGAAGAAGCAAAAGAGGAAGAGGAAGAAGAAAAAGAGGAACGGGAGGAAGAGGAAGAAGAAAAAGAGGAAGGGGGAAAAGAGGAACGGGAAGAAAAAGAGGATGGGGAAGAAGAAAAAGAGGAAGGGGAAGAAGAAAAAGAGGAAGGGGAAGAAGAAAAAGAGGTAGGGGAAGAAGAAAAAGAGGTAGGGGAAGAAGAAAAAGAGGAAGGGGAAGAAGAGAAGAAAAAGAGGAACATAAAATAAGAGGAAGATGATGACGAAAAAAGAAGGAAGAACATGAAAACGAAGGGGAAAAAAGAAGAGAAAGAGCTCAGGATAGAACACATCAAATAACATAACCAAAGTTGTGAAGTCGCCAACCTCTAAGTCTCAAACATCTCCCAAGACAAGAAGACCACAAAACAACACAAATCAGTCCAACACCTACCCAATGACTCACAAAAACAAACAAACAAATAAACAAGTACTGACGCATAGGTTTAAACTTTCCCTCCCACGTATCTATACATCCAAAAACTTTGTACAGACGACAACGGAAAGACAAGAAGAGGAGGAAGAGGAGGAAGAGGATGATGATTATTTTATTATGGTTAAGGGAATCTCCCACCGTACGGAGACTGGTGACGGTCCTGCCGTTCACACACACACACACACACACACACACACACACACACACACACACACACACACACACACACACACACACACATAACGCAGCGGTAGCGTTCGCGGCCGCCACTACGGCGGTCGGGTTCGAATCCCTCCCAGAGCTGAAATAGTTTCAGTTCGCTGCGCTGCGGGTTGTTACTCCAACCCTCGTGGGCGGGGAGTTGGGGCCGTGTGTGCGTGTAAGGTGCACAGTATTACCCATAGATCGGTCATATATGAGCTCTGAGCTCTCTTCCTGGAGGGAAAGAGCTGTTGATCACGAGTCCAACACGTGGTCCAAGACCATGGTGAATCACACACACAAAACGTACGTACGTACAAAAATAAATGAATGTACATACACATACACGCGCATACACACAAATATAAGCGAGCGTACATACACATACACGCACATACAAGCAAGCACACACGAACGAACGCGCACACGAACGCACGCACGAACGCACGCACGCGCACGCGGTCTGATGCCTTGTCCAGAGAAAGAAGGGCGACCTGGGAGGAGGGAGAGGAGGAGGAGGAGGAGGAGGAGAGGAGGAGGGAGAGGAGGAGGAGAGGAGGAGGAGGAGGAGAAAAAGATGGAGGAGGAAAAGGAGGAGACGAAGAAAGAGGAGGTGGAACTGAAGGAAGAAAATGAGGAGTAAGTGGAGGAGGTAGGAGACGAAGGAAGAGGAGGAGGAAGAGGAGCAGACGAAGGACAGGAAGGAGAAGGAAGAGGGGGAGGAAGAAAAGGTGGAGGAGGAGGAGGGGAAGGGAAGGAAGAGGAGGAAAAAGAGGAAACAAAGAAAGAGAAGACGAAGGATGAAGAGGAGGAGGAGGAGACGAAGGAAGAGGAGGAGGAGGAGGAAGAAGACGATAAGGCTGCATCAAACATCCAATTGCAGCCTCTCTCTCTCTCTTCCTCTCTCTTTGCCCGGAAGAAGATCGCGAGCCTTGCTTGGCCCCGTCCGTCCGCCCCCTCCTCTCTCAATACTTCTCTGGCGGAACGAATAACAAAGACAGCTTAAATCCTCTTGACGGAACTCCTACGGACCACAGTCACGCAGTGCCTATTTATGATTAGAGACTCGTCTACACTTAAAAAAGAAGGCATATATTATATATATATATATATATATATATATATATATATATATATAAGTGTGTGTGTGTGTGTGTGTGTGTGTGTGTGTGTGTGTGTGTGTGTGTGTGTGTGTGTGTGTGTGTGTGTGTGTGTGTGTGTGTGTGTGTAACCTTATTCCTCTTCGAAGCTATATTATATTAAAATTGCAATACAACAATTATGAAGTTAACCAATACAGAATATCCAAATAATTTAATACATTTCAACACGTGACTCATTTCTGCGGATTTAGGTAAAAAAAAAAAAAAAAGTAAAGGATTAGCAGCTTTGAAAAATAAAAATGACAATAACAAATCTATAATAATTAAGATGGACATAAGTTAGGCACGTAGATAATTTCACTAATATTCAAAACAGAATGCACAAAAGTAACAAATATATATTTTTAAACATCTTTAACGATAACAGTTTTGTGGCTTCCATTATCTAATTTATAAATCTCTTGTAAAATATAAATTTCTTAGATTAAGAATGGTGTAATTACTTCCTGTATTACAAACAATTTGAAGCCTTGCCTTACGTTTCCTTTATAATTGTGTACCGATAAAACTTTAACACTATGTAATATTATAATTTAATAAAATAACATGTTAGATATTACTGATACATACTTATGCGCCTTTATTATTCTAGTCGTGTTGCATATAGTAGCATCCTTTCCAACCAACTGATGTACGTCATTTTATTATGTGTATACTGTTTGTATTATATCTTATCTATGTACTGTGCCCCCAATAAATTACTCTTTTTTCTTGTAATTGTATCAGAAATTATGAATATTTATCTACAGGCTATGGGGTAAATCCAGTTGCATCGTTGTAAACTAGTACCCTATTGAGATAAAAGATAAATTAGCAACTCGTGATGTCACGACATCCTCACGTTTTGGCCGGTCAAGATAAGTTTTATTATTTTTCCCCCCTTTGGAAAGTATCTAGACGGTAAATTCCGGGTGGGTATATTGATGGTACACAAGTCCAGGCAACCAACTAGACAAAAGCAAAATTTAAATCCCATTAAGAAACCGTCGTTTCGTGTGAATTGAAACGACGTGACGTCATGTATGAAAACGACATCAAGTCGAGCCGACATGACGTCAAACCGCAAACGCAACGGCAGTCGACACGCCACTGCCCAAGTCTCCGACCATGATGAGCCCAACTTCTGTTTTAACGTAACACAAAATTAAGTTACCAAACTACTCAAACAACAGCCTACCTGAGTGGTGAAATTGGTGGACACCGGCCAGAACTGGTTAGACGCAAGTGTGCCCAGTTCAGGTCAGTAAACCCACAAAAGCAAAACCTCGTTTTGCAGGAAGCACATTGGGCAGGACTATCACTGGGTTCGTCTTTTTAGGCCTGCTTGCTGTTAACCACGATATTTATCGATTGCATATGCGATGCATGGTTTCACTGGAGAAGCGCTGTCTCGGTGTTTTCCATACTAATTGACGTTCTGCACAGCCATAGTAGATGGTTCTGCACTTCTCAACGTATTTTTGAGTGTCCTTAACAGTTTAAGCGCCGTGTATAACGCCAGATACAAAACTCAAAATATTCATTACACTTCTTAACTCATAAAATTCTATTTCATTTAGAATAACAAAAATACAGACGAAACTCTGAAACGGGTAGCAGGCGAGTCTACTCCCTTCGCACACGGAACTCCTACTGACATCCCTTCCCGATCCAAGCCAGTCAGCTGTTCAGGACTCGGTTTGAGTCAAGTTGCTAAGTTAGATATTTACACAACAATTATTAATTCCAAGTACTCTAACGATTTAGATAAAATAAAACATACAGAATATTTAACACTACAACTATTATCTAATATTATTATAATGGTTATAGCTTACGTTATCAGAGGGTAGAATATAAAATAAAATAAAAACATAGCAGCTCAGTCTGGATGTATGACAGAATTGTTCAGCACCAAAACATATCGTTTAATTTATAACGAAACTGGATGATTACATTAAAACAATGAAAGAAAGACGGCGTAGTTTATTAAGAATTTGAGGCACCTTGATTTCTAAACGAATTGCATGGTATTAAACACTTAAATTCGATTCTGTTGACTTTAGCGTCTGACAAATGCACGATAATATTAGACCACAACATTAACCTGCATGCCAAGACCGTTATTTCACATCTACGTCAACTTTCATATAAGGAAATTACTATAAGATCCGAGAATCAAGTAAACTATATTCATATGATACAGAAGAGCTCCCAAAGGCTTATGATAGACATGCCTTCAGTGTCTTTGTCTACATAAGATGCGCACGCAACCTCTCATACTAACAGCAAGGCGACAGACGACTTATATAGTTTTCGAGCCCATAGCAACATAGCATTCTATCTTAATCTACATTTTTTCTAATTTTATGTCTAATTCCCGCCCTTCCACAAAGGTGCATCATTATGTGATAGATCCTCCTTCATAAACACTATGTGCATGCAAAATTAGAACTTACAAACGGATACTAAAATAATAATAATAGTAATGATGATAATAATAATAATAATAATAATAATAATAATAATAATAATAATAATAATAATAATAATGATAATGATAATAACAATAACAATAATAATAACAACAACAACAATAATAATAACAACAACAATTATATTAATAATGATAATAACAATAACAATAATAATAACAACAACAACAATAATAATAATAATATCACTAGTAAGACAAATTGTGCATTAAATTGATAATTTTTATCATAATATATAAAAATGCCTCTCTCCCTAAATGAGGGTGACCGGGTTATGACACACTCGCCCTACAGAAAAAAATGTCCCTCACATTTTACATTTCTTGTCACACTTGTCAACTTACTGTGGTGTCTTACCGTAAAATTTTCCGTTAGAGAACATGTTTGTGTATAAAACCGTAATTAAACCATAAGAAAACCGTATTTTTGTCATTCGATATATATTTGCTTCAAAACAAATGCAGAACGAAAACAGTGTAAGCACATGACACAGTATGAACCCCACGTAATGAAAAACAGTACTGTTTACTTCTTGTAAACAGTACTGTTTTTCAAATTGTTTAAAACAAACACATTAAAAACACATATAGCATGCGGAGAAAAAGTGTAAAAATTCTCTCCATATGCCCAAACTATCAGTCTATTTTGGTCAATTCTATATACAATTTTTCCCCTTCCATTTTCCTCCTCACCTCTATATTTCTCACTCTATACTCGAACAAAATTCTGGCCAAACATGATTTAGCCACACATTTGATATGCATTAATAGTTAGTAGTAAAATCAGATACTCAAATACACTGTACCCATCAGTAATATTAATAAATTTGAAATATAAATAATTCTGTGCATTAGATTATCTGTTGTTGTATGATTCATAATACGTTTTCATTTGTAGATATTGCAAGACTGGTAAGTTATTATATGTATCCATACCACATAGCAGAATTGCGTATAAGGGGGAATGGGTATTTGCTCAGGCGGGAAGAGGGTAGTCGTCATTATGAAAGGAATGTGGTGTTATCAACGACATCATCTTGATATCGGTGAGTGAAATATTTTATAACACAAAGAGATTTGTAACAATGTAGATGAAACTTGGTTGTTTCTCTAATACAATAGTAATAACAGTCATATGGTGCGTTGTTGTAATATTTCTAATGTAAATTTCAAACCATTCCTACCGAGGTAAAGTGAACCCAGAGTGCGTTTGAATTTGCAAGGTGGTATGATCGATCAGGCTGTATTTATACTAGTCTAAAGAGGAAAAAAAATCACACATTTCATCTTTTCCTTTGGTGGATTTTTCCATCATCTGAATAAAATATATTCTAATTTTTTTTATAAGTGTTCAAGTAGACCACTGCGTAAATATATTTAAGAAATAACCTTTGCAATATGCCCAAAACATTTTGAACAAATTATTTTACATAATCCAGATATGCAGACTCCAAATATGTACCATAAAAATGTTATTATTTTTCCTCACAACGGCGAAGTATAGATTACTGTTAGGTTAGCTCCAGCCCATTGCATGTCTTTTATGATGTAGAATCCTATTTTGAGAGTTCTAATTGTGTAGAATTAATGACTGTGTCATTTACTACCAATGATATTTGTATTTTCTGCAATACCAGGAGTATAACTCCTCTTAGCAAGTGAACTCGTTCATTCGGCCTTCGATCAGATATTTTATAAAACAAAAGATGTGATTAACGTCTCGAATATTCCACAATGCACAAGGAATCCAATACGTCAAACCCTTGCAATATCTTAAGAATTATTTGGAGGTTCTCATACGTGAAATGTGAGACGGTTAGAGAAACATTGCCAAAGATTCAATCATTCAATTATTATCAGTTGAGAGAATACGTTGAGGTGAGGGCGTCGTTTCATTCAAACGTCGACACCATCCCCACCCCTCCCTAGCGGTTTCTTCAAGCATCCCAAGCTTCTATGCAGCCTCAGCCAAGACTCCCAATCCTAAAAAAAAAAAAAAAAAAAAATTAAATAATAATAACGATGATAATAATAATAGAATAATAATAATAATAATAATAATAATAATAATAATAATAATAATAATAATAATAATGATAATAATAATAATAATAATGATAATAATAATAATAATGATAAAAATAATAATGATAATGATAATAACAATAATAATAATAATGAAATAATAATAATAATAATAATAATAATAATAATAATAATAATAACAATAATAATAATAATAATAATAATAACATAATAATTAAAAATAAATAAATAGAAACATATTAATAAAAATTCTACTTACGCTGCATCACCTCCACAATCCTAGAATCCTATATGGACTTAGTAAACTGCAGCTAATCATGGAGATGCTCGAAAATAGGTTGGTAATTTCTTATGATAATTATTTGTTTAATTCATGATGTAATGTTCGTTAAGTCACATGCTTGGATAATCGGATAACCGATAGCAAACCGCACAATTCCTAAAAATAGACACAAAGGTTGCTATGACGTCACATGTTATTGAATTCAGGAAATTCCATGCGGACAAATGAATATGTGAACCTCGCTACGCCATTCATTTTCTTGTTAAAAAATATTCACATATACCTTCTATTTCGAGGGATCCAACTTGATTAAACTTTTCAAAAGACCAACCTCACTGTTGCTATGGATTATGTCGTAGTGGATCCGTTCTTTTTTTTTTTTTTTTTTTTTTTTTTAACCACACGTGGACTTGGAAAAATGTCAGCGATGGCTTCGAGCGTGTGAAAAGGAGAATTTTACCACAGAGAACGTGAAAGAGGACATATGCAGCAAACACTTAAGCGAATCTGGGTCTACTGATGACCACCCACAAATTCCTGCCCTCTCAAGACCAGAGTTGGTTAGTCCAATTAGAATTCAAATATGACTTGTCCATTCGTTATATCAAATACAGAGTCTAAGGCTTGCATGGTATTGTTAGGTTAGGCCTAAGCCTATTGACACTGTAACTACGACTATTAGGTTGATGGAGTTCTCTTCTTCAGGTAGCTATTGACCTTGTATACTTATAATTGTCGATTGTTATAGTCAATGCTGTGTGATCACCTGCTTCAACACAAGATTTCGCCCTGAAAACAAAAATAAAAAAGCAAATTAAGAAATATATAATTACTGACAAACCATGTCTAGGAGGTCAGAAAACACACACATATACAAGACACATACATGTAGGATCATGCTTATATTGAAATAAATTTAAAATCCCCTTGTCAATTGAATGACTCCTGGATTAACATACCTAATCAAATAAATGAAAATTGAGTTTGTTGTAGCCTATGCATTATGTATTACATACCATGCGATCAGTAGGTCTCCGCAGACTACGGCCTGTAACCATTTTAATTGAAATAAACACCGATAAAGTACGACATTGAAAGCCTTCAAACAATGTAATGACTGAGTAATGCGATGCATGGAGAAACAAAACTTGAAACAAAGGCTAGACATAATAGAGAAAGACTAGGCCGGCCATGTAATGCCTTGGAAAATCGACTGTACCTTTCCACAAGTTCGAACCTGTTTCCACCAGTTTTTAGTCTTCTACACTCCAACCAACGCTTTAACTGAATGTTTGAGTAACTGTCAATACGTTCAATGTCGATCTTGGCCCCAGGGAAATCGTCGTCTGACAATAAATCCTTTAGAAATGGGTCGCATGTCGCTATTGTTAACTCTCCTTTCGTATATAAAATGCATTGAGTTTGTCCGCATTGTCCGGCCACTTGGCAGTTTTCCCAACTGCTGATAGAGAGCGTGGTAACTGTGACGTCAGCTATGAGGTTTACTATTGCGAGTAGCAAGTCTTCTATACTGTTCAATATTTCCTTACTTTAGATGCAGGTTATGTGGTGTTTATGTTCTATATTTTGATGTTTCCACTGATTATGTATATATATATATATATATATATATATATATATATATATATATATATATATATATACAAGTTGTTTACAGAAAATATACATTGGTATTAGTAAAACATTACTCTAAAGAGTAACCACTTTGTAAATAGAAAGAAGAGAGAAATGCTGTGGACATGTATATATGTATATATATGTATGTATACACATACATATACATACATACATATACCAAGGCTTTTTCCCCTTTACCAGGGGGGTAGCCAAAAAGGACAAGGCACAAAAACATTCCCACCCATTTCATCCCCGAAAACACTCCACACCCCTCCACCCTCCCTCCCATCTTAGCACCTCCTAGATGACGGGTCATCCTTGCACCCTGTCCACTGCCCTGGGTCAGAAGCAGTGTCGCAGAACACAGCACATCCACAGCAAGGCCGCTTCATTAAATCGGCGACCCCCCCCCCCTCTCCGTCCCCCATATAAAGGAGAGGACGGGGAGAAATCCCTTCGGGTAAATAAAATGTGTTTAATTTTACCGGGATTGTTTATTTAGTACTTCCCGATTTCAATAACAACTAAATAAATTAGACCAAAACTCTTTCTTTTTTATCTATTGTAATTTGAAATCACTTATCCTATCCACAAAACGTCGTCTGCTTCATTCTCCCGAAACCTACGCATATCGTCATTTATTCCGCAGTGACGTCATGAATTGTGATCATTCTTAGTGCATTGTCATTGTGCTTTATGAATGGTTATCGTGTCGAGTGCCGCAGGCCATTTAATATCGAATCTAAGAATTATGAAAACGAAGAAAGAACTAGTGGGAAAAATATACGATTGGTATGAAAAGAATAGAAGAGAAGCGGAGAATGATAGTATATCATGAAGAACTCAGAAAGGCAGACGAAAACTTACGATAACCACCCAGCAAAAATATATATATTATTCACGTACGGAACAGACACGGATTGCTAAATGATGGAGCTAGATTCTCTTACAATAATAATTACTGTCCTATTTTAAAGTATATGCAAACAAATTATAAGAGATACTGTGTAGGAATAAATATAAAAAACACACCTGCCATTTGCTGGAACGGAGTGATATGTTCTTAGCAATACTTGTATTGAAGCTTTCGTTATTTATATAGTGTGTAAAAGGTCTAAAGTTATGCATCTAACTTATCGTGTAAAGCATAATTAGTATTACATAGTTACAAATCACCACGATAGATTTTTACAGGCACGCTTCGGCCGATATGAGAAAAACACCTGTATTACGTTGTAGAAATCATTGTTTACAAAGTTAGCGGCATCCATGGAGCGTAGTGTGAACGTGCGTATCTTGTGTCGAAGCACATTTAAAAAATTATTGGATTTGTTAAGTTTTCTATCCTAGCTTTTTTAGTGCCCAGAGACAGAGTGCAGAATCAACATGAACACAAGCATGCACCAATGCTGCACCAATAATAAAACTTCTTCAGGGAGATATTTGGGTTCAAATTGATAGTCTATAACTATGCCGTTTATCTAAATATCTTAGCTGTTGTCAGATATATTTAGGAAGTCGAGACTACTATCAAAAGAGGATGAAAAACTCTCAGTATTGCTAAAGGAATTATTTGTTTCCCATTAGGACGCTTTGCTTGGTACACAAGTCATGACGTCATCAGAACTAATAGCAAGAGATGGCGCTGTGAGCTGTTTTAGACTCCAAATAAGCAGACGACGAACATTTTCGTCAAAAAGTCCCTCAAATACATTTTGAGATAAGATATTAGTTGTAAACCTAGTTTTCGTGAATATTGCTAATATAAAAAAACAATTTTGTACCTAGGCCTGGTAATTATTATCTATTCAGAAAAAAGAAAAGAAAAACGGAAATTTATAAATACAAGATCACAAACATAAAGAAATTATATAATCATGATTATGTATGAGGATGCCGTGGGAAAGATCTTAATTCAGTATCCCTGAGTGATTTCAGAAGAGTTTTGTGGTAATTTTCACATTTTATTGACGTGATAGTGAGTCCCAACTCTGACCATTCGCTGACCACGAGGTTATTTCCCTCAGCTAAACGCAATCACTTGAAGACAAAGATAAAAAACATAAGTCGTCATTAGCAATGTCAAGGTTCAGTAAACACTCACGCACGTACGCGCGCACACACACCTGCTAGACCTGTTCGACCATTCAATGATCCAAGTTCGAGCCTTGCCCACGGCTAAATATTTCAGCATCACTGCACTCCAAGTCTTGTGGACAGAGAGTTGGGAGTGTGTGTGTGCAACGTCATATCATTATCAGGGCATATATGAGCTCTTATCCGGAAGGGTAATAAATGCCGATCCTAAGTACAATACGTGATCCAAGATTGTAGTGAATCACACACACACATTATATATATATAAATATATATATATATATATATATATATATATACACAAATATATATATTTATATATATATATATATATATATATCAGTTGTCTTCACAGGTATGTACCACAACAAGTGTTGTCTGGGCTGATGTGGCACAGCTGTACTTCTTCGCAACCCGTTCTGATGGTCTGATAGTTATGGCTCGTATGAATAATTCTGCGGTCTATGCAGTACATTAATTATCATATCAATAAATAAAATTAACCAAATATAAGCCCGTAGTTCGTATCCATATTGATGTGACAAAAAAAAAAAATAGAAGTTTTGTATATTTGACAATAGGTGACCGGTCTGTCGTTGATTGCAAACGATTACTGCATCGGATATGCAGTGCCTCTGTTGTTAAACTGTGACGTTTACAATAAACTAGTTACAAAGCGCTACACAATGAAGCAATGCAGTTATCATAAATATTTTTATTACAAAACCGTAGCGAAGGGGAGTATAATTATAGAAAATGAGGGACTATACATGTTCTCATGACAGATACAAAAGCGTCGTTAACGGGATTTTACCAACACCATTTTCTGTTTGTCCGTATTGTCATGATCAATATCCAACTGTTACAATTAATTATTATTGCATGCACGTTCTCTGCACGTGCACATAAATAGTTGTAGCGCTGCTTATCTTTAAAAAAATTATATTTAGCAAATGTCGCTAGAGAAGTCTCATTAATGCTTTTGTGGCTGCAGTGAAGAATTTTGTTACAGTGAAGTAGTTTACATATTTTGTTCTAGCTAACTACATATGATTGTAATGAATTTTATTTTATTCTCACCTGCTCATTTGAGTACAATCGTTTGACGTTTGACGCCAGTAAAGAACGTCATTACACCAAAATGACAAACAGACTTATTTTTCCTATGCCTTACATGTAGTTCCACGACACTTTCCGTGCGCCATATTTTTTGTAATAGAACACATAAGTTCATGAGTCCGGAACGAGCTTTGCGAAGGATAATAAGGTTTTTGGCATCGCTAATACGTTCACGGTATAATACACAATGCACACTCGACGCTGATACCGGACAAATGTGGAGTGTTCTGTCAAGAGGTGGCGGGTGATAGATAATTATTTATATTTACATTTCATATGTGGAATTCTTTCTTTCTCTCTCTCTCTCTCTCTCTCTCTCTCTCTCTCTCTCTCTCTCTCTCTCTCTCTCTCTCAGCTGTCTGCTACCCTTGTACTAGACAATTTGGAACATGTATAAAGAATAGGAACTGACGAAGACGACCAAACCAGACTGTTGAATCTTGCCACAAATGCTTGACCTAAAGGCCTAGACTACATTTCCTGCACCAGCACATGGAGAAAATTGATCTTTTTATTTATTTACTTATCATTCTTCACAGACCTTACCAAAACACGGATAAAGCAAGACGCTGAAGCGTTTGAAAAAGCCTTCGATAGTAAACCGCATAGCTGACGTCACAGTTACCACGCTCTCTATCGGCAGTTGGGCAAACTGCCAAGTGGCCGGATAATGCGGACAAACTCAATGCATTTTGTTTACGAAAGGAGAGTTAACAATGGCGACATGCGACCCATTTCCAAAGGATTTATTGTCAGACGACGATTTCCCTGGGTCCAAGATCGACATTCAACGTATTGACAGTTACTCCAACATTCAGTTGGAGCGTTGGTTGAAGTGTCGAGGACTAAAAACTGGTGGAAACAGGTTCGAACTTGTGTAATGGTACAATCTATTTTCCACGGCATCATATGGCCGGTCTGGTCTTTCTCTATTATGTCTAGCCTTTGTTTCAACTTTGTTTCTCCATGCATCGCATTAGGCTACTCAGTCATTGCAGTGTTTTAAGGCTTTCAAGGTCGTAATATATCAGTGTTTATTTTAATTAAAATGGCTACAGGCACTCTACGGAGACCTGATCGCATGGTATGTAATGCATATTGCATAGGCTACAAGGAACTCAAATTTAATTTATTCGATTGGTTATGTTAATCCAAGAGTCATTCAACGGATTTTAAATTTATTTCAAAATAAGCATGATCCTACATATATATGATTTGTGTGTGTGTGTGTGTGTACTAACCTTCTATACATAGTTTGTCAGTAAATATACATTTCTTAATTTGCTTTTTTATTTTTGTTTTCAGGGCGAAATATTGTGTTGGAGCAGGTACTCACACAACATTGGCTATAACAGTCGACAATGGTAAATGGTAGGCAGACAAGGTCAACAACTACCTGCAGAGGAGAACTCCCGTCAACCTGATAATCATAGTAACAGTGTCATTAGGCTTAGGCCTAACCTAACAGTACCATGCAAGCCTTAGCCTCTGCATTTGATATAATGAATGGACAAGCCACATTTGAATTCGAATTGGACAACATTGTACCATTTCAGTGATTGGTGGGCCCAGATTCGCTTACGAAATGTTTGCGTTCTCTGTCGTAAATCTTCCTTTTCACACGCTCGAACCCATCGCTGACATTTTTCAAGTTCAAATGTGGTTTGGGAAAACGAATCCACTACGGCATAATCCATAACAACAGTGTTTAATGGCTGTCATTTTAAAAAGCTAAATCAATTCGCTTCCCGCCAAAATACCCGATAAATGTGGACGTTTTCATATATAAAAAATTAATAGTGTAGCGAAGCGTACAAATTTGTTTGTCCGCATAGTAATGTTTGTTTCTATCTTTAGGATATGTGCTGATTGTTATTAGTTTGAAGCAAGTCATGAAGTTGTTTGCGTCCTCCGCAAGATTCATGAGTGTAACCGTCACTATCATCACCAACCACGCACATGATCCACACACATGAATACTGCGGAAGATGTAGCCTACATACTGTCACACAATCTCCATAACCTTTAGGTTTAAGGCATATATTCTGTCGTCACCCAGATGATGATGATGATAATAATAAACTACAATAAAAATATTCAAGGGCAATGAGACAAATAAATGAATATCACCGTCGCTTAAGGTCTTCAACCGACTAACGGTTTTCGCTCTACAAGAAACGGCAGTCGAGACAAGCTTAGATTATGAACCGAGTTTTTTCCTTCCCCTTGAAATAAACTACAAAATAAGCAAGGCAAGTGATGCAGGCTTTTTCAAGACAAACCTGATGGAGATCACTGGTCTATTTAACCTCGCAAACTGACTCTGATCCAATTTGGTGATCATGGATGGCTTTGCTGCATGATGAAGTGACAACAAGGTTTTCATATAATGGAAAGATGATTAGTTCAGTGCATTGGTAGTCGCCCGTAGATCACTGATTTCTTCGATAGTTATAGCAGCTTGTCGAAAAATCACTGCTACGTAGCAGTAATTTCCATATGATATATATATATATATATATATATATATATATATATATATATATATATATATATATATATGCGAATAAATCACAATTGCACGTGATTCACAAAATGTGCAATAAAACTACTTGTAAAATAAAATGAAAGGTGACCGAACGTTTTCGTCTATTTTAGAAATTTTCAAAATGTCTTAGACTAAAACTTTCGGTCACCTTTCATTTTATTTTCCAAGTGGTTTTATTACACACACACACACACACACACACACACACACACACACACACATATATATATATATATATATATTTATCTATATATATGTATATATATTTGTACAACACTGAATGGGTCCCAGTGATTAGAAATATATTTTAACAGCCACAATGCACTTTAATTCTAAGCCATCAACAACAGGGGACCCAATGGGGCCACATGCAGAAATTGAAGTGTGGTACATATATATATATATATATATATATGTATATATGTATATATATATACATAATATATATATATATATATATATATATATATATATATGCAAATCTGGAAAAAGACAACATAATTATTTGTTATAAGAGTAACATAATTTCATCAGTTGCGGAGAGTGGAACCTGCTACAAACTGTTGCTGGGTTTGATTATTTAAAATATATAACTACACCTGTTGATTTATTCTATAATAATATAAATTTCACCATGTAAGAACCAGGTACCGACCCCAGGGTTGGGAAAGGGGGGTACATAAAGTTCCAAGAACTGTTGTGATCTGCAGATTTGGCTTTGCACGTTTGATGATTATAATGATAATAATAATGAAATAAAAAGATAATGAATAAATAAATAAATGAACAAAATGAAAAGACCCATTTCCTGAACAACATTCATAACAATTATGAGCTTACTTATATCATCCCCTCAACTTTCCAGAAATACTAGATGACCGATTTGACCTTGCAATGTGACAGTGATGTTGACATTTCGATGCACCAATAATAGCTACCTGAGTTGACCGTTGAGATCAATGATTATTCTTATGTCGATACTTTATATAAATCAGCTACATATAGTTAAAAAAGCCTGTACTATGGTGTATCATAATGTGCCACATTTTATTACAAACATTTTCCGTTAAAAAAGTATCATTGTCGAACAACTTTTTACAAGTTTACTTTTTCAGTGCAGATCAAGACGCCTTGTTCATATTGATTTTCAGAAACGGGTAGATGAGATGAACATGTCTGATAATGGTGACGCACTGTTCTCTTCCCAAACACTCCCTTTCCATTGTTTGTTGAGTTTACTATATTACCGAAAAAAGCAGAATCATTATCAAGTGTACCCGACAAAATAAGAAGAAAAAGTTTAGAAACAACGATCGAACGGAATGGACTGGTCTGAGTGTGCGAATGGCATTGCACTTTATTTATTCATCATGGTGAGAGAGATCCTCTCTGCCCACTCATTACTTTTTTCTTGAGTTTCTTGGCTGCACAGAGTGGGCAAGCAAAAACAGGACAATATTCCCTGTGCGTATGAACGAGTGTTCTACACAGAAATGCTCTCCGTCATGCTTTAGGAGCTTGATTGTTCCCTTGTTTACGTTTCTTGGTAAAGCTGGAACGAGCATAAAGTCGTACCATGGACGAAGAATTCCTACTCACATGTTCTTCCCATGTCTACTACATTTTTTCATGTTAAATGCCTTGCTGCCCTACTTGCCGCAGAAATACATTTTTAGGTCTTGTTTGATGATGCATATGACTTCAATCTAGCATTCGCAGTACTACCGCCACTGTTGTAAGGTAACGAAATTACAACTGAATAACCATTTTACTGTCTCACTTTTTTTCTTTTCAAATGTACTTCTTTCTTTTACTTTTATTTTCGGTCAAAGTTTGATAATATATTTTTTTGTTACAAATGGAAATAGATCAATTGCCACGCGTTACATATTTGGACAATGAGTTTCTAAAATTTGAACAATTACAGTTTTTGGAACAACTCAAAGTTGGGTTCTGGCAAAGCACAATTGTTTGTTCGTGTAAGGAACAATTACGTGCGTCCCTCAATGACACCCAAGCGATATCAGTTGGCGCTATGCAACGCACGCAAGTCTACTGCAGTGATAGCCATCGGCATGTCAGTAAACGAAGCAGTGAATTGCCCGTATTTCGGTTTTATTTATTTATCTATCTTATCTTACTATAATTATTGCTCTTATTATTATTATTATTATTATTATTATTATTATTATTATTATTATTATTGTTATTAATATTACCATTATTAGTAGGACTACTGTTATTACTATTATTATTATTATTATCATTATTATTATGAATAATAATAATAGTAATAATGTTATTGTTGTCATTATTATTGTTATTATTATATCATTATTATTAATTATAGACTGAGAGAAACAAATGCCTTGAGGGATTAAAAAGTGTCATGAGAAATAGACATTTGGGAATGGATGCAAAGAGATGATATGAAGAGGTGATCGTGCCGACGGCACTGTATGAGGCAGAGAAATGAATTTTGAGAGAGGCAAATTTAAATGTGTTTGAGGGGAAATGTCTGAGAAATGTGTTTGGATAGAGTAATAAACGAAGAGATGATGAGAGCGGGGCTGGGAAAAAGAGGTAGCAGATAGGGTTCATGAAAGAGTATTAGGATGGTTTGTATACATAGAAATAATGAGTAAAGAAATATTAGTAAAAGAGGTGTGGAAGGCAGAGGTGGATAGAGTGAACTTGAGGGGACGACCGAGGAGGAGGTGGATGGATGGAGTGAAAGGGACATTGAGCAAGAGGGGAAAGTCTGTTGATCAAGGAAGAGAGAAGGCAGGAGATAGGGTTGAATGGAGAATGGTTATGTATGGATGATACTGTGATGCAAGGAAGGGATGGGGGTTGGGAGTGGTTATGTGTGAATAATATTTTGACGCAGCCCGAAGAGATTTCTCCCCGTCTTCTCTTTTTCTGTATGAAGAAACGGAGAGGGGGGGGTCGCCGATTAAGTGAAGCGGCCTTGCTGTGGATGTGCTGTGGCTTGCTGCATTGCTTTTGACCTAGGACAGTGGGCGTGATACAGGGATGACCCGTCATCCACGAGGAGCTAAGATAAGAGGGGGGAAAGGGTGGTGTATGGGAGTGGAATGAGTGGGAGTGGGTGCTTGCCTTTTGACTTTGCTACCTTCCTTTTAAAGAAAAAAATTGGCATAAAGATAGATATTTTATTATTATTGTTACTTGCGTTTCTAAAATAAAATGAAATGAAATAAAATAGAATGAAATAATGACTCGGTCCTCCCCACACTCTGGGGAAAATTTTCCGACTGCCTTCCGTGTTGTATCATTGTGGGATGTTTCTATGTCATCGACCCATAGGAGAAGGGTAGCAGTCTTACATTAGGAACCAATAACGGACCACTGCGAGCGGTGGCCACACAAGATGGACGTCCATGAAACATCCTGTCATCCATTTCAGTTCCGAGGGGCCAGCCCAAGGTCTCCGTACTTAACAACTGAATTTCATCAGCTAGTGCCTGTTTTGTCTATGAGAACAAATTATTTGCTTCGCATAGTTATACAACTCTGCAGTAAGTTGTCAAGTTGAGATTAAAACAAACAATATATTCAACGTTACGAAATTTAAGTAAGGCACCATCTCCAAGTATTTTTACACGCAACTCGAAACTTGCTGAGAATTGTCATTTAAAACTTGGCTACTGTCAATAATCAGCTGAGACGCACTACTGCCAGGTTAGCGTAAACAATCTAAGTTGCCGGAAAGATGTATAACTGAATGCTTATTGTAGAAAGACATAGCGGGTAGATTAGATCAGACTAACTAAATTATTTGTTTTAATTCGAATTTGTGTAAATTAATTGCAGAAAATGCGCAATGATGCGTATTAGTTTTCTGAAATTACCTAAGCGGTTTTTGTAACACTTGGTGTTGGACGTCAAGTGCTTCCGAATTGTTGTCAGGTTGGACTAGGTTGCGGTGGGGTTAGTCATGGCGAGCGGGCTGGGTGGAGATAGCCCACAGGCTGAAAATGGGAAAGATAAGAAATGGCAAAATGTCGCTCGTTTCCCACGTCATGGATGGAAAGTATCGCTCAATCACAAATTTCCTGAAAGGAGAGACCAAAATATACGACCTCGCATCAGTCAGTTGCCCCAGTTGATGCCATTGTTTATGAGGTGGGTGACTCGGTGACGATCATAGGCAATCTACTAACAATTTGTGCCAGCTCATGCTTCTCTTTACATACAATAGAGTCAACATAGAATAAGATAAGCCTGGAGAAAAACGAGAAAATAATAACTATTATTTTTCCTTTTCCGCAAACAATATTATTACTTTTGTAAATCACATATATTCTTTTTGTTCTTATTGTTTCCTTTTTTATGATTTGTGGTTCTGGAGTAATCGATGTGATTTTTTTCCGCAAGAAAGGAGTCTTAATTTTTTTCCATCTTGTGGTCTTAAATCAATTTTTTACAGCTAATGTGAATAATTTACCACAGAAAAAGTGGTTTGATTTTTTCAGTAGTAAAACTGATACTTTCTGGCCTCAGGATTATGCTTTTTTAGATAAGACATATTAATGCAGAACCACAGGTTTGTGAAATGACTGTTAATGTACATTCCTCTGCTACAAACTTGAAAAATTTTCAGTACTTTTTTACTAGTATGTATGTTAAGACTTTTTCTAGTTAACCATTGAAAGGTATGGTTTTTCTATGAAGCTTGTTCTCAGTATAAAATCATCGTGGAGGAATGATAACTGTTACTTCAGTCAGTCAATATGTTGCTCCAGATCTCTCTTAGGGAGACTAACAAATAAATACAATCACTCCTTCATACAAAAATGGGAATTAACTAATAGTAAAGACAAAGCTTTTTTCCTCCGTACAAGGTGAGGTAACCAAAAAAGCAAAGGCATAAAATCCATTCCCATCCATTCCATCCCCATATACTCCACTCCCATCCACCCCCCTCCCTCCCTCTTATCTTGGCTCCTCGTGGACGATGGGTCATCCCTGCATCTTGCCTACTGCCCTGGGTCAGAAGTAGTGTTGCAAAACACAGCACATCCACAACAAGGCTGCTTCAGTGAATTGGTGCCCCCTTTCTGTCCCCTTTGGGCTGCGTCAATTTATTTTTCACATACTCCCCCCACCCCGCCCACTCCCTTCCATGCATCATAGCATCATTCATACATAACCATTCTCCATTCACCCCTGTCTTCTGTCTTCTCCTTCACTCCCTCTACCTCTGCCTTCCACACCTCTTTTACTAATCTTTCTTCATTCGTTCTTTCCATGTGTCCAAACCATCCCAATACTCTCATCAACCCCATCTCCCAACTCTCTTTCCATTCCCGTTCTCCTTCTCACCTAATTTCTCACTCCAGCCTAGTAACCCCTATCATACTTCTCAGGCACCTCATCTCGAACACATTCAAACTCCTCTCTTCCTCTCTTTTGTTCCATGTTTCTGCTGTTGGCACAATCACTCCTTCATACAAAAATGGAAATTAACTAATAGTGAAGACAAAGGAGGAAAAGGACCTAGGGATTCTAAATAAGGATGACTGGTGAAATTCCAGAATTGTGCAAACACTGATGTTTAACATGAAACTTCATTGTCTAAAATAGCTCCCAAACTAACAGAACTTAACTGAACCTAATTTAGCCTATCATAACCATTCCATAGAAAAACCGATCTTTCAAATGCTTACCAGACAGAAGTGAAAAATGTGTTGTGATACTGGTATAGATCAATTGCCAGTAATGTAAAAAAATTACAGGAGAGACCAATAATTTGTTGAAAGATACAAGATTGGCATTTCAATACGTGAAACATGACATGATGAAGAAAATCATTAAAAGCGTGATTAGTCCCGGACTGCAATACTGCTTGTGAGGTCACCACTTCTAAAGAAAAATGTAGATAAGATAGAATACAAAAAGCAGCAACTAGATGATCCCAGGGCATATTAGGAAAGATGGAAGAAGAAAAAAAAGAAGACTTCCCATATTGGAAGAGGAAGTGAGTGACAACAAGATGATGGTGATCTTAAGATCTAAGAAAGGCATAGAAAAAATTTAGAGAAACGATTTGAATGGAAAATTGACATGAAGTCATGGTGGAAGGGTGAAAAGCAAACTTGTAAGATATTATGAAGTAAAGCTTTCCATGTAGAAATGTAGAATTATGGAAAAAGTTAGCTGAAAATATAATCCAAGCTAACACTGTAAACTAATTTAAGGCAAATTTGTTGAATGGAGTTAAGAAACGGAGAATGTCGCTCCATTCCTGTGTACTACAATTAAGTAAATACACACACACAAACATACACACACAGATCTGAATAGGGTCTGGGATTGGAGTCAGAAGTGGGAAGTGGACTTCAGCATTAAGAAATGTAGTATAATGGAATTTGGAAAAAAAAGGATGTCAGAACAATATAAAATTGGTGTAAAGGAAGTAAAGAAAATGTGATCCAAAAAAGACCTGGGGGTGATCGTCTTCATCTTAAAAGATATGTCCCCTGGTATAAACATATAAACAAAATTGTCGGCGAAACCTATAACTTGCTAAGATCAATAGAATTGTCTTTTACTTACTTGGATGAAGAAATGGTAAAGAAAATACTAGTTACACTGATATGGCCTAAATTGGAGTATGCATTAACATCATGGTCACCCAATACTAAAAAGAATATAAGGAAGATTGAGAGAATCCAGAGAGCAACTATGAAGATGGCCCCAGCACTATCAAAAATGTCATATGAAGAAAAATTGTCTCTGACTCTGGAACAAAGAAGAGAAAGAAGTGACTTGTTGACCATCTACAGAATTATGAGAGGTGTGGAAATCCTTGATAGAGAAGACTTACTAAATTGGGATAAGAGAGGCACAAGAGGACATGGAAGGAAACTTAAAAAAAAAATTATAGAAGATACCTGAAAAAAACAGCTTTCCCCCAAGGGTGGTGGATGTATGGAACACACTAGATGAAACAATAGTGTGTGCAAAAATAATACAAGAATTTAAGAGCAAATCAGATATGGCGAAATACAGAGACAGGACATCACGAGTGTAGCTCCCCTTCCTATAAGATACAACTAGGTAAATATACACAGACACATATGGAATTTGGAAAAGGAAAAAAAAAAAGGATATCAGGACACTATAAAATTGGTGCAAAGGAAGTAAAGTGGGATCTGAAAAAGAGCAGGGAGTA
Organism: Oratosquilla oratoria; assembly: GCF_046742065.1. Lineage (NCBI taxonomy): Eukaryota > Metazoa > Arthropoda > Malacostraca > Stomatopoda > Squillidae > Oratosquilla > Oratosquilla oratoria. Next base: position 43,958,462 of record NC_134804.1, on the reverse strand, counting down.
ATCATCACAGAGGATATGTCCCCTGATAAACAGATAAACATAATTGTTGGTGAAACCCATAACTTACTAATATCAATAAAAGTGGCTTTTATTTACTTGAATGAAGAAATTGTATAGAAAATACTAGTCACATTGATAAGGCCAAAATTGGAGTACACAGCAACACTATGGTCACCCAGTACTAAAAAGAATATAAGGAAAATTGAGAGAATCCAGAGAGCAACTACAAAGATGGCCCCAACACTATCAAAACTGTCATATGAAGACAGATTGTCAAAACTAGAATTACTGACTCTGGAACAAAGAAGAGAAAGAGGTGACTTGTTGACCATCTACAGAATTATGAGAGGTATAGAAGTCCTTGATAGAGAAGACTTACTAAATTGGGATAAGAGAAACACAAGAGAACATGGAAGGAAGCTCAAAAAAGACAGTTATAGAAGAGACCTGAAAAAGAACAGCTTTCCCCACAGAGTGGTGGATGTATGGAACATACTAGATGAAACAATAGTGTGTGCAAAAACAATACACAAATTTAAGAGCAAATTAGATATGGCGAGATACAGAGACAGGACTCCACGAGCATAGCTCCCCGTCCCGTAAGATACAGCTAGGTAAATACACATGCACACACTGTATATCAGTGGCAGCCTATGATGGTATGAAATTAGGGGGGGGACTTAAAATCATGTACAACATACACATGCAGAACATTCCCCTCATGCTTTTTCTTTATAGAGGCAACAACCATAGTTCCTAGGAATGCTGTATGTGTTGACACTATCATATATATTTGCAGTCCATTTCATTCCACCATGGAGACAGTGATAGATGAGGGAGAATATTTGAGATGTCTCACTGTCTTACCTCCATTGTATATTGTTTTCCTTTTTTAGGATATTGGATTTTTTATATTGACATGAATATGTGTTATAATTGTAAGTGGATGACTTGCATATCTTTTGACTTCTTTGTTAAGTTAGCATTCCCTGAGCTTAGTAAAATAGTGTGACATAGGCCAGAATAAAATCTGAAAAGGGTGTCATCTTACCCAGAGGGTTTAGATAATTGTAACCTTGTCCCTGAGCCGAATAGTTGTCAGGCTTTAGCAAGACTGAAATATTCAGAGGTTATCAAAGTGGGAATGACTCTTTCACTATGTAGTTATTAACTTTTTTCTTACCAATTTGTTTACCTGTGGCTCCCAGATAATTGACAACAGCCACATAATTAGCCCACAAATTACTCTAGGAAGAATATATGGTAGCGTTGTTCTCTAGGGAAGGCTAAGTTAGGGCAATGCTGAACCATTGATCTATTTCATTAACTCCATCACACTCCGTTAGTAATGTAATGGCTAAATCTATCTTGCTTAACCCTTTCCAGATCAGGTGGCACTTGTTCACTTATTCTGGGTGCTGTTAGTGAAGGAGTAAAACTTCTTTAAAGATGAAATTTCTGTTATATGAAAACTTTGTGTTTTCTCTGTTCAACCTGCATAGCTGTTAATGTATAATATTGAAAGATTAAGATATTGTTTTGTTTGATCATGCCTAGCCATTGGTTTTGCTCCTTATTTTTGTACCCTTTCAGGTACTTGGCTTTCTACATTTGCACAAGAATGAAAGGCAGAAAACCATGGATTGACTGCATAAAAATGATGAATGGGAAACAAATGTATGGTGAGTTGATTTTTTTTTTTTTTTTTTTTTTTTCTCCAATTTTTGTAAGAAAGTGTTTAATGATTAGCAGTCTTCAAATGGTAACTGTTAACTCGTGTTTTGCTCACTGGAAAGTGCAGCCCTATTGAAGCTACCAGGTTTTTTTTTTCCGTTTTTGTAAGAAAGTGTTTAGTGATTAGCAGTCTTCAAATGGTAACTGTTAACTCGTGTTTTGCTCACTGGAAAGTGCAGCCCTGTTGAAGCTACCAGTTGCCTTTGTCCCATCATAAAGAATCTCAGGGAAGAGACTTTGGACTGCTGTCTGTTTTGTATTAGTGTGAGCCTGTATGTGTCACCAGCTAGCAAAAGGAGGAGAAAAAATCAGTTGCCTCTGGTCAGTTTCTCTCATGAGCAAAATAGTTGAAGTTGATACAAATCACAAGTCTAGTAAGAGGACCAAGTGCCAGATATTTTGCTTATCTGTAAGTCTAGGGACAGTTTTGGTCACTGCTCTTAATATTCTTTCAATTTTGCTTGTATCTTTCATTTTGTGCAGGGACCACAAAATGTAAGGTATTATGTAGGACTTTTTGTCTTACTGGTTTGTAGTAGTAGTAGTGGTAGTAGGAGAGCTATCACATGTCAGTTGTCCTTGTGTAAAAAGGTGGAAGAAATACAGTGAAGTTAATGAGGTTTTGGATCCAGACCAGAGGCAAGAGTGTCAAATGGATGTTGAAGACCAGTAGTAAGGATACAATTCTCTCAGATGTCTATGTCACAGAACCATCTCTTGCAGATATCAGTCACTGGTCCTACCCTTTCATGTAAAGAGAACTGAATCTAGTAATTACTTTCTTCCTACTGCTAATATAAGCCAAAACCCACAGTAGGGCAATGCAGGCAAGTCCAAAAAAAATTCTCAGAAAAATCTGTAGGGGGCCTTAAGGACAATTGTTTGCTGCTGATGGGGTTACAGGTTTCCAGTTGAGGAAAGTTGAGACACCAATGCTTATAAAATAATATATCGTACAATAAAAGGTTTCTGATTTTACAGGGGTACCACTAGGAGGTATTGGCTCAGGTACAATAGGACGTGGTTTCAAGGGGGAATTCTGTCGTTATCAGATGATCCCTGGTATTTACGAGTATAATACTGTAATGGCCAATCAGTTTATAGTAACTATAAGGGATCCTAAAGGAAATACATTGTATCAAAAAGTCTTGTCACCTTACAGGTATGAATATTTCATTTTTGTTTGAAGTTTGTAATATTTCACCAGCATCCTTTCATGCTGTAGCAGTTATTTCAGAATTATAAAAACATAGTAACTATTTATCTTCAGAAATAATTTTTCAATACCCTCATGTGTTTTCCATAGCCGTCCTAAAAAAAGCCTTGGTGCATGGGACTGGGGAATAAATGCAGAAGACAGTCTGTACTGTGGATTATATCCCAGATCTTGGACTGTGCATAATATACCAGAGCAGAAGATTCGATTGATATGCCGGCAGATATCACCCATAATCCCCCACAATTACAAGGTTAGTGATGTATTGTATTTTTAATAAAAACTACAATACATGTACTTGAAAACATGTTAATGGTGTTATGGGATGAAAATTGCAGTATTAGGTAGTAGGAAGTTTGGTATTTGAATATGAATGATTTCACGTTGAATGTGGTATTTTCCCCCCAACCTACACCAATTATTTATGAATCATTGAGAATCGATCAATCCATTACCCCAGGTCTCTCTTACAGGAGACCCACAGGTCCGAGGTAAGTGGTAGCAGCCACAGGATTGTCTCACAAGTCACTCAAGGAGGGATAAATTAATTGAGTTATCTAAAAGTAGAGGAAGAGTTTGGAGTAGGTAGAAATTTATAAGTATCTGAGAACTAGTATATGTGAAAGTGGAAGACTGACTGGATCCCTGCAGCCCCACAGTGGTTGAACCTGAATACCTGATAACAGTATTCAGGTTGCAAAAGGGAATAGACTATATTGACAGAATAAAATCTCGATTAAGGATAGGAGGGTTTAGAGGTCATGAGAACAAATTAAAGATCACATCTAAAAGATGTGAAGAAATACAGTTTTCCATACAAATGCGTAAATACTTGGAATAGCTTAGAAGGTGATATAGCTTAAGCTGGAACGATACATGAACTCAAATCTAGATATGACAATTGGAAATTAAGGATAGACCAAGTTTGATAAATTGGAGAACAGGAGCAGGAACCAACAAGTGTTGCTCCATTCCTGTATATTAATGTAAATTAGATAAAGACCTGCAGCCCCACAGTAGTTGGCACCAGTCCCCAGGCCCTTCCATAGACCTCTCAGGAAGAAATTTTGGACTGTTTTCTGTGTTATATGGGACATTTTCCCTATCAATGGCTTAAAGAAGTAAGGTGGAAGTGGTTGCTGATTGTTAGCAATTCCCATGTGTAAAAGTGGAGGAAAAATAGTCATAGTTGTTAGATAGTTTGGGCCTAGTCCAGACACTTAATGTAAGCCCCAAGGGCTTGCACTTCAGAGAGAAGTGAAGGTGTAGATGGATGTTGTAGATGGAGACCCATCCTGCACCCATCAAAACTCAGAAGTGCATGGAAATCATAATAAGTGGCTTCTTAATGCATTCATAATCTGATGTTTTTATTATTCACTATTGTCAGGATTCATGTTTACCAGTGGGAGTGTTTGTGTGGACAATATGGAACCACAATGCAGAGCCACGTGACGTATCCATAACACTTGCGTTCAAAAATGGAACTGGAGCGAGTCATGATAAAGAGGGTAAGACCATATGTACTTGTATTTGGTTGCAGGTCATTTACAAGGGAGTAGTGCATGTGTAAAGCATATTGCTTTTATAAATGAGAGGTTTTGTAAAGCAGTGCTGTGGATATATATTTTGTGTTGTATCACCTAAGTACTCCTTGGAGTCATTATATAAATTCAACCTTACCATAGGTGAGTGTTGGGGAGCAGCTTGGGACAATGAACTAGGAGGTACTGTGGCGAAGGGTGCTATACTTCATCAGACATTACGAGGAATGAATCTCCGATATTGTATTGGTGCACGAAAACAGGTTAGAATTTATTCATTATTAGATTTTTCTGGACACCTTATTGATTTTTTATTTCTTTACTATTCAATATAAAATGAGAATAATGGGTCTAAATTTTGTGTATTATAACAGAAATTTTCCTTTATTTCAAACAGCCAAACAATAGCATAAGTTGTTGTACTGGTTTTAACCCTCAAGGAAGTGGTGAGAGTTTATGGAATGATCTCAAAGTAGATGGAGAGCTGGATACTAAGGATGAAGCAATTCAGAATACTGGGAAAACAAGTAGGTTGCATTCTTCAATGTAAAGAGGTCCTTTATAGATGATTTTAAAGTGTTCTTTGGAAGTTTGTGTTCTGTATGCCATTTTATGATTTAGTCAGTTATCTGTATCAGGTAGCATATATATTGTATTTTAATCTTCCATGTTATTGCTGTATGATTCATGTTTACCTTGAATCTTTATAATATTCCTTTGTTCACCAATTTAACTCCGTTTTGCATATGGTTGGAAGATGGTTTCTTCCTTTCATGTTTACGTCTTGTCTGGTGTTGGGAAGTTAAAACGTGGTGGGGGGGGAGTTCTTGGAGGTCATTGTGATAATATCAGTTACAGACTGGGGGACAGGAGTCCTCTCGGTAAGAGTGCCGGAAGGGCCAGTAGTCCCTAGTCCAGTGATGTAATTCCCATATGGTGATGCAGTTGCTGGCATTTATACACAGAAGTGCATGTATCTGCATTTCTGCATGAGGGTTGACAATTGACATTTACATTATCTTTTTCTACAATGATATTTTTGAGTTTGTTGTAGTACAATGCATCTAGTTAGTATTAGCAAAGGTGTCTTGACATGGTTTATGGTTTATAGTTAGGGTTATGTATTTGGATAGACACATAGAAATGGTTGATGTGTCTGGTGAGAGACATGTGGCATATTGAATATCGGTAGGGTCATGTGATAACATTATCACACAACTCTTAGTCAGGTGCTTTGCTCTTTTGGGAATGTACAGGTCAGCAAAGATTCATGATATTGTTTAGGCTAATGTATGGTTAAAAGGCACCAGTGGCTGTGCAGGGTAAATATGTGTGTATATATATATATATATATATATATATATATATATATATATATATAGATATTAATATATATATATATTCCTCTTTTTCATAAGCAGTGAGATTGTGCTTCATTGAAAGTTTTCCAAATTTAGCTTTTTTTTTTCCTTCTTCGTATTTCAGATTTAACTGTCCTGTATTTATTTATTTATGTATTTATTTATTTATTTTTTTGTTTCAGGTGAAGGAGAGGAGTTAGCAGTGGCTGTTTGCTGCAAGTGTAGTATGGGTGCCAATAGTTCAGGTCAGGTGGACATAGCTCTTGCATGGGACATGCCTAACATTGTTTTTAAAAGCCGAGGAACCACGCACAAAAGGCAAGAAGTAAATTAAATTTATCGTTCATTCATTTTAATGTCCCCTTGTTAGCTAGAGGGATGTAATAGACCAGTTGTACTAAAGTATACTCCACACAACAATTGAAGTTGATTATTTCCTGGGAGTACCTCTGTTAACAGGATTCATTTCATAGTCAAAACTGGTTAATCAGTCACACTTCACAGTTTTGTCTTCCAGGGGACCTCTACAGCCCCTATATTGGCCTATAAATCACTCAAAGGCATTTGTACTGCTGCATATTGCATAAGTGTTGGGGGATACAACATTAGGCATTTTGTGGTGTTTGTGTGGTGTAGAGGTAACGGCAATGCTTTTTCATTCAGACGTTATGCTCGCTGGTTTGGTGATGAGAATGTTGCAGCACAAGAAATTGCAACCTATGCTTTGCACAACTATAACGACTGGGAAGAGCAGATTGAGGCGTGGCAAAATCCAGTTTTAAATGACACGTAAGTTGATGTTCATCTTCCAGTACACTAAAGTAATGGTAAATGGATACTTCTTTATTGACAAAATGTGATATTTGTAAAGGTTATATCCTCCCTGTGCTAAAGTAATGGATACTTTATTTGATTGACAAAACACGATGTTCATTTGTTTAGGATTAATTTTTGTTTCCAGTGGTCTTCCTGACTGGTTTAAGAGTGCTTTATTTAATGAACTCTACTTCATATCTGATGGCGGGTCAGTGTGGCTGGAGATGCCATCTAGTCCAACAACTCCATATGCATCCCATGACCCCAGGTATGCTAACAAGCAAAACCCTTCAGCTGTGTGGTACATTTTATAGATTTTGTTTTACATAATGTCAGATAATTTTAAGTCGCGTGAGGTGTAGACCTATAATTTACATGGTTTAAAGGAATCGAGAACCCTCATAATTTGAAGAAGAAAAAAAAAAGGTGGAAACAATGCAATACTATCTATATGTAAGGAAGGTAGTCAGGTTGAGGGTACGCACCCATTCCACTCCTGTCCAATATACAGTAAACTCACGCTTATCCGAACGCGTTTTAACCAAATAATCGCATTAACCAAACATTTTCTCAATACGGTAGCCATCGCTTTAACCGAACGTATTTGGATCTCAACCGAACATTCAAACACCCTGCCGCCTCTTCCGCCACCCCCGCGCCATCCGCAAGCTTCACCAAGTGCTCACATGGTGGCAGCACACTCCATGTTTACACCTTATCAGCTGTTTGGCGGTACATAGATTCGTGAGTCCTCTCGGTGACGATACAGTATCACAAGCTCTCCTTAAACATTTTCTCTTTATACTCTATAGAATATGTTTATGAACCATTATAAGCATTTTCATGTGTATGTTAAGTTTACAGGTACGAATATTGCAGCTGACATTACTGCATAAAACTCTACGGGAACGAAACGTACAAAGTCGGATTAACCGAAAATTTCAATTAATCAAACATTTCTAATCCCCCGTGGAGTTCAGATAAGTGGAAGTTTACTGTAGTTAGATAAAACGAAGTATGCTGTTACATACATGGAGATGGTTGGAGAAAGTGGAGAGGGGTGGGAGGTGAGCCGGCTGTTGTTTGCGGATGACACTACGCTTGTGGCAGGATCTGAGGGCGGATTGGGGAGGTTGGTGATGGAGTTTGGGAGAGTGTGTGATGGAGGAGAGCTGAAGATAGATGTGGGTAAGAGTAAGGTAATGAGGTTTACAAGGGGAGAGGATGGCAGCAGACTGGAGGTGGGCGTTGGGGGAGAGTGGCTGGAGGAGGTGGATGGTTTTGGATACTTGGGTGTGGGTGTGGCACGAAAGGCTGGAGTGGAGATGGAGGTGGAGGTGGGGTGTTGGTTGGGAGGGGCGAGTGAGTGCCTTGGTGGGTTGAAAAGTGTAATGAGGAATAGACATTTGGGAATGGATGCTAAGAGGAGACTGTATGAAGGAGTGATTGTGCCAACAGCACTGTATGGGGCAGAAACATGGAATATAAGTGAGGAAGAGAGAAGGAGTTTGAATGTGTTTGAGATGAGGTGTCTGAGAAGTATGATGGGGGTTACTAGGCTAGATAGAGTGAGAAATGAGAAAGTGAGGAGGAGAACAGGGGTGGAAAGGGAGTTGGGAGATAGAGTTGATGAAAGAGTATTAGGATGGTTTGGACACATGGAAAGAATGAGTGAAGAAAGACTAGTAAAAGAGGTATGGAAGGCAGATGTGGAGGGAGTGAACATGAGGGGACGTCCTAGGATGAGGTGGATGGATGGGGTAAAGGGGGCTTTGGGGAAGAGGGGAATGTCTGTTGAGGAAGGATGGGAGAGGACAGAAGACAGGGGTGAATGGAGAATGGTTGTATATGGATGATGTTGTGATGCATGAGGTGGAATGGGTGGGGGGATGGGGGGTAAGGTAGTATGTGTGAGCAAAATTTGACGCAGCCTGAGGGGATTTCTCCCCGTCTTCTCCTTTTATGCATGAGGGGACGGAGAAGGGGATCGCCGATTTAATATAGCGGCCTTTCTGTGGAGGTGCTGTGTCTTGTGACACTGCTTCTGACCCAGGGCAGTGGACAAGGTGCAGGGATGACCCGTCATCCAGGAGGTGCTAAGATAAGAGGGAGGGTGGAGGGTATTCAGGGATGGAATGGGTGGGAATGATTTTATGCCATTTCCTTTGTGGCTACCTCCCTTGTAACCCGTTGCGGCCGATCGCGGTAAAATAAAATGTCACGCCAGAGACGACGGGGTAGGTGAAAATTTTTTTTTCTCTGTTTATGGGCTAAATCAACTCATTTGGGTCTAAATAGTAAGAAAAACATCAATAGACAAGTCACCTTGGCGTATTTTGGTGGTAGGGAGCAACCTATGAGACGACGGGGTAGGTGAAAAAAAAATTCTGTTTATGGACTAAATCAACTCATGTGTCCAAAATAGCACGTGATTTCCGCGGCATTTTCGCTAATGGGGTCGAGCGAGTACGCACAAAATAGAGGTCAGGGGTCAACTGGTGAGGGTGCGTGGGTCGCGCCGTGGGTGGTCGGGGTGCGCGCGCAGACACTGTGCGTGGGTATAACACATGCCAATGTGCCATACTATTCATATTTTACCCAAACAAGTCATAACTCTTGCTAATTTCGTATTTTAAAACGTGACGGATTATTACGTCAATCGTCGCTCGTTCGGCTTTTTATTCTGAGGCGCGGAAAATACATCCTCCATGTTTACCGTAAAATTGAACCAGTTTAGGAAACTGGCAACTCAATCAGGCTCCTTCCCTGGGAAGATCCATCACTCCTCTATCACGTGACACCCGGTAGAAGCTCAGGGGGCGGGTATTTCAAAAGTTACATAGCAACAAATGAAAGCCACTTACGCGACGGATCATTACGTCGATCGTCACAGCGGTAACCTTTTAGGTGACGTAATATTACGTCGGTCGTACACAACGGGTTAAGGAGGAAAAAGCCTTGGTATATGTATATATGCTATTACATTGAAAGACTAATATCATTGCTTGGTTTGTATAATGCTTTCATGTATTCAGTTATGATTTTGCTCATAATTAACCTCATCAATATGAGTCAAATTCTCACATGCAGTGTTAGGCTGCCTGATGTATGATGATTTGATGATGTCGCAATATGATGATGCATCACAGTATGTGCATTATAAAATATAAAGTTACAGCTGTAATACTTGTTCTCTTTCACCCTGAATGTTGATAACCACAGAAAATGTGATCAAGCCTGTTCACAGAATATGGGGGTCACTCAGCTACAACTACAAAATAAATATAATCAGGACACTGATGCTGGCATCCCTGTGTACCTACTCATGCCTCATGACACCAATGTCGGCATCATTGCATGGAAGGGGTCATTGTAAAAAAAAATTGGATCATTGCATCATCTTCATTTTTTATTGAAGTGTGAAACTGGGATCAGATACTTTTTTTATTTTTATTTTTTTATTTTTTTATTTTTTTCCAACCCATTTGTTATAAATCCACAATCTCAATTACTTTCCATGTTCTTCCCATAGGCCCGAATATGGTAGGTTTGCATACCTGGAGAGCCATGAATACCGTATGTACAATACATATGACGTGCACTTTTATGCATCGTGGGCACTCATTCTCCTGTGGCCGCGGCTTCAGCAATCCCTTCAGTACGACATGGCTTACTACACCATCTCTGAAGATTTAACAGCAAGAACTCATCTCTTCAGTGGGGACAAAGGTGTACGCAAGCTGGCCAATACAGTACCACATGACCTTGGAGATCCTGGTAAGGTGTTATAATTATATATTTAACATAGGAATATGTGCAAAAGGAAAGTGCATACTTTAAGTAATGTTGATGTAGCTGCAGTTAATATTGAAGGAAATATTTTACCAGAAATGTAAAGGGGAGGACTGCTGATGGGTACAGTGAAAGACAAAATTATCTTCCCAGATTTGTCTGAAGGTAAATTAAACGTGGTAAGAAATGGGAATTGGCTAGTCATCTCTAGTTCATGCTCATAATGTTTTGCCATGTTTAATCTCTTTGGACAAACCTGGGAAGATGGCTTTGTCTTTCACTGTCCCTACACAAAGTGTTCCTGCAAGGAGTATTTCGGTAAGAGTTAACTCTCTGATTCCCATCTTCAAACCCTGTTAGCTTCCTCTCTGAGGGGTTGACACTCTGAACTTTACCCAAGAGCTTCATTTCAGCTTCTGTATTTGCATCACTTTTAACCATTTTGGTACGAGTCAAATTCTTGCGTGCAGCATTGGCTGCCATATGTATGATTCATCACACTACTTGTATTGTAAAATATAAAGTCACTGCTGTATTAGTTGTTCTCTTTTTCTTTGAGTAATGATAAACACAGAAAACGTGATCAAACCAGTTCACAGAATCCAGTGGTAACTTATGTACAACCATGAAAAATCTGTATATAATCAAGACACTGATGCTGGCATTCTCGTGTACCCACTCGCACCGCATGACGCCTACGTAGGCATCAACTTACTGAAGTGGTTAAACACAAGGAGAGCTGAGAACCAGTGACTTCTAGCCTCCTCCCACTATTTTCAACTGGTGGTATGAAAATGGTTCCACAATGCAAATATCAATTCAAGGTTTCTTTCCAAGGAGAACTATGAGAGGGTCAAAGACCTACCTGCTCTTGTTGGGCTGCAGGTTCCCAGTCCACGAAACTTGAGGCAGCAATTAATTGAGTTGATTGTAAAAGTGAATCTCGAATGTAAGGAGACTGCATTTCCACAGCAGGACCCAGCAGCCAATGCTGGGTCACCCCCTACCAAGTCATAATGTGGCAATTCCCCCTCCCCCTCTTCATCAACTCAAAAAAAAACTTACATACATACATATACCAAGGCTTTTTCCCCCTTACAAGGGAGGTAGCCAAAAAGGAAAAGGCATAAAATCATTTCCACCCATTCCATCCCTGAATACACTCCACCCTCCCTCTTATCTTAGCACCTCCTGGATGACGGGTCATCCCTGCACCTTGTCCACTGCCCTGGGTCAGAAGCAGTGTCGCAAGACACAGCACATCCACAGCATGGCCGCTTCATTAAATCGGTGACCCCCCCCTCTCCATCCCCCATTGCATAAAAGGAGAAGACGGGGAGAAATCCCTTCGGGCTGTGTCAAATTTTGCTCACACATACTACCTCACCCCCCATCCCCCAGCCCATTCCACCTCATGCAATCACAACATCATCCATATACAACCATTCTCCATTCACCCCTGTCTTCTGTCCTCTCCCATCCTTCCTCAACAGACATTCCCCTCTTCCCCAAAGCCCCCTTTACCCCATCCATCCACCTCATCCTAGGACGTCCCCTCATGTTCACTCCCTCCACATCTGCCTTCCATACCTCTTTTACTAGTCTTTCTTCACTCATTCTTTCCATGTGTCCAAACCATCCTAATATTCTTTCATCAACCCTATCTCCCAGCTCCTTTTCCACCCCTGTTCTCCTCACCTCCTCATTTCTCACTCTATCTAGCCTAGTAACTCCCATCATACTTCTCAGACACCTCATCTCAAACACATTCAAACTCCTTCTCTCTTCCTCTCTTATGTTCCATGTTTCTGCCCCATACAGTGCTGTTGGCACAATCACTCCTTCATACAGTCTCCTCTTAGTATCCATTCCCAAATGTCTATTCCTCATTACACTCTTTGATCCACCAAGGCATTTACTCGCTTCTCTCAATCTACATTCTACCTCCACCTTCAGTCCACCTTTTCCTGCCACATTTGCACCCAAGTATCTAAAACTATCCACTTCCTCCAGTCTCTCTCCCTTAGTGCTCACTTCTGGTCTACTGCCACTTTCACCCCTTATACATCTCATCACCTTACTTTTACCCAGAAAAAAAAATCAACTTTTTGGGCCACATCATTCCTTCATCTATTCACAATCCTTCTCCATTCACTCCCACATTTTGGACTTTCTCTTCCTTGCTGAACAGATGTTCTTGCATCCAGTGCAGTGTAGCAATGAATAGACCATTATATTTGTGGGTAGCAACCTTCTAGGTTGGAGAATGTGACAGAAAGGTTGTTTCTGAAGAGATGTAACAATAGCTGCATGGATAATCATTCATTCATTGACACCTTATAACACTTGTCTTGGTTTTTCTCTCGTGTTATATTTGTTGACTGAGCCAAATGTTCCAGAGATCTACAAGAGAAATCTAAGGCTATTGAATGATCAATCTCCCATTCCATCCAGTCTGCTTTTACCCGTAAAGCAAGGTGGCTACTTATAGGAACAGAAAACCCTGACCCCCATTTCACTCCATCACATGCATCCCTTGCAATCTTTCCTGCTTAGACCATGTGAAAATTGCACCTCATCATTTTCCCAGTGATACATACATCATGAAACCAAATGATATTAAATGAGCCTTTGCTGTGCCCAAATTACTTTAAAGAATGTAAGATCAAATATTGTCTCATTACAGAAGATGAACCTTTCACCAAGGTCAATGCCTACCAGATTCACAACATTGGGAACTGGCGAGACCTAAACATTAAATTTGTACTCCAGGTATGGTTTTCTATTTTATACCGTGTGTTTCCCATACACTTGATGCTTAATCCACCGACAAGCACATTATGAATTTGCATGGTATGGCATGGCATCTCCCCATTTTTTATGTAAGAAATGTGTTCCTAATTGGTGTAAAAAAAAAAAAAAAAAAAAAAACATATGCACCAAAGGCCCTTTCCCCCTTTATAAGGGGACCAGCCACCCACCCACATATGTAGCCATTCCTTTTGTCTGGGCACCTTCTGGAACAATGAGTTGTGCCTGTCCTTTATCACACTGCCTGGCAATGCAGTAAGGCACAACTCTTCTATAGCAGGACCCATCCAACAGCCAGAGCTAGTTTAATCCCACTGCTTCACTATACGGTGACACCCCTTCCTCTTCCATACAAAAATGAGAAGAACATCCCATTAAGCCACATCCTTTCAACCATTGAGTTTCCCACCATTCACTCTCATGCTTTGTACTATTTCCTTGTCAAGAAATAGTTCATGTACACCCAAAACCCCTTCACCCCATCTACCCGTCTCATTTTCAGTCTTCCTCTTGAACTTGCTCCATTTCTTTATGCTCTCCACACTATCTTTGTTAGTCCATCCATCCCTGTTCATTCTTTTCATGTGCCCAAACCACCTCGATATTCTAAACCTGTTCAATGGCTTTCATCCCATCCCTGTTCTCTGCATCACTTCCACATTTGTCCATTTTTGTGACACCTACATTTCTCAAATATTTCATCTCAAAAATATTTGGTTCTCCTCCTCTCTGCTTTCTGTATATTTCAAAATTGCATCATGCAGCACTCTGCGTACAGTCACTAAATGTATTTTCTTTGCATTCACCACTAAATTTCTCATAAGATTTTTCATTCCCCTTGCACATTTACACTCCACCTTTTACTCCGTAGTTCACTTTCGTCTCTATTCACTGCTTCTTGCAATCCCAAATACAGTGGATTCAAGAGTTCCATATAATTTATAATTCACTAGTTCCACTTGATGGCCTAAATTTGCTAACTCACACTGTCTGTGCTCTGCTTACATTTTCCATAAGTTTACTGTGCATTTTGATACAAGTGGTCATCATGACATCATGTTTGAGGGCACTAAGTCTGCATGTCTCATTTTTTTTAATTTATGTGTAATCCATTATTATCATCTAATGAGACACGTACCCCTTCAGGGGTATTGATCCTGTCTGGGGTATTGGGTGCATGTTATTGTGCAGTATAATTTGTGCAGGGACTGTGGAGCATCCCTACAGACCAGAGCTACACATTATTTTGTTTATGTTAGAGGAAATCTCTACTCATAGAGAAATAATGCTAAATAATTGTACTGCAGCTTTCCTTCCATTATGCTGTCACCCTGCTATTAATACTATCCTCTACCACTTCTTTGAGTATATATTTATACTATCACTGAGTCTTCCCATTCAGGTCATAAAGGTGACCAGAATGGGGCAGAGTGATGGAACTAGGCATCCTGCTCTTGGTAACCCTAAGGGGTATATTCCTACAAGTCAAGGCAAAAGAGGGTTTGAGAGTTTTCTAAACAGAACTCTAAAGATTAGGGCCTTTTAGTGTGGTTGGATGTGGGTAAGATGAGAGTAAAAGGGAAGAGATAGGCAATACATTTGTGAGAAGAAAGATTGATGTGTTGGCATTAAGTGAAACTAAGTTGAAAGGGAGGGGGAAGTTTGAGTTTGGGAGTGTAGTGGTGAGGGTGTCGAGACTGAGGAGAGGACAAGGGAGGGAAGGGGTGGCTCTATTAGTAAATGATGAGATGGGTAAACATGTGGTGGAGTGGAAGGTGGTTTCTTCAAGGTTAATGTAGATGAAGTTGAAACTGGAGAGTTGTGGGTCTTTGTAAGCACATATGAGCTTGATAGTGAGAAGAGTAGAGGAAAGTGAGGCTTTTTGGATAGATTTAAATGAGTGCTTAGAGAGTTTTGGGAGGAATATCAATGTAATGGTTTTGGAAGATCTCAGTGTTAGGGTAGGGGATGAACCAATAGATGGACTGGTTGGGAAAGTGTGGAGTGCCAAGTAAAAATCAAAATGAAGAGTTTATGGTGGGTATCCAGTCAATCTGTATCCAGTGGTTTGTGGGTATCTAGCCATTGTGTGGGTGTGGGTATCCAGTTAAAATTACTAGGGGCAGCAATTAATGTTATTGATTGCACCAGTGCCCACAATGGAACACCCATATTGCTTTGGGCAGTGACAGTGTAGTTACTAGCACTGACAGTTGGTTATGAAGTACATGTTCCCCATGGATCTGGAACCTGGAGCATTAGCATTTGGCAAAGTTCAAAAGGTTGAGGTTTACTGATTCCTGATTCCAGAGATGAGAGCACCACTGTTGGGGTTGATACAGGAGTACCATATTTTCCAGTGAACTGTTATGCAAGCCTAAATGTGTATTTCTTGTCTTCCAAAACAGGTGTTCAGAGACTACATGCACTTAAAGGAACAAACCTTCCTCACCCACATGTGGCCAGTATGTCGTGCAGTGATGGACAAAGCTTTCAACCAAGATGCTGATGGAGACGGACTCATTGAGAATGCTGGCCAGGCTGATCAGACTTACGACTCGTGGATCATGCACGGTCCATCTGCCTACTGCAGCTCCCTCTGGGTTGCAGGACTGGCTGCTATGGTTGAAATGGCTGCAATACTCGGGGACAAAAAGGAGGAAGAGAAGTTCTCTGGAGCATTAGAGAAGGCCAAGAAAGCCTTGCAAGCAAAACTTTGGAATGGTAAGTACTGAATTTTTGTATTCGTATAGAATAGGAATGGACAGTTTTGTTTTATGGGCATGGAGAGATGTAAGGGAGGATCTGAGGACTGTTGTTGACTGCTGTGGGGCTGCATATTCCCCAGTCAGTGAAACTTATGGCAAAACTGATTATTACAGAAATTATGTATGTGTATGTATTTACCTAATTGTACTATACAGGAAAGGAGTCCAGTCTCCTATTCTCGAATTTTCTAACATACCTAGACTCAATTTCATGTACAGTAACAACTTAATTTATATCTTTGATTTCCAATTATATTTAGATTTGAATTCGTGTATTGTTTGAGCTTGGCCTGTATCACCTAAGCTGTTCTACATATTTATACATCTATTTAGAAAACTGTGTTTCTTTACATCCTTTCAACGTGTGGTCTTAATTTCACTTCCATGACCTAGGGCCTCCCATCTTTAATCAGGAGATCTCATCTATTAATGTAATTTATCCTCTTTAGTGACCTGAACACTGTAATCATGTCATCTCTTTCTCTTTGTTCTTTCAAAGTTGATAGACCCAGTACTCTTAGTCTCTCCTTGTATGGTTTATCTGCCAGACTGGGGACCAGTTTGGTTGCTGCTCTTGGTGTTCTCTTAATCTTGCTTATATCCTTCACTCTGTGTGGGAACCATACTATATACATACATACATACATATACCAAGGCTTTTTCCCCCTTACAAGGGGGGTAGCCAAAAAGAAAAAGGCATAAAATCATTCCCACCCATTCCATCCCTGAATACACTCCACACCCCTCCACCCTCCCTCTTATCTTAGCACCTCC
This sequence comes from Oratosquilla oratoria, assembly GCF_046742065.1. Lineage (NCBI taxonomy): Eukaryota > Metazoa > Arthropoda > Malacostraca > Stomatopoda > Squillidae > Oratosquilla > Oratosquilla oratoria. The sequence continues at coordinate 43,941,646 of NC_134804.1, read as the reverse complement.
TGAATGACGGGCCATACTACTTGGTGCATAATCCAGTCTTGGATGTATCAGGTGTTTTGATGAGTTTTTTCATCATCTCTTCATCCATATAATGGAGTGCTGCTTTAATTTTCTGCGGTAGTCCGTATAGTCTCTCTCACCTGGACGTGGAGAGATACGAAAATGGGTCACAACGAGCATAGCTCCCGTCCCGTAAAATACAACTTGGTAAATACAGTCCTGCTATGTCACTCAGGTGACAGGTTGCCTTTTATCAACACTACCAAGTCTTTCTCCTCTTTTGCCTTTGTAATGGAATTGCTTCACAAGGAATAGTTTAAGAATGGCCTTTTGCCACTATTGCTCATTTCCAGTACTGTGTTTTTTTTTTTTTTTTGTGTATTGAGCTTCATTTCTTCCATTCCTGGCTCCATGCAAAAATAATATCTAGATATTTTTGCAATATTCTACCATCCTCTCCATTTTTTCATTCTTCTCATGATTTTTGCATCATCTGCAAAATGTTTGCATAGCTTGTTGTTCCTTCCATGATGGTCTTGGATCACATGTTGGACTTGTGATTGACAGTTTTTACCCTCCCAGAAAAGAGCTCAGAGCTTATATATGACTGATCTATGGGTAATGCTGTGACCTTACATGCACACACACACACACAAATAGCACTTGAATTAAACTTGACAGGAAGAAATAGAACTAAGAAATTAATCAATACAGACAAGGCATACACAATTTTGGGAAGACTTTTTTTTTCATAACAAATTGAAATTTATAAATGCTAACAAAACTAAGAAGAAATGGAAAATCTTTAAAACCCTCTTCTACGTGAGTATGAACAAATATGTGCCAAGAGTTAGTGGAAAGAAATATCACTGGTCAATCAAAAGATGTAAATTAGAAAAGAAAGATGAAACAATTCATTGAAAACTTGATTTCCCCTGGATTGGTTTATGCTGCAATGGTATCACATCCTCACACAAAGAGGAAGATAAAGTGAAAAAGAGAAAATTCAAAAGGCAGCAACCAAAATTATTTCTAGCTCAGCTGATAGAATGTATAAAGAAATACTAAATAAACTGGAGCTGCCAATATTAGAAAAAGAAAGATAATATTATTGGTCTGAATGATTCCTTCAACTGAATCATTCAGAACTATAAGAGGAGATAATCAACAGAGACATCTTAGTATGGGATAGGAGACAAACTTGAAGACATGATAAAGGTGTTTGGAGGATATTAAGAAATAGTTGTAGACATTATAGCAATTCAAATTTTACCAATGTAGACACAGACAAGATCATAGCTCTTATATATCACAATTAAGTAAATACATACGAGGTGCTAAGATGGTTAGGGTGATTAACGGACTTTGATGAGTGTGGGGTAGATGTTGGCTTTGACTCAAGAGAAGGCCTTTTGATGTGTACTCGTACTGTTTGTATGTACATTACTGATTCTGAACACATGTATTTTATTTCTGGGAGATTTTCTTTCTTAGTTTCTCTTTTCTCTTTTGCAGGCCAGTATTATGATTTTGATAGTTGTGGAGGTCATCATAGCAAAAGTATTATGGCTGACCAGTTGGTTGGGCACTGGTATTTGGTCCTCTCTGGAATAGGAGTAAAGGTTAGTCTACTATTTTTATGTATTATAATGTTTAATTTACCATATATTTTACCACGTGCTCCAAGAGTACCGGTACATTTCCTCATTAGACAAATTGTTAGTTTTCTTTATTACTCTTTAGGAAGTTAAGCTTAGTAACATAATTTCTATAATTTTTTATTTTTGGATATTTAGTTTGGGACTGAGAAGGTTTAATGTGGAAATAAAATTAGGGTGAACAAGGGAAGTGTCTGTTGAGTAGGGAAGGGAGAGGGCAGAGGATAGATGCGGGTGGAGAATGGTTGTGAATAGACATTGAATTAATGTGGTCCAAAGGGATTTCTTCTCATTTTCTTATGAGGGAAGGTTGTCAAGTAATTTAAGTTGTGGATATGCTGCCCACATTTTTATGTACTGTGCAACAGGATGTAGTAATGAAATCAGATGTTAGTTAGTTAAGGTTTATTCAACAATATAAAATACAATTTAGACATACATATATACAAAATTTTTACAAAATTAGTTGTTGAAAAGATGTAGGGTACTAGAAAGAAGTTCGTGCTTGTGAAGGAAGATAATAGAGGAACAACAGCCAAACCTTTTTATATGCTCAAATAATAGTGAAGAAAGATTGCATACTTATCACAGCATTTAGAGTGGTATGTGTGAACTACAAAGGATTACAAAGGCGGAGCATGCTGACAGGAGACCTTTTGTTCCATGTCTAGGTCGGATGTGAAAAAAAAATCATAATAATAAAATAATGAATAAAAACTATAATAATGTAAATAACAAATAAAATACATAAATAAATGCATAGGTATAGTTAAATAATAAACAAACAGGTAAATAGTAAATAATAATAAATTGACATATAACTAATAATAAATGAAAATTAAATAGACAAATGATAAATATCCTTAAATGTTACCTCTTTCCATTGCAGGTGTTTGAACCAGCTTGTGTGAAATCAGTGCTCAATTTATTATATAACAATAATGTTCAAAAGTTCCACGGTGGAACCTTGGGTGCTGTAAATGGAATGTATCCTGATGGTGCCATTGACTGTTATACCATGCAGAGTGAAGAGATGTGGCCAGGCGTAACGTACGGACTTGCAGCTACCATGATTTATGAGGTATGGATATTTGTGACCATTTTCGAGTCATAGCCGATCTGAGTAACTACCTTTCTCTCTTACCCTTGGTTGGTCATGAGTCCCTACTTATTTGCAATAGTATGTGTTCGTATTTTTTCATGATTGCAAAAAATATTTTCATGAACTTGGCTTCTCGTAGTTGTGATTGTCATTAGTTCAAACATGCATAAGACTGATATGATTTTTAAACAATTACCTGCCATTCTTGCTCAGTAACGCATTCATTTTGTGATCAGGGAATGGTAGAAGAAGGCTTCAAAACAGCTGAGGGTGTTTATCGTACAGTCTACGAGGTTATTGGACAAGGTTTTGAAACCCCTGAGGCTATTTATGATGAGAGACATTATCGTGCCATTGGGTACATGCGTCCTTTGTCAATCTGGTCCATGTATCATGCTTATCAGCTCAGGAAGAGGAAGCAGGAGGACCAAGCAGAGAAACAATGATAAAACTATCGGAAGTGCTATATGGAATGAATGGAAGAGTGTAGTGTAAAATAAGAAGTTATGCCAAAAGACAAGAAGTGTTTAGAAAGTGAGATGAAAAGATGTATGTGGAAGGTGAAATTACTTTTGTAGAGGACATGGGCCAGTATGAGAGAAAAGATTTATGTACAAGTAAATTGCACCTGAACAATTTACAGAAACAAGAAAAAGTATGGAAGAGGTGCGGAAGAAAGAAACGGCTAAGGGTTGATAGATGAGAAGAGAAGAATTCGACCAAGGCTTTAGGAAGAAGAGGAGCATTATCAAAAGAGGAAGGTAGAAGATAGTAAAGAGCTTGAAAGGGTAGGAGATAAACAATCCACTGCTTCAGATCAAACTCGACAATAACTCCCAGATATTACGGAAGACAATGAAAGATGCTCAAGCAAAGTACACATTTTTGATTATTGACTGACTTTTAGTGGTTTGGTGTCTAGATAGTTTATTGAAATCAGTATTTTGGTCTTGGTTACCTGTAAAGACAATGTTGTTCATAGCTGTATTTTGTATTATCTCATTTTTGTGGTACTATTTGTGTTACCATGGTGCTTCATACCTTAATGTTATGTGTTTCACTAGATCAGAGAGTTTATATTTGTAAAATCTAAAACATCATTATGAGTCTGTAATCTTTTGTAATATGTGTTTCATAACAAAGAATAGTTCATATAAGTATGTCTATTTCTAGTTCTGATTGATATTTGAAATGTAAATTTTCTTTCTTTTGAAGATTGAGTAAACTATTCTAAAATGATAAATTTAGTGGTAGCAAGATGGGAAAGTTATCTGTTAAGATGATGCCTTTATATCTACCAGCAAAAGATGGCTTCCAGAGGACATAAACCATTGTGAAAGATGCATCTCTTAATACATTATTATTGCATTCGCATAATCACGTAGGCATAGGCCTGCATTAACACGTGCAATAGCCAAATGACAAAAATAAACTAGTTTAAAGTCAAGTTTGACAGGGAGATAGACATGACCCCATCAATGTAGCTCTTTTCCTGTATATTACAAACAATGAATAGGAACACACAGACACACACACACAAACAAGTGACTTGACAGCACAATGGTGTTCACAATTGCAACTCCAGCAGTCTGCATTCAACTCCTGCCCAGGGCTGAAATTATTTCAGTCTTGCTGCGCTGCGAGCTGCCACTCCAGCTCTTGTGGTTGGGGTGTGTGTGTGTGTGTTTTTAAGGTCACTGCATTACCCATAGATCGAGCATATATTAGCTCTAAGCACTCATTGAGAAGTGTAATAGCTGATGATCACAAGTTCAACACGTAATCCAAGACCATGGTGAATTGCTACATGCACACAGCAACCAAATTGTTCACCATGCTAGTAAATAAACCGTACAAGGTGAGATCTTCCATATAAGCATCACTTCAAGTCATGTTACCTTTCTTCTTTCTTTTTCTAGTGAAGGAAAATGCAGTTTTTCTACTCAGTCCTCTTACGGTCTGTTTTACATGTGACCACACAATTGCTGCATATTTCGATCTGTACTGAATCAGGTTCTCTTGAACTTTTTCATCATCTCTATCCATGTAGTGAGAGACCTTTCTTATATTGGTAAAAAAAAAAACCATTCTCTCCAGAAATTGTATGATCTTTTCAGGTGACAAATTATCTGTGACCAACACCGAGGTCCTTCTCCTTTTTCATTGTTGGAACAGTCATTTCCCATTGAGTAAACTATTGATGCCTCCTTTTTGTACTTTAGCTCATTTGCAATACTTTGCATTTCTTGGTGTTGGATTTTTCTACACTTTACTAGTTGTATATTCCATCAAGATTTTTTTTATAAAAAAGAAAATTGTTTTATTAGAGCTGTGGGTTACATTGGAAGATCAGATGATTGAGAACAATGATTGGCTGATAAATTGAAATTAAAGATAATGGAACTTTACTCCCATTTCTCACACAACTGATTAGGAATCACTTGAGTTAACACATGTTTAAAGTTTTTTATTTTTGTGTAGACATTTTCTGACATTCTGGACTGACTTTTTCTTCTCAGTTATTCTGTAAAGTTAAAAGACAGGAAAAAAGTGGGATTTATTTTATTTTGTTATTTCTGAGTGACAAGGGCATTTTAAATGTAAAACTTGATTAGGATTTAGTTGATTTTACACTTGTGTAAAGTTCTTGCTTTTTGCGTAGACATTTCCTGATATTCTGGACATCGTGTGCAAGAAGAAAATTATACATATGTATATACAAAAGGTCTAAACTGATTTTCTTTTTCTTCTCAAGTTATTCCATTAAAATTAAGGGACTTTTTTTTTTTTTTCTAAAATCACAACTCTTAAATTTTCTTCATCTGTACTTCTCATGATCTTCATGTTCTCTACAAACAGTGTAACCTGTTCTCATAAATCAGAAACATGATGGATGCTCATGCTGACCCTCGTGAGACTGGTAATTACTTCTTTCATCCTAACATCCTGTTCTTGAAGTACTGCTGGCAGTGTCTAGTTTGCTTCCCTAATGGTATTTACATACATATACCAATGGCTATTTCCCCCTTACAAAGGAGGTAGCCAAAAAACAAAGGCATAAAATCCACTCCCACCTATTCCATCCCCACATACTCCACTCGCATTCACCCACCTCCCTCTCTCTTATCATGGCTCCTCCTGGATGATGGGTGAATGGATTTTACATTTACCTAGCTGTAATATACAGGAAAAGAACTACATTCTTAATGGTCCATTTTTATCTATTTGAATGTTTTTTCCTCCATTGATCAAACTTGGCTTTGAATTTGTTTATTTTAAAATTGACTATATATTTATTTCATTTCATCTATTTATTTTATTTATTTGTTTGTATTTTTTGGGAGCTGTTCCTTAAGGTAATACATCTGTCTGGAAAATGTTGCTTTATATCTTTTAGACATGTAGTCTTTTTTCAGTTAAGAAAACAAGAACCTGCAAGTAATACAAAATAGAACCTGCAGAATATTAACTGGTTGCACTAAAACAACTAATGGAACAGTTACACTCGGAAAGCAAGATCTTCCCCATAGAGCAACACATCCAAATGATGGATACACAATTCTTTTCAAGAACCTTTGAACCCACCCTCGCCTTATATAACAACACAGAATCACAGCCTACCAAACACAATGTAGAAAAGAATAAATAAATCCAGTAATTTTCTAGTCAAACATCTACAACCTGCCCTCAGTACTCCACAGTACTTTATTTAAAAATGTGTGCACACTCAGATCACAAAATAAACACTACTTAATAGACCACCAAATTTTGTACTTCACCAAATCCAAAGATATCTACCCAGCAGAGAAATTACCCCCCAAGAGATGTTTAGGTCATCACCTTACACTAAAACATTAAGACAGAATTAGCCTAGCAAGAGATCAACTGACCCAGATACCATGACACAAAAGATACTGAGTATTTACTGCAATGTTCTGCACTCTACCTTGTCCAGACAGCAACTCAAAATTTCTTCACAGAGTGGTTTATGAAATATACCAGTGTCTGTGGCCTTTCCTGAGAGCTGCTGGACTTTTGTAAGGGAGAACTAAGTAATGGATTGGTTCATTGTGGTAGAGCTTGGAACTGGTGTATTGTGCTTCAGGAAAAAGATGAAGGTTTGTTTCCCCAAGAAGTCGGAATCAACCACACTTCATTATTAGTGTCCAGTCAGGCATTGAGAAGCCTCTTGCCCTTCTGCGTGGTACAGATACTTGAACTAGTGGCCACTCACCCAGTAAAGATCATCAAGCATGCCAGAGATTAGAGCTGGTAAAACTGTTAGCATTCCAATGCTTTATTGTTCTGACCATCATGGTGCTCCTGACAGAGACTGGTTGCTGTTGAACTTGGCTAGCCAGTGGAGTCGGAACTTTGGAGGAAAGGCAGCTATCAGCTAGCAGTATCAGTTGTTCAGGTGGTGGTGGAGATGATTGCTACCAGACCTTCAACCATTATCTTGCTGATGGCTAAGCTGCTGCTTCATGAGGGTGATGACCTCTATTGTGAGGAGGAATGTTCCAAGTGTTCTCTACCTGGATAGTATCAAAACCAACAGCCATGTGGGGCATGACTTTGACCCACTCTTTTATAAAGGCAATCTCTTGGTCATGGAAGGGAGAGAATTTGTGTGTAAAGAATTTAAGCTCGGGCCATTGCCAGGATATTGTTGACAATGGCATTGGAATCATACAAGGCATCTTGTCTTGCTGGGGATCACCAGCCTCTTGCACAGTACCTCCTCAATGTCATCACCAATCTGAGGAGTCCTCCCCTGGTCATAGAAGAATGTCTGAGGCTTAATGTGGGTTGTCTTGTTCAAAGCATTGAAAGAAACCGCTTTAGGGTTTTTGCTTGAGGCTCATACCCAAATCTATAGAGGCCACCAAATTGAAGGCGTGAGTTGCACACCTCGTAGATTGGTAGACTTTAGGTGTTGACCATCAATGTGTTCACTGAGGGTTATAATGTTGATGGCATTGTCATTACCAGCGTCATTGACCGAGTTGGAATTTGGCAGTTTGACAACACCAAGCAGCGAGTCTGTCATCTGTTGCACCAGTTTTCTCTTCCAGGAAATCTGTAGCCCCTAGAAACTACTTGGAAAGGGCAAGTGTAGGGCAATGTAGTACAAGGTATTCTGTCTTCCGTGGGATGGTTGCATCAGGGGAAATTGCAGATTGCTGCCAGGCCATTTCTGTGATGGTGCAGTTTTCATGCAGGGTAGTGACCAGAACACACGAGCTAGTGCAATTCTTTCTTGTCTTGTGGGTAATTTCTTTGTTGGTATTGCTGGGGGGAATTTGAAGTTAAGAATTTAGTGGTCAGTTGTAGAGTGCTTCTTTTGAATGTATGGATATATGCCAGAGCACTGGGGGCATGCTATTGTAGATGTCTGAGTAGAATACTGTTGGAGCTGTATTTTGTATTGCCTTCAGTCGGCTGTGCTTGTGTGATGGGGTGAGAGAGTTCAAGGGTTCTAGCACAGAACTATGTGCCAATCATTCCTGTGCTGTTCTGTGGAAAATATTTTGGTGTCTGTGTATGTTCTGTTGTTTTAGTGCAACAAATTATTAATGCTTTATTTTGTGTTATTTGTAGTGTCTTTTGTTTTCTCATCCTAATTGTTGGATACCATGCTGTGGAAATATAGTTAAGTATAATTCTTATGAGTTGTTTATATACAGTACAGAGATAAATGTTTGTTTCTGCTGCCCAAATCCTGTGCCTGTCACTGTTCTGAATATATTTTATTTGCCTTCACTGTGAGGTCTTTAATGTGTGGGGTGAAGGTCATGTGTGTATTGAATGTGAGACACGTAGGGTTTTTGTCTAGTGGCAGAGGTCAACCATTTCAATTGATTGTCAGGTGCTTCATAGATTCATGGTAATGATAAACAGCATCACTGAGGACCTCTGGGGAGGAATACAGACTTTTAAGAAAAGCAGCAGCTCCACCTCGCCACCATACTGGGTGGAAGCCTTAATTATTGGGCCTCTTAATCATTAGTGGTTCCTATAACAACCTTGTCCTGAATATTTAAAGTATTCATGGACCAGGACCATGATCATTATGAAGCGTGTGATGATTAGTCACACAGGTAAAGTTGAGGACAATATGTTTCATGGCCCTAGTGGTTGGGACAATCCAGTGAGCTTGTCATACAAAAGAATGATCTAAAATGAAGAAACTCATAAGAACACATTTAATTTTCTTTGATTTCATGCTGATGAGTATTTACTCAAAGGTGTACAGTAAACATAATCAGTAGAATAGGTGTTTATAGCTGTTTATAAGAATTATATGATAAAAATTATCACTTATTGTGAGCAATCCAGCAAGTTGCCAGTGGTTACCAAGTACATCAGTCCATCAAGTTTTAATAGCATACTTCTTACCTGATTATTATTTGTCATCACTGTACTTGTGATATAACACAATAGATTTTTTTTTTTTCCCTTGGGCGTCCTGACGAGGTCAACAAACTCTTTGGACTTGATCACTTGGAGTGGGAGTAAGGTATTGAAAATGACAGTGTGTCTTTTTGTCAACAGTGGACTGGTATACTGCAGTGCCAAAACTGGCAAAACCCAGGGACTTGCCTATGGTGGTCCTCCAGACCTTGATAGACAGGTTGGGAGTTGCAGGGACAGAATTGCACGTGCTGCTGCTTTCGGGGAGTGATGCTTGTCATGACTTGAGCCAGCCTTGATATCCTCCTTAAACTATATGGGTAAAGAAGGGTGGGCATAAAGTGTGACTTCAGATTACTAAGGCTGCTGACATGCCCTTTGACAACTGTTTTTGTCAGGAGGCATGTTTAGCACTCAAAATAGCAATTTGCTTTTTTGCTGTTCCAGACACGTGGAGCCAAGGGTTATGGAAAGACTTCTGGTTAGAGACCAAATACGAGTATCTGCAAGTGGTGGTCTAGCAAGATGGGTGTCAAGAGAGAAGCATTTTCTTATCATCCACCTTAAAAAATAAATAAATAAATAAATCAACACTCCTATCTCCATCAGGAGGTGCAGCCTTAAGGGGGCTGATACTCATTCTCTAATCTCTCGACTGGACCCAAGATCTTGGTTAATTTCTACTGTATTTCCTCCAAGTTTTCACACAAGGAGAGCTGACAGTGAATGACTGCTCCCTTCCTTTGAATGCTATAAGCTGGTGACAGAAACAGTCCACACTAATACAACACTAACAATGTTCCATACTTTTTCCCAGAGAGGTCAGTAGGAAGACCTTGGCACAACTGACAGCCACCACGAGGCTGCAGATATCTAGTCACTGGAAATGAAGGCAATTATTATTCTGGTCAGACTAGACACAGAAGTGTCTGAGAAAGAGGCAATCTCATGTTGAACAATTTTTGTTCTTGTTGTTCCATGGTTGAAGAGTAAATTTGTAAAGAATGCTTGGTAAGAGAGAACAAAGTGCTCTCTAGTTGACAATAATACAGAAGTACCTAATGTAAAACATTATCATAAAATATGTAAGTTAATTAATAAAATGTTGATTCAAATGAAATGAGAAAATTAATTCTAAATAATAATAATTGTAATATATTAGTTGTCTGAAATTAAATGAAGTGGCCTTGCTGTGGATGTGCTGTATCTTGCTACATTGCTTCTGGCCCAAGGCAGTGGGTGAGATGCAGGGATGACCCATCATCCAGAAGGAGTCGAGAAAAGAGAGAGGGAGGGGGATGAATGGGAGTGGAGTATGTGGGGATGAAATGGATTTATGCCTTTGACTTTGACTACCTCCCTTCTAAGGGGGAAGAAGCTGTTGGTATTATGTATGTATGAAATCATCATTATTATTATTTTTTTTTTTTGGGGGGGGGGATAATTGACCAACACCAAAGAATCAGCAGTGAATAAAATCAAGTGATCATTTTTTTTACATACACACACACACACACACATGGCTTGACACTGTAATGATACCTTTCTCAACAGCTAATTCATTGATCGGAGTTCAACCTACCCAGGGCTGAAATGAATAAATAAAAATCAGCATTACTGCACTGTGAGTGACCACTCCAACTCTGATGGTTAAGAAGTTTGGTGTTCATCTGCCTTTAAGGTATTACCTATAGATCAGAAGGTAATAGCTGTTGATCACTAGTCCAACATGTAATCCAGGACTGTGGTGAATCACATACCATACACACACGATATCAGCTAGTCACATTTTATATTACTGTGTATCATGTATTACTCTGTATATTTTTATTTGATTGGAACATTGGGCCTCTTCTGGATACTAGGTACCAGCCTCTCTCAGTGGGGGATGGGATTAAAATGAGTAAAAGCAGCAACAACTGCAAGAGCACTGTAGGAGAGAAGCCAAACGCAGAGTATAGGATCCAATGTATTTAACGTTTCGGCCAGCAAGACTTCTTCAGAAATAACAGTAGACAAACACCTGACTCCTTATGTAAGTGTCAGATGTTTGTCCACTATGTTATTTCTGAAGAAGCCCTGCTGGACAAAATGTTAAATACATTGGATCCCATACTCAGCATTTGGCTTCTCTCCTACGGAAATGGGATTACTGAACTGCTCTTGGTGGTGGGTTGATGCGTGCACCTTTGGGGATCCCTCCTCTTTCAACTACCTCAGTGCCACCACTTCAAGGGCCAACTCATCAACAGCTCCATAACATCTCTTTACAGAATTTGTAGCTATAGCCAGTTTCCTTGGAGTTGCAAACTGGGGCATTGGATTTATTGACTGCCATTTTGTTGATTTTTTCTTCTTCAAATCTTCCAAATTCTTTCAGTCCTCATGAATTAGCTATATATAGATTATGCACTTTTTATATCAATTTTGTATAATCAACATGTAGATTAACCAATGCAGGTCCATAAATTTGTAAACAGTAAAGGAATCTTAATGTAAATTGAATATTCTGTGATGCCAAGTTGGAAATATTTAGAAGTACTTCCGTCTGAATTCACTTGTAATATACAAGAAAGGAACTATTACTTGTGGGTTCCTGTCTCTATCATACCTAGTTTTTAATTTATGATTTTAGCGCAGACTCTCTACATATCTATTCCAGATGATTCATCTCATGATTGTTTATTTTTTCTCAGTTTGTTTCCCAGACCTCGTGACTCGTCCCAAACTAAGTGATCTTTTAGTTGCTCCCATTAATGACCTGACTGTTAGTATCAAGTAATCTTTCCTCCTTTCAATGATGGTAGGTCCATTATATTAAATTTTTGAATGGGTAAATTTTGTGTTAAGAAGGAATATATATACACTCAGGAATGCAACATCTTTAAGTAGTATCAGGATGGTACTGTACTTAGATCTGTTGCTAACATTCACAGTGACAATAACCACCCTTAGTGGAGATTGGGTACTTAGCCTGGTGTTACCATGGGGATTTTCTCATGTTTGGTGGGTCACTTCAGGAATGCAACAGTGAGTCACTAACCTTGGCTTTAGGAGAGCTGTTGCTCCCTCCATTGTTAATATTTGGCTATTTCTATCATTGCCCATACTATGTTATGGGCAACTCTCTAACCAGGTTAGCCTTTGGAAGGCTATGTTTAGGTAATTTTTTCTAGCCCCTTCCATATATGGGGTCAGCAGAGTGGATCTGTAAGGCTACCTTCTCACAGGGTGATACTGGACCCACACTGCCTATTGTGTTGGTTGTGGCTTTGGGTTTCTAGAGATCACCATTCCCTGCCCCCACCGTAAGACTTATAATTTGGAGTTTGAAAATTAAGTTACTGTTAATGGGAGAGACTGAATATATTGTCTGTCACTTTCTCACTCTTGGCCTAAACCCAGGTGAATTTGTTAGTGGCAGGGAAACAGTTGGTTTCCCTTCAACTCGTTTTTTAAATCCAGTAAGATCTTGCTTCCCTCTACTGTATGATGGAGGTTCTTCAAACATTGTTGGTAGATCTCAAAAGCAAGAATCTTTAGTAGTCCAAGGGAGTCTACTTTGTCTACTTATAGGTCACATTGGTGGCTAGCAGAGTTGGGTAGTTTCAAGAATGTAATATTTCTTATGGTATCATGGGTACAGTGGGCCTGCTATAACAATGGCAGCAATTATTGCCTTCTATGGGGAGGGTGGGACATCCTCTCATGTTAACATTATAGGTTCTGTTTGGAGTGGAACTTTTTCTTGCACTGAAAATGAAACATTGCAGGGTGGGATTGATGCTTCTACCTTGCTGGGCTCCCCTGCCAGGTTCGGTTTAAGGAATATAGATTTGGTGCATCTTGCCCCTTTCCCATGAGAAGCAGTCAGTGCATCCTAAATGGGACTTCTCAGTTATGTAGGCTGCTGTAGATACACTTATACCTAGTTTGGGTTCCTCACAGAACACCCTGCAATAACTGTCCACTATCTACCCCCCTCAAACAAGAACTACATTTATGCTTGCTGGGCTCCTGCCAGGTTAGGTTTAAGGAATATAGATTTGGTGCATCTTGCCATTCCCATGAGCAGCAGTCCGTGCATCCTAATTGGGACTACTCAGTTATGTAGGCTGCTATAGATACTTATACCTAGTTTGGGTTCCTCACAGAACACCCTGCAATAATTGTCTACCATCTACCCCCTCAAACAAGAGCTACATTTATGCAAGATCCAACTGCTGGAGTTGGTTTAACCCAACTGCTTCATTATGTCACCCTCATCTACTAATATGAAGTGCAGATGCAACATTCCTTCTATTGTTCAGTCTCCCTCCATGCATTCCATTATACACAACCTTCCCCGATTAACAGAGCCACCAAGATTTGTAAACTAATAGCAAGCTACCATTTTGTAGGGTTATTGACAGTCACATTGCTCATGCTACAAAATTTTATTCATGACTATAATTTGGTATTCTTAAAAAAAATTCAATGGTTCACACAAGTATGTTTTTAAAATATTACTTATGAAGAAATAATTCTGACCAAATATCAGCATTCAAGAATAATTTTTCACGAAAGTGACATCTGACCACTGTGCTGGGGTGAGGGATGTGAAGAGCATTTATGTGTAAGGTGCTGTTGGGCATCTCTGCAGCAGAACCATTCTGTACCTCATCTCCAAACTATAGGTCCACCTCTTGATGGTTTTTGTTTTCATCTTGGGTGGTCATTGGTCCGTTTCGTCTATGCTTTCCTCCCCCACCATAAGTGTTCCTGGCAATTGCATACATACCATTTTGAGTGGGAAAGCTTGCCCCTCTCCCAATCAGGGCTCACAGAGACTTGTAAAGACTACTACTAAGATTCCAGGTCCTGGAGGTAAGCTGTATTTTGGGGCAAACCTCTCACCTTAATTATGCCAAGGATGGGGTGACTTTGGCCTATCTTCCATATACATACCAAATATGGATTCTACCTTGAAAACCAAGTATAGATGTGCTTTTTTTTTCTTCTATTTTTACTTGTTCTGGCACTTCCTTAGTATGTATATCCAACATAGGTCTACCTTAAAAATTGAAGGAGTAATTTGTGAACAAATACTTGCAAAAAGTGCCCTTTATACAAAAGTTCACCAAACACTAGCCTTCAATGAGAAATGCATTGGTTTACTAAAGTTGTTTAGTGAAACAAGTGTGACCAGTTTCGAGTTAAATGTCTACCCTGTGGAAGCTTCATATTCCTTACTGGCATATGTCAACACTAAATTTTCCTGTCACTATTCTATGCCTAAGAATTCAAACTGTAAATCACAACTTGTGGTAGTCTGTCACGGGCATTCTTTGTACCATGCTGCAAGTTCTTCAATATTGTGATGGATGAGAAAACTCCAGGCTTTTGCATAGAACTGATCCTGCATATATTTTTTTCACGATCTTCCAAATCACCTACGAATTACTTTCACAGCAATCGGAAAAAGGGTAAAATAAAAATAATGGGTACCTCAATTAATAATAGTATAGGCATATATCAGTCAAATCTGACATACTGGTACATTTCTGTTCAATATGCACCATGTCAAGTCATGTGGCATTGTAAAATGTTGAACTCCTTTACAGACTTTGGACACCAGCACCATCCAACCACTTCTCACCACGAGGTGATTATGCATGGGAGAAGGTCTTCAGAGGGTCTTCACTTCCCTTGCCCCTTACTCCCCACCCAATCCATGCAATACTGCAACTTTATCACCAATGCACATTTCATGAAATGATGTTCCCTTAGTCTATACATTCTTCTGTATCCCTATCACCCGTGCATGCTTTTTTGCTAGTTCAACATTCTGATCACAAGCTCTTGTGGTTTTATCCATCCCATTCAATTCTTTGCCTACACTCCCAGCACCAACAGATATGCTTCCTCCCATGAAAATCTTGTGTATATTCTTGTAACATGACTGTACCAACTTAGTTCTGTTCTACTTCCTCCCATATTGTACTGGAAGAAATGCAAGAATGAATACCACACACTGACAGGACTTGCAACCACTTCCAAGGGTTAAAGAAATTTTGTCGTCTGGGCTCCTGTTCACTGTGGGCGTAGGATGACGAGACACGTAGAGGAAGCTACCAGTACCAGTGTTGGAGATATTAGTGCAAAATTGGTACTGGAAAGTGCATCATGGTGCAGGGCTGGGAAAAGAAAAATCAACAAAAATAAAAAATAAATTAAAATCCCACCAAGAACGAGGCCTTGTGTGCCACCAAACCATCCTATTAGAGTTTCCATTCCACCAATGCATTTGTACAATTTGCGACCTCTTGTTCTCTTGCAGTAGACCTAGAAAATTCTAGCCATAGCCATCTGGATGGCACCCACAATCTTAGAGACTACTATTGTGTCTGAAACAAATTAGTGCTGGACAGCACAAGAAATGTTGCATCTTCTATGATGAAAGTGAATGGTGGAAGATTGGTATTGGATGAATGACAAAACTTAAAGGATGGGGATGGGGGTTGCCCTATCATAAAAATGGTTGATTGATTTATGAAATTTTTGGCTCAAGGGCCAAGCGCCGGAGCCGGTAGGCCATTCAGCGCTCGTAAAAGTGTGGGGTAAATCAGCTCTGGCTGGGAAAAGGTTATCTTTGCTGTACTGCCTTTGCCTTGAGCACTGTAGCAGGATGGACAATGGAAGATTTTATGTGCCAAGGTAGGAGTGTAAGTAGATCGTAATGTATATGTGCTTTGACTGCCACCTCCCTGGGGATAGGTCTTTGGTATGCATCACTACACCCAAAATTTATTGACTTACCAGATTCTGTATGGTCATTCTGCCATCTTAATTTTAAATTTTAGAACCGAATTTGTCAGCTTCAGAGAGTAATTTGTTCAATGTTTCTGTATGATGTGGTAATTGTACAAGAGAATCATCTGTAGACAGTGCAATACTGGTGACAAAAGACACAACAATGCCATAACACCTAGGTTCTCGTTCATGAGGAGCTAAGATGAGAGGAAGGGGTAATAGAAAGGAGTGGAATGGGTGGGAGCAAGTACCTTCGATTTGACTACCTCTTTTATAAGGTGGAAAAAAGCTCTTGGTATATAGCATACATACATGTATAGACAGAACAAAAAATGGTACACTGTAACTACAAGGCCACATATGTGTCTTGAAGTAGAACCATGACTAATGCTGAACATACATATCACTTATAATAATCACGAAGAACCCACAGTCGGAATAAAAGGAAACTTTAGAAGAAAGTGCAACTTCTATCTTTCGGCTAATAGCTATAGCCCTCTTCAGAAATATAGGTTACACTTTCTTCTAAAGTTTCCTTTTATTCCGATTGTGGGTTCTTTGTGATTAATACATATACCAAAGGCTTTTTTTCCCCTTACACGGGGGGGTAGCCATAAAGAAAAAAGCATAAAAACCACTCCCACCCATTCCATCCCCTACACACTCCCCTCCACCCTCCCTCTCATGCTAAACAGATGCCAAAATTCTCCCCCTTATTGCATGATGTCCCCAACAATTGAGCCCACAAATTTTTTTTGCTATCTTCTAAAGGTTAATTTTTGCTAATAATCTATCCTGATGGCAATTACACTCTTTCGGGGGCTACTAGCTTCTTTTATTCACCTAAATTTTATCCCCTTGCTAACTGTCACCCAAGGATTAATACTCAACCTCACAAATGACTGATTAACAACAACCCAGCATAGCAACTGCAGAACAGTTACCAAGATCACTCAGCTTCCTTACTCTAAAGACAATATAAAGGAAGCTTCCTCTTAAAAATCACAAAAACTCCAGATAAACACAAATCGAGAACAACATTGAAACCAAATAGCAAAGTCCCACTGGGAAGAACTATTCCCAACCCTTACTTCTGATATTTGTACTTCAACCCACACATAACAGAAAATGAGAAAATAAACAAGACTTGTAGCAAGGTCAGGTTTTAGCCAGCTAATTAATCCAATAGTTCATAAAAACCACTCAACTATGCCTTGCTGGGCTGGTTCCATGCACGATTCTACAAACTACACTTCTGGATTATGGGATGCACTAAAGCCACCCTAACAGAACATTTATATATACAACCCTAGATGAACACAAGAGGCACACACTTTACGCAAAACCTTTCAATCCTATCCATTATATTGGTACCACCAATGGAATACAAAATGAACACACTTGCAGCAAACTAAAACATAAACACCCTACCATCTGCACCGCACACCAAATCTATTTAGTAACAAAACAAGCACTCCAAGATACATCTTACACTCCTGATGACATGTTTTTCCTGTGACGAGATAAGAGCCACAATAGCTTGGCTGCTTTGATACCACTACCATCCTGCTTTCAAACTTTATCAACAGAGGCTTGACCACAGATACAATCACAAGAAATGCTGCACTACACAACCCCATAATAGTTACCCAAAACATCTGAAGTGACCAACTGGTGTTTACTGCAAGCTATTTTGGAGCTGTGAATCTCCTGTACCAATGCACCTCCAAATTTATAGGGTTTGATGGCAGGCCACCATTGAGTAGGCACCTATTGTCCCTACCCAGACAACAATCTTTCGCATGACTTGTAGAACAATCCTGCAGTTGCTGCCACTTGTGAATGGGTCTACTGCTAGAGACCTGGGTCAATAGGAGGATTGACCTGTTGTCAGTCACTAAACACAATCCCACCCCCCACCTTTTTAATAAAGAAGTTTTTTGAACGGTCATCATATTATCCTTGACATGGAATATAATTTCAACCTATGCAACCAACCCAAAAACTTCAGCAGTTTTTCCTCAAAGTTGACAGAGAAGAGCATATGCCAATAGGAGTGGCCGTGGCTCAAGTTCTTGCCTACGCAATTGGACTGCTTGGGGGCTGGCAACAGTCACTGCAATGAATTAAGAGAATAATGCAGCCTTAAGAAACCTGTGATTACTAAGATACAAGTCCTGAATTGTGCCGCATGTGTGCATACCTATCCTAAACAGACACACCACAGGGATTACCAGGGGCACCTTTATCAACATGGTATAAAGATAAGAGGGGAGAAATGGTTTATGGATGGGTTATTTGATTCAGCCATCCCTCTTGTAAGGGGGAAAATCTTTAGTAATATGTATCCCCAGAAATATGAATGTTGTTATAAGAATGGATAGTGGATAATGTGTTGTGGTGGAATCCTGATGGGGTCAGCTATTCATGAAGAGGTTTTGGCATTTGGAAAAAAAAAGGAAGAATAAAGATACAATTACTATATTGTGGAATGCTGATGTGGATTCAATAAACTTATGATCAAGAACAAGGTGAATGGGTGGTAAAATGGCTTGTATACACAAGAAGACCTATCGAGTAAGGAAAGGAGTGCTGACGATGGGAGTGCGTGAGGGGAGCTTTTAAATGGTAGATATCCTATAGCTTCCAAAGGTTTGCAGTTTATCTTTTATTTTCAACATAATAAGCAGGGTTGGGTCCAAGTACATGTACTTTAAAAATTAAAAGGCACTTGTACTCAAAATACTTTAGAAATACCAAGTACAAACAAGTATATCATCTAAGTCATACTGTATATGTATTCTAGTGAACTTTGTGATGATGCTATTGAGTAAATGCACTTATCTGTTATTTCTATTTATAAAACTACCAGGTATATTATTCATATGAAACAAGGTACAAGTTTTGATGCCTTGATACTTACCTTTATATTCTGCATCAAATTTAATTACTGACATGAGAAATATAGCCAGTCTTTTCGATTTGCACCATAGGGAAAATCAATTATTCAAGTCATTCATAAAGGATGATTATTTTGTTATGCAATTCTGTGATAAAAGCAAACTTCCATTTCACAGAATCCCACTCTTTAACAACGTATACACGAAAACTACTTTTGCACTTCACAAATCTTGAGTTTTTTTTTTCACAAAGTACTTGTACTTAATTACATTAAGTACTTGGACTAAGTACATAGCAAAATGTCTGTACTTGAAATATATCCAGGTGCTTAGATTTTGACTTGAGTACAATCGCCTGTACTTGGATCCAACCCCGTTAAAAGGTTGCCACATATCGGGCCACACCGTAAAAGCAGTGAGGCAGGATTGGGAAGACCCTTTATCCACGAAATGCTGAAGTGGGTGGGGCACAACTACCCCCTTGCATGGGAAGGTGGGGGGAGTCTTTGGTACATATAACCACCAAGAAATAACTGGCCTGAAAACAGACACCATCTGCCAAGACATGCACAATCATGAAGTCAACATGTGATCTTACACTGCTTAACACAAGGTACAGACAGCAATCCAGAATTTCTCTTCAGTGGCTTGGGGAGGGGGCCAGCCTAGGGGCTTACCATTTTATGTTGGGGGCACAGGTCTCCTGCAAGAGAAAATAACATCCGATTGAACATCAAACCTCGTAATTGAGCTCTGCCGACATGCTGGTTTGGTGGACAAAGAAAAAAAGATGAAAAATTGTATAAAATAAAAAAGAAACCTGAAGGTAACAGACCATTTTATTCAGGTACACATAAACTAAGGTTGTTGTACAGGAATGTTGCTGTGTCCGTCAAAAGTTACTAGATCTGACTAAACTATCCAAACTTGACATAAAATTAAGGGTAAACCCTAAACATTAAAGTACCTTACATTAACATTTATGATGACAGTCTGACCACACTGTACAACATAAATCATCTTCCAAGTTTTCCATGAAATGTTTCATACAAACCTCGACAAGTCTTCTCACACAGTCGTAGGGCAACAAACAAGATACTAACACAATGCCCAAGCATACCCTTCCACTGGATGCAGTGGTTTCACTGTGCAAGTGTGACAACACGTACTTTTAACTTTGTGGAACTTAGAATATGGCTCGTTCACGTTGGCATACGTAACATATTGAAGTTCCTTTACAAAAAATGGATGAATTTCATCCATACTTCATTCAATGACAAATAAAATTCACTACAACTGCAAACACTTCTGAATTTGCCTATCCATAGTATACACAACTAAGCATAAAGTCTTCATATCTGCTTTCTAAGCATTACTTGGCAATTATGCCACATCACTTCTGTACACGAACACTATAGCATTCATCAGCTCTGCTTGTCCAATTCAGAACTTTGTCTTCCACATGTTCAATACTTGCGCGAATTTGACATTGGGAATCTTTCAAACTGAGTTAGGCTGGAATTAACTGTAAGAGGCATATTCCCAAGGGAAGGTGTAATGGGCTGTGAAACATGGTGATAGTCCATTCGTAGCAGCTCTGTCATAGACATATTGCTGCTGCCAATGTTCGCACTTCGGCTACTCATTGACGGACCATTGTTACTCCATCTGCAAAAACAATAACATGCTTTACTACAGGTAATACAACAACAACACGTTCTTTTATCCATCGCATATACACTGCAAATCTAGTTGCCACCCCTCTATCGTAAACCCTACCTACATGCTAAGAACCAAAAGCTTTCACATCACCTACCTGCTACCTCCTCCCATGTTCCCTGACCCTGACGTTCCACTGCCGCCACCTCCAAGAATACTAGCAGCATTGCCGCTGTAGCCTCCCTTGCCATCTGTGCTTCCTCCTGACCGCCACGTATCCCCTCCACCACCACTGCCACTACCGCCATACCTGCTCATATTACCGCTAATTACTGCCTTGCTGCTAGAGTACATTTATTATCTAAATCTAACCTGTTTAGTCCTTAGCTACATGTACACACACTCTCACATACCAAACTAACCAAGAACAATTTACCTCTCCCTGGGTCTCTCTCTTCCACCTGCTGGTGGTGGAGGGCCCCTATATTCTCGCTCTTCTCTTGGTCCAGGGCGATCCATCCCTCTCCTGTCTTCCCTATCGCGCACATCATGTCGGTGCTCATCGTACCTG
The DNA here is from genome assembly GCF_046742065.1 of Oratosquilla oratoria. Lineage (NCBI taxonomy): Eukaryota > Metazoa > Arthropoda > Malacostraca > Stomatopoda > Squillidae > Oratosquilla > Oratosquilla oratoria. Next base: position 43,920,550 of record NC_134804.1, on the reverse strand, counting down.
CTACTGCCACCACTGTTTCCGTAGTTGTTGCGCCCCGTCGGCAATATTGTATGTCTCACATCTTTGAGCATTTTGGGGGATTGTCTGGTCTGAGGCTCCCTAATAATAATAATAATTGATATTAGTAAAAACAACCATTACAACCTAGTTCCTCACTTCATAACCCTTCACTGACCTGTTACATCTCTCTACCCATCAATATCCAAAGCAATTACAAAATTCAACATGTTGAGACATTGATAAATTACATAAATCATTAACTTTTAACAATTGCCTTCTACAAACTGTAGCCCAATTTTTCTGTGTGTGCGTGTCTGCGCACATGCGTTTAAGAGTTTCTGCATGTCATTCGCCAGTTTGGGATCACAGGTTGGACACATGATCAACATCACCCACGTCCATGAGAACTACTCATATATGGCCCAACTCATGGGTAATGCTGTGACCTTACACCAACTCCTTTCCTGCCATTGTTGAAGTGCTGGCTTGCAGTGCAGCGATGCTTAAATCATTTCGGCCCTGGGCAGTACTAAATTACACTGCTGAATTGGCGGTTGAGTTGCAAGTGTGAATTAGTGTGTGTGCAATGTCTCTCCTAACTTGGGGCTTACACACAAAGGGTCATCTGTGTCCACACATGGGAACACAGTTGCAGAATTTTTTCCCAACCCCACCACAGGGGATCTAGGGTAAATGCAAATAAATGACATGTGCCTCTGGTTCATAGGGGGTTATTTCATAAAGTCCAAGGGCATCTTCCCCCTTATAAAGTATTGGCTACATGTTACCATGCAGTCAATACTCGGAAGTTAACACAGATTCTCTAAGATCTGATGTCTAATGACACAAGAACCCCAAATCTACATGGGGCAATTGAAAAATTTGTGGCCTATGGTAGGACACAAGATACAGACTTGTAGCCTTTTTCAAATAAAATCTAATCTTTCATAAGTTGGTATGAGAATTTTCAAGCCTTTAATGTAATATATATATTTACAGACGGTCGACTTGGGACAGTAAGGTATTGTAGAGATAATGGACAAAATTGGTCATCAGGCAGTCTTTCAATACCTCAACATCAAGGGTTTAACTCCAAAAGGAAATTCATGAGGACATGGTGGCTACTGTACAAGACAATGCTCCTTCATACAGCATGGTTAAAAACTGGGCAGCTGATTTCAAATGGCAGGGACAGCCTAGAAGTTGACCCTCATCAAGGAAAGCCTGCCACTGTCACCACTCAAAAAATCATCAAAAAAATCCATGACCCGTTTCTCACAGATCATTTGACTGAACATTTTATTGTGCCAGAGTTGGATACCTCCCAGGAATGTGTTCATGCAATTATCCACAACCATCTTGAAATGACAAAGGTCTCAGATTGATGGGTCCCAAAACATCTTGGACCTGATCAGAAGCAGCTGCAATGCAACATGTCAAAGAATCTTGCCATTTATGATGCTGATCCACTTTTATCTAATGATTTGTAACCATGGACAAGGCTTGAGTTCACTACTTTCAGCCCGAGTTGAAAGAACAATCAAAACAATGGAAGCATCGAGGACCTCCAGCTCCAAAGAAGGCAAAGTTGGTGATTTCTGTAGGAAAGGTGATGGCTTCCACTTTTTGGGATTCTGAGGGGTACTACAGGTGGATTATCTGACAAAGGGTCAATCCATTACTGCACCATACTATGCTCACGAAAACACGTAAGCACACAAATCCACAGTGGCTCTTGCTGCCATACATTATTGCAGCTTCCAGAACACAGAGGTCAACATCTTGCCAAGGATAATGATGTCACTGATGCTGCCGAGTTGTATTTGGAAGATCAAGACTCAAGCTTTTATGAAGTGGGAATCCGTAAACTCCACGACCATTGGAATGTGTATCAATTTATCACAAATAAATTTTGTACCTTATGCCATGAATTTCTCAATCACCCCTTGTATATAGGGAAGCAGCCCCAAAGACTGGTCTATGGATTGGGCCACGAAATAAAGCATGAATAAATCAAGTTAAAAGCATGACGTGAGGCATCATATGACATGGCCGCGGAGTAACCAGGTACAGACATCAAGACTCACTATGATAAAAGTGTCTTATTGCACTACTCTCAATGAGAATGTGACTAGGAATGTGAGGCACAGAAGTATGAGGCGTGCTCAAAGGGTTTTAACATGTACAAAGTGGGCATGAGCTTTAATTCTTGCCACCTTCCTCAAGGGGACTTGTAGTACAAAAGAGAAACTTCTATTTTAATGGTTTTTTACTGTATTACACACAAAATTTAGATTTCCACAACCTTCAGACAAAACCCCAGCCCTTTAGTTCAGTAAACCTAGAGTCAGCTGCGTTTCCAACCCCTGCACCCATTTCCTTTACCACTTGTCAATCCTTTGCCAAACATCTACCTTGATCCAACCTCGACTGTCTATCATGCTACTGTATTTAGCACCCCAACTCCAGCCCACAAAGCTTTCACTACTTTCTTTTATCCTTGCTCACATTCATTTAAGATGTAAATAAAATACATGTTTAAGGTATGTCATTTATACAGCACACAATACACTGCATTAAAATTCTATCAACCTACACACCCAATTTATATGAATTATCTTTCCTAGGGCAACCTAATCATAACCATTCATAAGCACATTCAACCAATTGTATATATTCTTAAACAATTTCATTGTACCAACCTGCGGGGCTCGTCGTCATATCGTCCTCTGTTTTCAGGTGCACTTCTCTTTCGATCTTCAAAGAATTCTCTTCTGTCTCTGTCCTCAGCAGGACGTTTGACTGGTCTCCTGGTCTCCTCGTATCTGTTGGTATGTACAGGAATCATTCTTCCACTGGTGCGGCACAGAAGTTAGACTTAGGAACCCAAATTTGCGTCTCGTAAATACAAACTATGCATACAAGTACCTCATCTGTTGTCTTCGCAGTTCCTCTCTCTCTCTTTCAAGTTTCTCCCGCTCTATTCTTTGCTGCTCTCTCTCTAGTCTTAGGAGTTCTTGTCTCTGTCGCTCTAACTTGCCCCTCTCGTACCTCAGTTTCTCCCTCTCTCTAAAATTTTAAACACAGTTGAGTACATAAAAACATTAAACTTTAAACAAAAATGCTGCTTCAGTTTTATATATCTCTAAAGCTTCCCTTGACAGCATCATTATAAATAAAGTTGACTTTGCTTTAAAAGTTACCATGATTTCAAATACTACTTACAAAGAATGGCCCTGTCACAGTATATACACACTCTTCACCATTTATCCATCCCACACTCAACCATAACCCATTTGTTGTCCTTTTTATCTGAGTTCCTTATGGATGACCCGTTCCTTTGCCGCTATCTAAGCAATGCAACATGAAAACACCACAGCAGATCCAGACAACTGAACCTGGTTTACCAGTTTAATGACATGGCAATCTCCCTTCCTCCTCCACTCAAGAATTTACATCCAGAACACTTCCAATTTTCCTTTTGGACACAACTACATTCTTGCACTCAACTATCCTCCCACTAATGACCCTGGATCATGTATACTTGCATGTCTTTCCTCTTAAAACAATTTGTCACGGCTCTTTTAACTGCATTGTTTGCTAACTTGAGGGGACGTCCTAGGATGAGGTGGATGGATGGGGTGAAGGGGGCTTTGGGGAAGAGGGGAATGTCTGTTGAGGAAGGAAGGGAGAGGACGGAAGACAGAGGTGAGTGGAGAATGGTTGTATATGGATGATGTTGTGACTGCATGAGGAGGAATGGGCGGGGAAGTGGGGGGTGGGGTAGTATGTGTGAGTAAATTTTGACGCAGCCCGAAGGGATTTCTCCCCGTCCTCGCCTTATATGCAAAGGGGGACGGAGAGGGGGGGTCGCCGATTAAATGAAGCGGCCTCGCTGTGGATGTACTGTGTCTTGCGACACTGCTTCTGACCCAGGGCGGTGGGCAGGGTGCAGGGATGACCCGTCATCCAGGAGGTGCTCAGATGAGAGGAAGGGTGGGAGGGGTGTGGAGTGTATTTAGGGATGAAATGGGTGGGAGTGTTTTTATGCCTTTCCCTTTTTGGCTACCTCCCTTGGAAGGGGGAAAAAAGCCTTGGTATATGTATGTATGTATGTTTGCTAACTTTCCAAGCACATCACTGCTACACTACTTCATCCACAGACATACTCTTATGACTTAGATCCAACACCATTACATTCAGATTCTTTCAAAACTCCAATTCCATCATTCCAACACACTTTGCACTACCAGGGCCAAATAAACAAATCCCAATACCTCCTAACTATACAATTCTACATTACAGGTTCTACTTTCCCTTCTCTCCACTCAAAACACCTTATCTACCACCATTCCAACAACCCCATATGGACCCCTTCAATTACCATACATGTTAAGACGACATATAGAACTGTAATATCACCCACAAGATGGGATTACTGATAAACTAGTGACCAACATCCCTATCTACATATTCCCAACTTGGTATTTTTTATTTAATGTAGTTTCATCCATCATTCTCTAGTTACCAACCTCCTTTTTTTCTTTGGCTACATCCTCGTGCATACAGACAACATAACTAAGGTTCCTTTTGTCCTTCAAGTCATCTTCTAACCACACATGGGAACAAGTAACTGCATGATCCCCCAAACTTCATGTATACATCTAAATAACATTGTAAATTGCCCAAATTAAGAAAAAGAAAGAAAAAAAGTCACCTCTGCAATCTTTCCGCTTCCTCTCGTTGTCTCCTCTCAATATTGCGTTGCCTCATTTCATCTTCTCTCCTCCTTCGTTCCTCTTCTCGTAGAATTCTTTCTCTAGCTCTCATTCGTTGACGCTCTCTCTCCTCCACTATCTTGGGTGGAATATGCACATTCTAAGACATGCAAAAAGTCTGTAGTGTTTACACTTAAATACTCTAAATAAAATTCACATACTTGATCTTATCTCAAATATCTCTACTACATAAGATGAATTACTATACCTGTCTAAGGTTTAATACATCTCTGCGAGGCGGAGTTCTTCGTCGGAAAGTGCCTCCTCTATTATCATGTCGTCTCTCATAGGGAGGACGAGCCGGTCTTACACTTCGACGTTCCTTGTCACGGCTCCTCTCCCGGTCACGTTCACCTTCTCTAAGTTCTGGTTTGTCGCCTTCTTTCTTCTCTCCCTCCTTCTCCTTCTCCCGCTCCTTCTTTGCACCATCTTCTTTCTTGTCACCCTCTTTCTTTTCACCTTCCTTTTTCTTGTCTACAGCATCTTTCTTTGCGTCTGGTTTGCGACTTGACGATGAGGACGACGAGGATGTTGTGGATTTGTTCCTTGAAGGCCCACCAGGCTCACCCTTGGCCTAGGGTTAAGGAATAATCAAATAAACAACATGAAATATGTTTGATGGCTTCAATTATTTGTTGCCCACAAGTTTCACTTAAATGGAAAACCCATATCCCAGAGGCCGGCAACCGTCTCAGGGGCCCTCCTACAGATTTCTCGGGGAAAATACTTTGGAATGTTGTCTATTTTACGGGTGTGGAACAGTTCTTATGCCACTGGCTGAAAGTGGTAGAGGGAGGAACATGATTGCCAATTCACCTATGTGTGAGGAAGGACAAGAAACAAAGATTAAGCAAGATCTTTGGGCCCATTCCAGTGTCACACTTCTCCGATATATCAAACGACTCCCAAAACCTATGAAAAATTTTGAAGGAATCTCTCCATCTGTACCTTTTCTTCTCTAATTGGCCTCCCTTTCTTAATTTACTTCCAAAACATTTTCTATTACTTTCAAAATTTTGTCAAACCCTTCCCCAATTTCACATAACTCTTTTTTGGGATGCATCAAAATATCAAACATATTCCCTCATCCCCCACCCACTCCCATGCATCACAGCATCACCCATACACAACTATTTTCTACTCACCCCACCTTCTGTTTTCTCCCTTCCTTCCTCAACAGACATTCCCCTCTTTCCCAATGTCCCTTTTAACCCCATCCATCCATCTCATCCTTGGTTGCCCCCTTATGTTCACTCTACCCACACCTCGTTTATTAATCATTCCATGTGTCCAAACCATCCCAATACTACTCCAACACTATTTCCAAACTCCTTTTCCATCCCTGCTTTTCTCCTCTCCTCATTTCTCACTCTATCCAACCTACTAACTCCTGCCATACTTCTCAGGTACTTCATCTCGTATTTAAACCGCTCCTCTCTTATATTGCATGTTTCTGCCCCATACAAAACTGTAGGCATGATCACTTCATATAATCTCCTCTCAGCATCATTCCCACATCTTTCTCATTACACTATTCAATACCTCAAGGCTTCTCTCAATCTACATTCTACCTCCACTCCTTTTCCCACCACATTTTCACTCAAAGTATCAAAAGCTATCTACTTCCTCCAGTCTCCCCCTTAACCCCTTCCATACGGTGCCGCATACATAAGCAGCATGAGGAGCAAGTGGATATGTGAGGCTGCCATATCGGTGTCTTGATTATATTTATTGTAGTTGCCCCTGCGTAATGACATATTCTCTAAACTATCTTCATCACATTTTCTATGGTTATCAAAATTCACGGGTGATAGAGAGAACGATCGATACAAGTGGCGACTATATTTTATGATGTGAGTATTATTACGACACATCGTACGTCTGGCAGCTAATGCTGCCCGCGAGATTTTGGCCCGGAGTGAAGAGATTAATACTCGATTCCAATTTGTTGTTATATTCTCCCCTTCTACATCCCATCACATTACTTTTACCCACATTTATCTTGAACTTTCTTCTTTGACACACCTTTCCAAACTCTGTCACTAACTTCCTTAATCCCTCCTCTGATCCTGCCACAAGTGATGTCATCAGCAAACAACAACTGGCTTATCTCCCGTTTTTCTTCATGTTAACCACCTCCAATACCCAGCCATTTCCCTTGCGTTTACTTCACGCACTGCCCCATCCATGTAGATTGAACAGCTAAGTCACAATTAAAACTGCATAATAATATGCATCAATAACCAGTACAGGGAAATTTGTTTCGATATGGCAATAAAGTGGGCCTTTCTTCAAACCAGAATTTTATTGTACAACCAGTAGGAGAAAACACAAGTCAAAGTTTAGCAGTGTCTGAGGTGTTTCACATTGAATGTTAATGTTAACAGCTACCTGCACCTTCGGCATCTTTTTTTTCTGTTAATGCCTTTCATGTCCTTGTTGGAGAAAGGTGAGTGGGTGGGGGATCTACATCTAGTTTGATTTTATGAAATTATTATTTTCCTACAAGTAGTGGGTTTGAAACTAGTCGATAGTACATTACTGCTTTGTTGTTTGCATTGTTTAGGTGGACGAGTTACAATATATATATATATATATATATATATATATATATATATATATAAAATCCCTGCAACAACAATACAATTACAGAAGACCAAATACTCACCTTCTCCACCTGAATCATCCTCCCATGTAGCTCCGTGTGATTGAGTTGAGTGATGCACTTGCCAGCATCCTCACTGCTTACCATGGTAACAAACCCATAGCATTTAGCTCCAGGCGTTTTGGCATTCGTAACTATCTTGGCTGACATCACCTGAAGCAAATCATGAGACAGTATGGGTCACTACAACAGGAAAAACCCATAATTGTACAATATTTCTACACGAACTAGGTCTTTCATATTCAGATAAAATCCCCTTTAAGGTTGTCAACCCATCTACTCTACCAGGTCCATTTAGCCACTCACCCCTACACTGGATAAATAATACACACACATACCAACGGCTTTTTCCCCCTTATAAGGGAGGTAGCAGGTCAGAGGCATAAATCTTCTACCACCCATTTTATCCCAACATACTCCACTCCCATTCACCATCCCCCTTTTTTTTCTAATGCAAAATAATAAAGAAATTGGCGACTGTTGATATAGCTAAGCCTTCTTCAAACATCAGCTCCATACAATCTCACTGGTAAAACCACTTGCAACATATTCTATGCATCCATCCCTAAATACCCTTTCCTTGTACATTTATTCCATTCATTTACCTACTTCACTAAATCACTTCCACATCTCTGCTCGGTGCACCATTCAATTAGTCACAATGGTTTGCTATATCTATATACCAAGGGCTTCTCTTATAAAAAAGTAGGTCAAGGCATGCACCCATTCCTATCCACTACCCATTTCCCTCTACCTTAGCTACTCATTGACAAAACTTTCATCCACACTGCATTACATACACACATACCAAATGATTTTCCCCCTTACAAGGGAGGTAGCTTAAAATACACACTCACAATGGCACCAAGACCACTCCCACCCCATTCCTACATACTCCACTCCCATCTCCTTCCATCCCTCCCATCTTGGCTGCATTACACCTAGAACAAATCATAGCATCCTACATTTCCATCTATGACAGTCCACTACTAATCTGGCATTTTACCACCAGTGCCTATTTTTCCACTGGTTCTATCAGCTGCCACTATATCTTATTTCCTTGTTTTTGAAGATCATTTAAACCATAACCAGGAATCTTCCCCTCACTTTCTCTTCCCCATTGTCTCATCTTTCACTACATGTCATGTATTAATTTTCATTCTTATCCACATAAAAATCTACCATTGTAAAACGCACAAACAAAAGTGTTCACTTACCTTGCCATACTTCGAGAACACAGACTTGAGATCCTGTGCACGTGTTGTTGTTGCCAGTCCACTAACCCACAGATTCCTGCCACTACCGCTGGAGCCACCTTTACCTTTGTGGTCTATGTGCATAGCAATAAATTAGCTGACAATTAACAAAACATAATACCCTATTACATTTCCCATATTTTTTTCTGTTCTCTCCCAGGGAATGCATCATTAAAAACGTACCTTTGTCATCCTTGACTTTGTCATCTTTCCCTTTGTCATCAATGGAGCTGTCAACATACAAACACCACAAGATTACAGTGAGACAATGGAAGGAATTAAATATAAAAATAAATCATTTTCATGTTCCAATGACAAGTTTTCAATAAACCTAAGACTATATCTCATTTAACATACATTTTCATTATGATCTAAGTAATGCAAGAGACTGTAGGGATAATAGTGGAAAAAACTTGTGGTGTTCCAAGCTTAAAATTCCCATTTTCTGATGCCACTTCCAGGTCTTGCACCTGTACGTCAAACCGTAAACTTTCCACAATTTTCATTTCTGCAGGCATACGCACACACACACTCCACTTAGTCCATCAAATAATCCAAGGGATCTCCTCTCACTTGCCAGGCATTACACTCGCCCACACCTTCAATCTCGACTTTCACAACAGCTCCAAATGTATTCCCACCAAATTCGACCCAGAACGGGCTGTTTCTTTCCTCCCAGGCAGGAAGGTTCAAAACTGCCGAGCTTTCCTCTCAAGCGTGGTCCCACCCACTTGATCAAACAGAGGAGTAACAGTCCCATTAGACGTCCTCAGTCCTACATCTTGTACAAAAAGCAGCCTATGCCAATACCTTTGGCCATTCTACCCTCCCTCTACCATGAAG
>NC_134804.1:43881008-43906008 GCF_046742065.1 Oratosquilla oratoria | reverse complement strand
TTAAAAAAAATCATGCAGTGATCCTGATGGGCACAACCTCATGGTATACAACAGGTGATGTTGATTTCTGTAATCTTGTACAGCATTCAAACAGTGACGTTGCAATGATACCTAAGACCACAGCACAACAAATGAAACTAGCAGAAGACTCGGTAAATAAGATGCAGGTGATCTGCAGTGGCTGATGACTACTAGTTCTCACCAAGAACAGTAGGTTTCCCCCAGCCCCAAGTTCTTTGAGCAACTGTCTTCAAAATGGGGGAGGAGGAGGGATCCTGTGAGTGGGACCAACACCTGGGAAACCAATCATGTACCCCTATAGCTGGAGTTGATAATCATGCTGGTAACATGAGGTACAGAGCACTTGCTGGTTTGATACAAATCTAATCAGCTTACATACATCAAATGTCCTTCCCCAAGGGCAGTTGTTGAATCAAAGCATGCACCAACCAAAACAATGCCATAACCAATTCCATCTCAACATCTTGGGGACAGTCATTCTTTATTTCATGAATTAATTTCAATACCCAAAGGGAGTGAGGGAGTTGTCATACTATGAGTGGTTTGGATAATCCAGTTGTCTGTCAGTCAGACCCTGCTGCATTTCCTTTGGCCTAAGGAGTGTGACATTACAGAGCAACCATTCATATCAGCAATATTTAATTCTCCACAGGAACGTTGCACAACATACTGGCGTAATTAGAAGCATACTGGCCTTGCATTCAAAACTGAAAGACTCATCTTGCATCTCTCAGCTGCCAGCAGTGATTTACCTATCCCAACAGTCCAAGCAGAGCTACATTAACGGCAACTTGTCTTTTAATTGGTAGCATTTGCATGTCACAGCCACAACCCAGGAAAGTTGATCAATTTGGTGGCCTCTAATGAACATCTCGATATAAGTATTGGAACCACAGGGGCAGATATGGTATAAAAAAAAAGGAGGGTTATTACCTAACTTGACTGTATCTTCCATTACTTTCTTCCAAGGATTTTACACGGCTCTGAAGGCATTCTTGCTAAAACCCCAACACTCACAGTAAAATATAAATCAAGTTGATATGAAGTAACAACATGCTTGGCAGAACATCACAAAGAACTTGCCAACAAACTAGTGGTGCTATTTATTTCCTGGTGGAGCTAATAACAGGCACCTGCACAAGATTGTCCTGCATTAAAATCATGATTCATCTTCCTGCAGCCCATCAACTAACAACAAGTATCAGAATGAAGGTCATTCATCAAACCCCACTCCCTGCCAAACATCCTGAAACATCAATGTCTTCACTTCAGTGTAAGGTGTAGTCCCAAGAGAACACTTGATCTTTGGACTTGGCCCAAAAATGTTCAACCGTACTTCAACTTCTAAAACCTGCAGAGTTGACAACCAGCAACTGCTTCCCTCCTACTTTCAGCCAGTAGAAAGTCCCACATTACAATGTAGGTAACCTGTCCATGGTTTCTTTACAAAGAGATCTATGGAAGGTATGGGGTTGCAGTCAAACTCATGGCAACAAATGAACATTTTCCCTCAGTTATGCAGGAAATCTTTAAAGCCTTTTTTTCCCCCAATGAAACACGTCATTAAAAAATTGCCACAATATGTAGTAGGCAATATATTGTGTTCATGGCAGAACTTTGAACAATTTCACAAAGACCACAATAAAAGCAACCATTACTACACACAAGTAAGGAGCAGCAGATCACCTTGCGACCATCAATAACTTACTTGAAATATAAATTTAGCAGTCTTTTGCAAGATCACTTGTTTTATAATTTTGTAGAGGTCATGATAATTTAGTTGCACGTTTCATACACTTGTGCTAAATCATCAGTTATATCACAAAATCTATTTTGACAAGTTCAGTATGGGAAGGGTATATTCCTGGACCTTGTTATGGGTCCCAAATCATCTTTAGTCATATCAAGGTTGTGTTCAGCAGATATCTTGAAGAGGAAGCTGGACAGTTTCCTGTAAATACCTGCTAACCCAGCAGTAGCAAGATGCACTACCAGTTGCCAAGCAGCAACAAATTCAATTGAAGACCAGCTGTGTCAATTATCATCAGGGGTGGCAGAAATGGTGGACCACCACAACTGTGAGGCATGTGTCTATACACCCAATCAAGTAAAGCATGTATGGTGCTCCACTGTAGAGCTTGATGCAGTCATCCTTGAAACAAGTCCACTCTGTCCAGGATAGTGCCTTGTACTGAGCTATCCTGTAACTAGTGGTCTACCAGTGTTCCTTTGAAATCTATCCAGTTTAGTTATTACTTTAATATTGCAACCAGTCGTATTTTTTCTTTTAGTAGACAAGATAGGGTGGAGGGTTAAAATTACGTTTGTGGACTAGTCTTTCACGATTACAATGCCATCCTTAAATACTGAATACTGAACAAGATACGACAAATATCACTTCTGCAACAGCAACAAACAGTACATCACATGTGGCCCAATCAGCCATAGCACCATGTTCAGCAATCCTTTTCTCTCCCATGTTCAGCAATGCCTAATCTCCTGCAGGTAGTGCTTAATGCATACCATAACTTCACTACTGAAGTCTAAAATGTCAGAATTCAATTGTTAAACAAAATGGAATGGCACTAACATGGGTTGTATACAATTGAAATTTATGAAGAGCCATTTCCAGAACGACCATTATTTTTCTTTCATTCTACCAACTTTGCTTTGTTGGACACCTTGTTACAACACAGGCACCTGTTTGAAACAGTCCTGATTAATAAAAATAAATGTGAAAAGCTGTTTATTTATGATTAATAAAAGAAATGTGAAAAGCTGTTTAAAACAACTTTCTCACCATTTATAATGGGTCAGCATAGCACAGCCTTAAATAATGTGTATGGTTGCAACACAGCAAACAGTGGCAAGTATATCCAACATTATTATACTGGAGAAAACAAATTGGAACATTTTAACTGTACTCCAAGCAAAGGACAGTAATGTGGTATCTCTTGATGGTTATTGACTTTGAGTAATGTATCCCAGTGAAAGAAACTGCTCATCACTAAAATCAGCAACAGAATTCCATGTTACAAACAAGGATGACAAAATTACGAGGACAAGTAATCCAACACAATGTCAAAACTGAACAAAGTCATGCCAAACCTGTGAGAATCAGCAGAAATGGCTAGTATATTCCAATAAAAAGTGTTTAAACCCTGAATAAACCATTGTAAAATTTACTCGGCTTCCCAAAAATGGGATTCTTTTTTGCCTAACTGCCTTAGTTCCAAGATAGGGACCAGATTCATGATCCTCAGCAAATTGCACAAAACCCACTCATAAAAATCCTCAATATTGAAAATGGTTCAATTTCAAAATGTTAAGATGTATATCAACAAATAGACATGACCACGAGCTTTGCAATACTGTAAAATATGAAACTAGCAATCATTTCACAGAAAAATCATCTGGTTTCACTATTAGAAAGAACAGACCAAAATGCATATACAGAAAAAGTTTCCATAAGATATGACATGTTGTTGTTGTCGTTCCCTAGACTGTCTGTCCAAGCAGTCCCATCTCCCCAAGTAATGCCACAGCCGAAACTGGGTTTTCCCACAAATCCTTTAAAGAGTGTATGTTGTGTTGTTTGCGTGCATGATTGTGTATAATGCAGTCTTCCATTATGTGTTGCATGGTATGGGGTGAAGTGTTACATCCTGGGCAGCTGTTAACAATGCGGTCATCCAGCCTCTTCTGGAAGCTTAGAAGTGCTGGGTGGTGGCCACACCGCAGTCTGGCCAGGTGGACTGTCCTACATCATCATGTAGAGAGCTTTGGTGGGTTTCACCAGTTTTCATCAGTTTTGATAGAACATCACTGGGTGAAATTACTAGACTTGACATCTAGTGCTATGGTATGGATTAACTCAAGGCTGTATGAAGTGAAAATACACATTTAGAAAAACCAATTTATTCTGGTTACTCCAGTTGAACTTTATGACTATATCCTGCATTGCCCCACATTTGCTATATACATTCTCAATATTTATAAAGTAACTAGTCTCAATTTTTTATAAAGTAACTAGTGTTTGTAATTGGTTAACAGTTTTAGCTAATTTCTAAGCCTTTGTCTTCAATTAATTGCAACACTGACAGCCTATCACCTGCCAATTGTAGGACAAAGCACATTTCTGTTGCCCACTTCTTTGTTTAGCAATGAAACAAAGCTGGTCATCCCAATAGTGGCAGTTCAAGCACAAGTCAGTTACCAACTTGTAATAAATCATTCTAGCACTACTGAGTAGGTATTGCATATTAATGGAAGGATAACTGAACATGTGGATTTAGATTACAAGTTTGCGTGTTAATCATGACCTAACCAAACAACCACTTGCTTGAATTGAGATTAGCTCAAATCTACCAACTCCTGTGAAATCTGGTCTTGCTGGTCTGTCACAAGATTCCTGAAACCATCGAGTCTTCAATCCCCCCCCCCCTTCGGGTGGCAAGTTTTCTGAAGACTTTAATTTTACCAGGCTGCTGCCTTGGGGCAATTTCTTCACGAGCTCTGACCCACAAATAAGTAATACTATATGGCTCTTCTCATCCACAATGATCAGTACTTATGCTTTCGTACACATCACGGTCCAATCTTCATGGTGTTACGTACATTAAATTTGGGTTAACTGTGGTGGCTGTTTGGGTAAAATTTAGATTCAGCATTATTCCAATGGTTATCTTGACAAATTTAAAGGATTTTTTAATTATACAGCTTCAGCAACCACTGGGGAGACTATTCCACATTGATACTGTCTCGTAGTAAAAGCTATTTCTCTAGCCTCCGTACATGCTGTCAATGGAATGTTGGTACAGTTGCCTACTATGCCAAAAATCATGCCTGCCTTCTTTCACTGAATAAAAAATTTCAGTGTCTCAGTCATGCCCTCCCCAACAGCATGGGTAGGTTAAGAAATCGAAGCCAGTCCGGATAATCAAGGCCGTCCATCCACCTGTTCAGTTGCTTGCACTTGCTTGATTTTGTTTGCCAAACTCGTATGTCTAGGCAACCAGGAAACTTGCATATATTCCAGATGGCTTCGGACAAAGGCTAGATAGAGGAGCTTGAACATATCCAGACTCCGGTGCAAGAAGACACGTCAGCCAAGACCCATCGTGGAAATTTCTCTAAATTAATGGAGGCATGGATAGCAAAGTGAACATACCATTTGCTTAAATTACTTAGTGCAATTTTCCCTCCTCATCCCACTACTGTAAGCATACTAAATCCCCTTTACAGAAACAAGCTACAATAAAAGTATAAAAACATTTGTGGTGTTAATCAATCACATTTGCACGAATCAACTAAAAATACTTAGTAACCACGTAGCAAGCGCTGAAACTGTCAGTGGTTTTAGGAAACTGTTAGAAAACTTTATGGATGGGGATGACTTGTGGTAATGGACATGGAACTGTCTAGTGTAGAACTTATGGTTTCTT
Source organism: Oratosquilla oratoria (assembly GCF_046742065.1). Taxonomy (NCBI): domain Eukaryota; kingdom Metazoa; phylum Arthropoda; class Malacostraca; order Stomatopoda; family Squillidae; genus Oratosquilla; species Oratosquilla oratoria. The sequence goes on along the minus strand of NC_134804.1, from coordinate 43,900,543 downwards.
TACAATAAGACTCTTGCCGTCTCCTTTATTCTTGCATGAATATGGATTTCTTGACATTGCATGGGTGTGCTGCCATGGACCTCTGGATTTTTCCCCATTATTACCGACAGGTTACTTCGCAATATACATGTCATCCTCACATTTATCGATAGCCAATGTAAATCAACAGGAGCCGTAATTACTCTTCCCCTCCTATGTACACCCTGTCTATCAGCTCTGTTGGTGACACTGCACCCCTCTTCAGTATAAAATTGGGAAGACAATAAACCTAAAATAATCTAATTTACAATGCACATCACCAGGATAATCATTCCATTTCTTATGTCATTTAATCTGTAGAAAAATTTCATCAAGAATAATCTTCCATGGGCCAAGTCACAGCCTCGAGATAAATCTATCGCAGGAGGGTAGAGAAACAACTTTAACAATCAGAGTAACGAGTTGTAAGTGGAACCATCTCACCCTATATCTAATCTCTCTACTCTCTTTTAGTAAGGAGAGCATTTACTAAAATAAGTATTAACCAAGATAAGCATGGAGTTGAGGAAATACGATTACACGCACTAATTAAAACTGGGAAAATATACGCAATCCGCCGACTCAAACATTGGGCACTAAATCTAATCCACGCGTAATATCGCCCGAGCATAGCGTGAGATGTTGCAATTTGTCCACCATTTCAGGTTTCAACAGTGACAATAACAGCGTTTACGATCCCATTAGGCAACGAAAATTATAAAACACGTCACAATCCAATCTTGCCAAGTTATGAGGATAAAACCGGCGGTCTCGTATTTGTGTACGAACCCGCCATCCCTTTGCCTGCCGAGCCTGAAGCCATAACCACACGCTCGAGCATGGGGCTTGCTTGTATTGCTCGGATATGCAATCTTTTAACACCCCTTGCAAACACTTTCCTTGCTTCGCCGCACAATATACTAGAATCACATTAACAATATTCCTTGGCGACTGAACCACTGCCATTATCTAAACGTACCTCGAAACACAACAATGAATATATATGGGCGGGCACATCCTACCCCGCACACTGGACGTGCTACGGGTTGATACAAAGACCCAAGTTATAAATACATTACCTTTCGCAATCTGTCAATTAACACTGCTTTTACACCAACTTTATCAAGTCCTCGCTTTTCAAGTTCTTGTCTTAAATCGACAACACGAAGGTCATCGAGCTTTTTCAACTTAGCTTGATCCGACGCCATTTCGGTATTCAATATGGCGACTTGGCGCTCTCTGCACTTGCTAGTTGATGCCAAGGGGTGGATCGAAGATCGTCGTATGAAATATATTGAATAGGGGGAAAACAACTTTGATATTAAAAAAAATATTTAGAAAAAATACATCATACTCATAAAATATTTGTAATTCTTAGAATTAAAACGAAAGCTGAAAAATATAACTTGTATAATGTAAGTTAAAATTGACGTTGGACATGCGCAGTATATGATGTTGTATCGTTTTATTTAATAACATGTTATTTTATATGGTATGTATTCAGAATACTTATACATTTCTAGATGAATAAGTCAATAAAGTGCGCTACAACTTTAAAAGGAAAATAATATAACCATATACTCGTATTTCTCTAAGGAAAACATTATTCAGTTTTAATATAATTAATCAGTAGTTCTGCAATTGTACTATTATACTACTAATGGCATATATAATGGATTAATTTAATCTAATCTAATGTTGAGTGCCTTCAGTTAAGCAGCTTCTCCATCACACACCATGCCTGCACGAACAATTAATAATATCGTCTCATTTTATCTCACCTGCCTACTCACATGTGCATGAGGCACATGGAAGACGTGGAAATATGATAAACAATATATTTTTCATAGTAATCGTTATTTGTGCATATGTTCTGAGATACTGGGTAAGGATCCATGACCTGAGTGAAAATTTAATAACGTCTTAAATTTCTTGTCGCTATTGTTGGCCGGGACGACAAGGCCTGGCTAGACGACGTAGGCCCATGAATCAGGTACCGAACAATTGCTTGGCGAGGCCCTTCCTATATTACGAGACCCACACCGTTGTCTATATTCTGAAAAGCAACGATAAAATTAAGTGTGGTCCAACAGATACTTGCATTATTATTTGTGAATGAAATACAAATAATTGGCCAGTATCATTATTTAGTAACATCGTGACAGGGCGTTTTCTCCCTTGGCAGGATCACTAGGTGAACGCACATACGTACACACGTATGGTTCCTGAGATGGGCATATATTTAGTGAAATGATGATGAAATGATTCAAAATTGTTGAAATGACGGGTCATTTCGTTGAGTGAATTCACAGAAAGACCCATTTGATACTCATCGTTGGATTCCGAAAATTAAGAGTCCGGATCACGATTCTTACATCCAACACAATTTAACATGTCTTTCTTTAACTACTTCAGCGTGCATGTACATCTATGTGCACATACATATACCCCTAGTTTACTTAATATAAGAAAACGACGGCATCAGTAGGCAACAGAACAGAAGTGCGCAGTTTTAGATGGTGGAACATGATCGATGACAACGGCGATGCTGTGGTCCTACTGAAGGTCATTCAGTGGTTCTCAATTCTTTCCGGAAACGAAGTGCCACTTTGTACCTTACGATACCAGATTTCTTCACTTCCTCAATTTTGAATTGCTATGATTTTCACCATCATATTTATGGAGGCGACTTGCGAAAATAAATTGAGTAGTTGATTGCAATAAGAAGGATAATTCTATATTCAGTTGTTAGGAAGGTTCAAAGCTACATTATAAAGAAAGCCGACAAGAATATAAACGAAATACAAACTGCAACATATCCATAGGTCGTTACGAATTGAGGGGAAAAGAGATAAGGAAACTATGCTGAGAAATAAATTAGACTCCATATATTTATCTATGCGTTTATTTAAAGTGTCAATTGTATTTGAACTTGCAACATAACATGTAGTTTGTTCTAACATCACAGAGCGAATAAAGAATAAAAATCTCTTATAAAATATTTTGTAACTATTACTTCTTTTGACACGACTATGGTCTACTATAAAAATTGAATCACCCCACATTCTACGCTTGGATAAACTGGAGACGAGACGTTGAGATGTTCTCTCATTTATAAAATTTATTACGTAAACGGGGAATCATATTATAGTGATTCCAAGTTGAATCTGTTCTAATTTGTCTGCTTTTCTAACTGAATACAGTAATAGATTTTTGTCACTTTCATTCACTTTGTCTGCTTTTTGAAGGTCGCATTCAAAAGGAAAAGTACATACAATACATACATACATATACCAAAGGCTTTTTTCCCTTATAAGGGAGGTAGCCAAAAAACAAAGGCATAAAAACCACTCCCACCCATTCCAACCCTATCACACTCCACTCCCCTCCACGCTCTTCCCTCCCTCTTATCTTGGCACCTCCTGGATGACGGGTCATCGCTGCATCTTGCTCACTGCCCTGGGTCAGAAGTAGTGTCGCAAGACACAGCACATCCACAGCAAAGACGCTTCATTAAATTGGTGAGCCCCCCCCCCTCTCCGTCCCCTCATGCAGAAAAGGAGAAGACGGGGAGAAATCCCTTCGGGCTGCGTCAACTTATTTCTCATACATACTCCCTCACCCCCAACCCCCCACCCATTCCACCTTATGCATCACAGCATCATCCATATACAACCATTCTCCATTCACCCATATACAACCATTCTCCATTCACCCATATACAACCATTCTCCATTCACCCATATACAACCATTCTCCATTCACCCATATACAACCATTCTCCATTCACCCATATACAACCATTCTCCATTCACCCATATACAACCATTCTCCATTCACCCATATACAACCATTCTCCATTCACCCATATACAACCATTCTCCATTCACCCATATACAACCATTCTCCATTCACCCATATACAACCATTCTCCATTCACCCATATACAACCATTCTCCATTCATCCATATACAACCATTCTCCATTCACCCATATACAACCATTCTCCATTCACCCATATACAACCATTCTCCATTCACCCATATACAACCATTCTCCATTCACCCATATACAACCATTCTCCATTCACCCATATACAACCATTCTCCATTCATCCATATACAACCATTCTCCATTCACCCATATACAACCATTCTCCATTCACCCATATACAACCATTCTCCATTCACCCATATACAACCATTCTCCATTCACCCATATACAACCATTCTCCATTCACCCATATACAACCATTCTCCATTCACCCATATACAACCATTCTCCATTCACCCATATACAACCATTCTCCATTCACCCATATACAACCATTCTCCATTCACCCATATACAACCATTCTCCATTCACCCATATCCTCTATCCACTCACGTCCTTCCTAAACAAACATTCCCCTCTTTCTCAATGTCCCTTTTACCCCATCCATCCATCTCATCCTAGGTCGACCCCTCATGTTCACTCCTTCCACACCTCTTTTACTAGTCTTTCTTCACTCATTCTTTCCATGTGTCCAAACCATCCCAATACTCTTTCATCCACTATATCTCCCAATCCTTTCCCTCGCCCATTTCCTCCTCACCTCCTCATTTCTCACTCTATCCAGCCTAGTAAACCCTATCATACTTCTCAGACACCTCATCTCAAACACTACGAGCATAGCTCTTGTCCCGTAAAATACAACTAGGTAAATACATTCAATGTCCTTCTCTCTTCCTCTCTTATGGACAAGTAAAAATGAATAAATAAATAAAATAAAAACAACCATCATCATCACCACAATCATCATTATCATCATCACCACCACCACCACCACCACCATCATCATCATCATCATCATCATCATCATCATCATCATCATCATCATCATCATCATCATCATCATCATCATCATCATCATCATCATCATCATCATCATCATCAGCAGCATCATCAGCATCATCATCATCATCATCACCACCACCACCACCACCACCACCACCACCATCATCATCATCATCATCATCATCATCACCATCATCAGCAGCAGCGTTGTTATTAATATTATTTATTTGTATTATCATTGCAATTAGTAATCATAGTAACGTAATTAGTAATCATAGTAACATAATTACTTGAGCACACGGATGGTATATACGTCCTTGTAATCTTATTTTTCTAGTCTTACTAGTATTCTATCTAAATACCAAGAGCCTTTTTCCCCATACAAGGAAGGTAGCTATGACAGAGGCACGTACCTATTACCACCACTCCTTTCATTTCAACTCCTCGTGGATGACGGGTCATCCCTGCACCCGCCAACTGCCTTGGCCCAAACGCAATGCAGCAAGACAAAGTACACCTATAGCAAGGTCGCTTCACCTAATCGGCAAAGCATTCTGATGTTAAAACCTTGAAGACCTGAAATTCTCTCTCTCTCTCTCTCAACATGGGAAGACTCGTTGTAGGTTAAAGATGAATATCACGTAAATCCAAAGTAATGTTGAACTTTATAATTCAATGTAAAGAAATGTAATAGATGGAGATAATCATAACGAAACTGAAGAGTATTATCATTTAGACCAAATGCTAACACTAACATGATTAAACTAGAATGAAAATATGTTCCACAGCTGGTTGGATAACGTTTGGAAAAGTAGCAAGAGGCACTCTACCCGTGTCGCTGTCTCCGTGTTTTATTTGCAGATTTTACAATGTATATTCAAGATATGATCCATGAATGTAGCACTAAGAATTAGACATAGACTATAAAGACCAAAATAAGAAACGAAGAGAATGTAATGGAAGGATTCAAGGATCACTTTTAGGAATAACGGTAAATGAATTGGAGAGAGTAAGTTCGGAGAAACCAGACTGGAGTGAAATGTTTTAGTCATTAAATTAGCATAAATGAATTTAAGAAAACGTAGCTTCATAACATAGGAGGATGGGAGATGGACTAGGCAGGGCATGGTAGATGTTGGAAAAGTCGTGCGACTCATAAAAGATGGTAGAGCTCTCGTCTAGAAGTGGACTGAATGGCTGCATGATTGGTGGAAATTAGTTATGAATCTATAAAAAATAATGAAATTATGAACCCGACGGAAACCATCAATTTGATGGTATATAAAATACTATACGTTTTTTGTTTTCATCATGGACTGATTTTCGATTTGATAATGGCAAATTTGTTGCTGTCAAAACTACGCCCTCAGTGGAAACCATGTTTGTTTATGTCGCTCAGCTGATGGCTGAAGTAGTGTAGCGAAAGCAGAAATTGAACACTCGTGGGGTTATTTACCCATTGTTTTTGTCACGTCAGGTAAATGAAACATACAAGTTTTTCATTTGAATACTTGCAATGGAAAAAGGAACATACTCAGGGTTATAGATGGTAATAGGAAGTTTGACCAAATTATATGTGACACAGGAATTTGTCATAATCATAATGTACTCATTGTTTACAAGGGTAATTACAAAGTAAATATTCACATGGATCGTCATTACTGAATGTGAAAAAGTGCATTGACACCTGTGTATAATGTGTTCACACTGGACTGAAATATGGAATGCTCACAAGACGTTAATGTAGTGAATTGTTTGTGACAGGGAAAGTATTTTCAAAGACAAAAGATAACCCAAACCCACTAGTGTTTACTTTAGGGCACTAAATAACTATAGGTTTGTGAAACCGCATTCAAAGTTGATGCATGTCCCTAAGATTATTCTAGGTAAACTTGTACTTTCATGTAAAGTAAGAAAGTATTGTAGATCCATGGATTAGAAAAAAATGTTTAGGCATGCTACTCATCCGTAAGACTAAATTAGGGATTGAACAGGAATCAGTTTCACCCTTTTTGTTTTTAAAAGGTCCTTTTATCAAAGGAAGTTATTTTCATGAACAAATAACCAGAAAATAGTCAACAAGGTATGTTTCTACATCAGGACAAGTAGCTAGGTTCATTTTCCTCTTTATGCCATGTAAAATTCTGTTCCCCTTAAAGTAATGAAAAAGCTGTTAAGAAAGTACAGAGTAGATAACCTGGAAAACAATCACCTGCTCAAGAATTACAAACATAGGTTTAGAGATGGGAGATCTTGCCTGACTGAGTTGTTAGAATATCTAGAAGAGTTAGAAAATATGGTGAATGATGGGGATAGCATGATGTTGTATATCTTGATTACTAAAATGCATTTCATACTGTCTCCCACAGCAGACTTTTAGCTATATTGGAAGCTCTAGGAGTGAGAAGAGAAGTATTCAGGTGGATATAGTGTTTTCTCGGAAATAGACGGCAAAGGGTCTGTGTCAGGAGAACTGCCTTGGAATGGTTGCAGGTATGGAGTGGCATCCCACAGGGGAGTGTATTGGGCATAATACTGTTCCTAGTATTCATAAATGACCTGTTAGATAATATCCAGTCAAATGGAAAACTGTGCTGATGATGTACAAATTATTGCATAAGAACTGCAGAAAATGGCATGACCCTACAACAAGATTTGAATGTATTGAAAGATTGGAGCCAAAAGTGGTTGGTCCAGTTTAATGAAGTGAAGTGTAAGGTTATGTACATTGGCAGGAAGAACCCAGGCTGTGACAGAAAATAGTGGAGGAAACATGAGGAAAAAGATCTTGAAGTCATCATTACTAGTGATCTCAAGCCCTCAAGACAGGCAGCTAAGGCTATAGCAAAGGCTAATTCAGTGCTGGGGCTAATAAAAAAGACTATGACATAACTTGATACGGATATGCTGCTGTCCCTGTATAAGGCAATGATAAGGCTGTGTCTTGAGTATTGTGTCCAAGCATGGTCTCCGTATATGAGAAGTGAGATAAAGAAGGTGGAATAGGTACAAAGAAGGGCCACCAAACTTGTCTCAGAACTGAGATACTGTCCATATGAGGAGCGACTAGAGCAATGGACCCAAGGAGACATTATAGAAACACTCAAACTCCTGAAAGGTATGGGGTGGGGGGTGAAGATTATCTACATTTGGTTACTAGAGACTGCCACCCAGAAAGAAGAGGTCATAGCCTCAAGTTAAGGAGACCGTGCCACCAAACAGCAAAGAGGAATAAATTTTTAAATTCAAGGGCTGTGAATAAGTGGAAAAGCCTCACTGAAAATGTAATTAGCAGCATAAGTGTTGATATATTTAAAAGCAGATATGACTGGTCTGAGACTGAAAGACAGTTGAGAAGAGGCACTCCTTATGAGCTTTGAGCTCTTTTGCCTTGTGTTATTTTAGAAGAATTAAAGAAAGATTATAACAAATCAAATGAAGAAAAAATAAAACTGAAAGACAATGCAAAGCAGAACAGCAGAGAAACCAAAATGTATGAAAAAAAAAAAAAATTAAATGTCAAACAGGGTGGCTATAGTTAGAATAAGAGGAACAAGTACAGGTAAGAAAAATTACAAAGCAACAAAAATGTGTAGAAAAGTAGGTTATAAAGGTACTGAAGAGTAAAGATATATTGATAAAAGACAAAAGAAAATAGTGGTAGGATGGCAGGAAAGACGCATACTAAAAAGAAAAGGAAGGAGAACTTAAGGAAAAACTATAATGGGTTATGAGGAAGAGATAAGACATAGAGAAACTTTATAGATTGGGAAGATATAAACAAGGTGTAGCAAGACCAATGAAGATCAAATTCAAATCTCAAAATATGGTATCAAAAATAATGAGCAACACAGGGAAACTAGCAAATATAGAAAAAATCAGGACAGTATAGGTAAGAAGAGACACTGTGGAAGGAGAGAGAGAGAAAAAGGAATACTGGTACAAAAAAAGCGGGGGGTTAGAGAAGTGAACTGAAAAGGAAATGAAAGAATTTTGTTGGAGAGAAGTAGATCAGAGATTGAGAAAATGGTACATAAACTAAAACCTGGAAAATTAAAAAAAGGGGGAAGGAGGAAGACACAAAATTTAATATTGCATTTACAAATTTAGATGGCTTAATATCAGTAAAACAAAACCAAAAGAAAATATTGAAGCTGAAATAGGTGAGGGTGAATGCAAAATATGGAAAAGGGTCAGTAGAGCAGAAACTGGAGGATTGATGACAATAGAAAGAGAATGAATTGAAGTGGAAGAAATAGAAATGGGAGAAGGTATGTCCAAAATAATGCATATCAAAATTAGTAATGAAAATGGTGAAACAAGATGAGCGTGGAATGAAGTAGAATACAGGTAAACGTCGACTTACGATGGCCGCGACTTACGATTGTTCGACTTTACGATGACGACGACGACGACGACGATATGATAATTTAACCCCTTCAATACGGTGCCGCACACGTAGGCGTCATGAGGAGCAAGTGGATTCGCGACCCTGCCATATCGGCGTCTTGATTATATTTATTGTAGTCGCCCCGGTGTTTTTACATTCTCTCAAATGTGACCTAAATCCCATTCTCTGTGGTTTTCAAAATTCGCGGGTGAAAGAGAACGATCGATATAAGCGGTGACTATATTTTATGATGCGAGTATTATTACGTCACGTCGTACGGCTGGCATTGGCTGCTGCCCGCGAGATTTAAGTTCCGTACTGAAAATACATATTATAGTGTTTGAATATGGTAAAAAGGATAAAAATAATTAAATAAACTACTGTACATGTTTAATAGGCTATATTCAGTATCTCTGGTGGTTAATATACAGGTAGGCTAGGTACAGTGACCACGGAACAGAGTGGGGATCGACTTACGATGAGATCGTCTTACGATGGCTCTATCGAAACCTAATGCCATCGTAAGTCGACGTTTACCTGTACAGGGATTTAGTCAACAATACAACTGACTTTAATTGTGGAGAGATAATTTGGGAAGAATGAGATACAGATATTGAAGAGTCTTAGGCCGCCACAAATACTGATTCTTGGACTTGTCATTTTTGGCTTCACAGTTTCAACCTGTACATATACTTTGTCAGGAGAAAGAAATCCACTTTTATTTATCTTTTCCAGATGAGATCATGGTGATATTGTGAGGAATTTCAGAAGGGGATAGATCCTCTTCTTGCAACACAGCCTACCTACAGACTTGCCATGTTATTTTCAACTATATTTATTCTCATTTTTGGTGAGTGGGTTATGTGTGTAGGCTATCAGCCATTGATATTGATGAATGATTATATGTTAAGCTTACTGTCATTTTGTAGTCTAAATATGGCACTTGAAAAATCATGCTCAAAATATACAAATATGAAATTATTTGTGGTATAGAATGTTGATGCTTTTCTAAAAGTTTCTATTTAAACTGACAATGTAGGGACATATTAAGTGCTTTTGTAGGAGTGTGTTGGCTTATATATGGGACCATTTTTGCTATAACTGTGATGATATAGATCAAAATGTAGTCATAGAAGCAATTCTTAGCTGTTCCATTAGACTTTCTTGTATTGATAGACGTGTAGAATAATTTGTGTGTCTTTAGATACTGTATCTCGAGCAAAAGCTTTCTGCATCTTATAGGTACACACATTGTTATTGTACTGAGATCTCAATTGATCACTTCTTGGTTTTCTATACAAGGGGACATGTTTGCATTGTTTACAAAACTGGAAATAACATGAGTGGTGATTTTCATTACCAAAATTGAATGGTTCTCCTAAACTGAACTGGACACTGAATTGGAAAGGGATTTCTCCCAGTATGCTATTTTTCTGCATAAGGGGGCAGGAAGGGGGGGAATGTCATCGATTAAGTGAAGTGGCCTTGCTACGGATGTGCTGTGTCTTGCTGCATTGCTTCTGACCCAGGGCAGTGGGCAGGATACAGAGAGGACCCATTATCCATGAGGAGCTAAGATGAAAGGGAGGAAAGTTAGGTGGATGGGAGTGGAATAGGTGGGGGGTGAAATGGGTTGAGGGTGGATATATGAGGCCCCGCATGGAGAAGTGTCCCATGCGACACAATGGCCGGGTTTGAGTTACGCACATATAACACTATTTTGCGCCGGCTGAGCGAGCGTGAGGTTTTACCAATTTGTTTTAGGAGCGTTTCGACCATATTGCAGGTCACGTTTTGTCCTTTCCGACATGCTCGGATTGAAGTAGAAGGGCTAAAATAGCGTTATATGTGCGCAACTCAAAACCGGCCATTGTGTCGCATGGGACACTTCTCCATGCGGGGCCTCATATGCCTATTGACTTTGCTACTTCCCATGTACGGGGGGAAAAAGCCCTTGGTATATAGATAGACAGAATTGGACACAGGGACAAACCATTCTTCTCCATTGGCGGCATAGCTATGAGCAGTTTCTGACTTGTATGACACATTAGATGTTGATATTGGAAATTTAAAATTGAAGTATTTGGTACTCAATATTTTTTATTTATTTATTTATTTTTTTCATGCAAAGTTTCACCTGGGCAAATTTTGCTTGGGCTTATGTGCAAGCTTAGCATATTCCCAAGGTTTTACAGTAATTATTTATATCTCGAGGTGAAATTTATATCTTGAGGTGAAGTTTATATCTTGAGGTGAAATTTTACATACATTGGTATGTGTATGTAAAATTTCACCTCAGCACATTTTGACTGGGCTTGTGTACAGACTTAGCCTATTCCCAAGGTTTTGCAATAATTATTTATATCTCCTTTGTTAATATCCCAGTCACAGGTGATGAGGTCGTGGTTGGCAATGTGCACGGGACTGTGGTAAATACCCGGGCTTGTAGAGAAGGACCCTTCCATGTCTGCCTTGAGTCTGGAACAATCATTTCACCGCTTAGGCCTAACTCTCCTCCTAAAAGAATGCAATGTTCTTGGGTTATAGACAACCCGAAGCGTGACACTCTCATATTCAGGTAGGTAGACATCTTTATTTGATAAATTATTGTATTTTTAATTGCAAAAAATGGTTGCAGTGTTGTAAACATCCTTGGTTACTGTTAATATGATTTGGAAAGTTGCCAGAGATCAGTATAGAATATAGACATACCATTATTGGAAGAGAGAAGAAGTTGGCTTGATAGTATTTGGGACATTAAAGGAAGATAAAACTGAGAGAAGAGATTTCATGGTTCAGAACAAAAGACAGTGTTGAGGTCATGGGAACAAGTTGTAAGGATGTCAAGAAATACAGGTTTCCACACAAATGTATTGACTCTTAGAATAGCTTAGATGCTGATGTAGCTTAACCCCTTCAATACGAGCCAAAATATCGCGGGCAGCATTAGCTGCCAGACGTGCGATGTTGCATCATAATACTCATATTATAAAAAATAAAGTCACCGCTGTATTAATCGTTTTCTCTTTCACCCGTGAATTTTGATAACCATAGAAAATATGATGAAGCCAGTTTACAGAGTATGGGGGTCACACAAGTAAAACTACAATAAATATAATCAAGACGCCGACGTCGGCATCCTCGTGTACCCACTTGCTCCTCAAGACGCCTACGTAGGCGTCACCGTATGGAAGGGGTCAAGCAAAATCCATAAGCAGTTTCATAGCTAGATACGATAGTTGGAAAAAAGAGACAGGATCTCATGAATGTAACTCCTTTCATGTATATTACAATTAGGTAAATACATACACAGATTACAAAACATACTCATCAACAAAACCAGTACTTCATGAGACATACCTAGACATTAACCTAGAAGAGAAATTCATTCTAAAGACATGGAAGGAAGTTAGCATCCCTTTATTTAGCATTAAAATAGCTCCAGCACAGAAATGATCTTACAAAACACAACAAATGCAATAAAAGATAAGACTTAACACGATCCTGCACACACACTCCCTTCAGACTACTACAGGTTATATTCATGATTGATTTATGGACTGAAAAGATGGCTGTTGCCATGTTCTTTGGGGCCTTTGGTCTCCTGCAAGAAGAACCAGAGCAGTGGATTGATTGATAAGTTTCATTACAGCTTTTCAAATTTTGGATTGGAACCAAGGAGATGTGGAAGACATGTTGGTTGCTGTCCTCATCAATGGGTTTCCATCTTTGTCCTCAACAAGTACAGGAATTACGAAAACATGTGTAGAACAAAAAGGAAGAAACGGGAATTAGGATTCAGGAAAGCTCTTTTACAGTCAAAGAGAAAATTGGCAGCACTGAATGAAGATGAAATAGCAAAAGACACTACAGCCAAAGAAGAGGAATCTTCATCCACATATGAGTATGATAACGGCACTGGAGAACTCTGTGGGCATATGACTCCTCGGACCTTTGTCACAAATACTTCTTCTGCACTTGTCATATTTTTTTCTAGTGACAAAGTGAGGACTAGTGGTATTGGCTTCAAAATCCAATACACAATAAGTAAGTAATGATGGATTACTCTCTTACTGTTGCACATTAGTGTAGTTTCAGGTTGTAGAAGATTTTGTTATAATGAAATAGATGGTATAAGCAAGAGCCCTGTGCATTGTTGTATTATTTTTAGTTGCCAGTTGTATCTCATCTTGTTTGTCATTTTTTATAAAAGAATAAATTGGGTATATTGTGTACATACATACATACATATACCAAGGCTTTTTCCCAACTTCCTCAATCCCTTCTCCCTTCACAGCGTCGTCTGCAAACAACAGCTGGCTCATCTCCCACTTTTCTCCATTTTCTTTAACCATCTCCAATCCCTGACCCACTACCCTTGCATTTACCTCTCGCACCACCCCATCCATGTATAAGTTGAACAGCCAGGGCGACATAACGCATCCTTGACGAAGTCCCACCTTTACCTCGAACCACTCACTCTCTCCATTTCTAATCCTGACACAAGCTACTCTCATAAAAACTCTTGACAGCTCCCAGAAGCTTTCCTCCTATCCCGTATATCTGCATAACCTCCCACAGTGCCTTTCTGTCTACCTTATCATAAGCCTTTTCCAGATCCATAAAAGCCCAAAAAACATCCTTCCCCTTTCCTATAGCTTTCTCACATATCTGTCTTACCACAAAGATCTGATCTACACAACCTCTACCTGTCCTAAATCCACACTGTTCCTCACCAATTACTCCTTCTGTTCCTCTCCTAATCCTCTCAATCAAGATCCTCCCATAAGCCTTTCCAACTACACTTAACAAGCTAATCCCTCTGAAACTACTACATTCACACTTGTCCCCTTTTCCCTTGTAAAGAGGAACTATACAGGCACTCCTCCAGTCCTCCGGCACTCTACCCTCTCTCCAGCAAACATTAAATAACCTCACCAACCAGTCCACCATCACTGTACCTCCCTTTTTCAGACATTCTGCATGGCATCCATCCAGACCAGGTGCCTTACCTGCTTTCATCATCTTAACAATTGCCTTCACTTCATCCTTCCTTATTTCTCCTCCATTCTCCTCACTCATCACTCTCATTTTCTTCGCATTTCCCACTGCAGCTATCTTTCCCTCCCTATCCTCCTTCACATTTAGCATCATACATACATATACCAAGGCTTTTTCCCCCTTCCAAGGGAGGTAGCCACAAAAGGAAAGGCATAAAAACACTCCCACCCATTTCATCCCTAAATACACTCCACACCCCTCCCACCCTTCCTCTCATCTGAGCACCTCCTGGATGACGGGTCATCCCTGAACCTTGCCCACCGCCCTGGGTCAGAAGCAGTGTCGCAAGACACAGTACATCCACAGCAAGGCCGCTTCATTTAATCGGCGACCCCCCCTCTCCGTCCCCCTTTGCATATAAGGAGAGGACGGGGAGAAATCCCTTCGGGCTGCGTCAAAATTTACTCACACATACTACCCCACCCCCCACCCCCCCGCCTATTCCTCCTCATGCACTCACAACATCATCCATATACAACCATTCTCCACTCACCTCTGTCTTCCGTCCTCTCCCATCCTTCCTCAACAGACATTCCCCTCTTCCCCAAAGCCCCCTTCACCCCATCCATCCACCTCATCCTAGGACGTCCCCTCATGTTCACTCCCTCCACATCTGCCTTCCATACCTCTTTTACTAGTCTTTCTTCACTCATTCTTTCCATGTGTCCAAACCATCCTAATATTCTTTCATCAACCCTCTCTCCCAAATCCTTTTTCACCCCTGTTCTCCTCCTCACCTCCTCATTTCTCACTCTATCTAGCCTAGTAACCCCCACCATACTTCTCAGACACCTCATCTCAAACACATTCAAACTCCTTCTCTCTTCTTCTCTTATGTTCCACGTTTCTGCCCCATACAGTGCTGTTGGCACAATCACTCCTTCATACAGTCTCCTCTTCGCATCCATTCCCAAATGTCTATTTCTCATTACACTCTTTAAACCACCAAGGCATTTACTCGCTTCTCTCAATCTACATTCTACCTCCACCTTCACTCCACCTTTTCCTGCTACACTTGCACCCAAGTATCTAAAACTATCCACTTCCTCCAGTCGCTCTCCCTTAATGTTCACTTCCAGTCTACTGCCACTTTCACCCCTTGTACATCTCATCACCTTACTTTTACCCACATTTATCTTTAGCTTTCTTCTATCACATACTCTCCCAAACTCTGCCACCAGCTTCCTCAATCCCTCCTCTGACCCTGCCACAAGCGCAGTGTCGTCCGCAAACAACAGCTGGCTCACCTCCCACTTTTCTCCATTTTCTTTAACCATCTCCAATCCCTGACTCACTACCCTAGCATTCACCTCTCGCACCACCCCATCCATGTATAAGTTGAACAGCCAGGGCGACATAACGCATCCTTGACGAAGTCCCACCTTTACTTCAAACCACTCACTCTCTCCATTTCCAATCCTAACACATGCTCTACTACTCACATAAAAACTCTTGACAGCTCCCAAAAGCTTTCCTCCTATCCCATAAATCTGCATAACCTCCCACAGTGCCTTTCTGTCTACCCTATCATAAGCCTTTTCCAGATCCATAAAAGCCCAAAAAACATCCTTCCCCTTTCCTATAGCTTTCTCACATATCTGTCTTACCACAAAGATCTGATCTACACAACCTCTACCCGTCCTAAATCCACACTGTTCCTCACCAATTACTCCTTCTGTTCCTCTCCTAATCCTCTCAATTAAGATTCTCCCATAAGCCTTCCCTACTACACTCAACAGGCTAATCCCTCTGAAATTACTACATTCACACTTGTCCCCTTTTCCCTTGTAAAGAGGAACTATACAGGCACTACTCCAGTCCTCCGGTACTTTACCCTCTCTCCAGCAAACATTAAATAATCTCACCAACCAGTCCACCATCACTGAACCTCCCTTTTTCAGACATTCTGCATGACATCCATCCAGACCAGGTGCCTTACCTGCTTTCATCATCTTTACAACTGCCTTCACCTCATCCTTCCTTATTTCTCCTCCGTTCTCCTCACTCATCACTCTCATTTTCTTCGTATTTCCCACTGCAGCTATCTTTCCTTCCCTATCCTCCTTCACATTTAGCAACTCCCTAAAATATTCTGCCCATCTTCCCCTCACTGCCATCTCTTCCATTATCAACTCTCCATCTGTACCTTTTACCTTTTCTTCCCTACTTGATTCGCCTCCTCTTCCTCTCTTAATTTCTTTCCAAAACATCTTTTTATTACTTTCAAAATTTTCTGTCATACTCCTACCCCATTTCACATCTGCTCTCCTCTTTGCCTCCTTTACCTTTTGCTTTACTTCTCTTTTCTTTTCTTTGTACCTCTCATATGACTCCCCTGTCCTCTTTTGTAACCAATCTGTGAATGCTCGCTTCTTCTCTTCTACAACCTTCTTTGTTTCCTCATCCCACCATTCACTACCCTTTCTTCTATTTCCCCCTGTCCTTCTTGTTCCACACACCATCCTTGCACACTTTAAGACTCCCTCCTTGAACCATCCCCATTCCTCCTCCACACCCATCTCTGCTCTATCCTTTACTCCCTCCCACTCCTCCTTCAGCTTCTTTTCGTACTCCTTCTCCTTTTCCTTTACATTCAAGGAGTTCACTCTAAGAACCTCCCTACCTTTTGTCCCTTTCCTCCTTCTCCACCTATCCTCCACTCTCAACTTACCTTCCACCAAAAAATGATCTGATATTCCCCCACCTTCTCCCCTTAGCACATGTACATCCTTAACTCTTCCTATCATAATCCTATCATAATCACATTTAGCAACTCCCTAAAATATTCTGCCCATCTTCCCCTTACTGCCTTCTCTTCCATTATCATCTCTCCATCTGCTCCTTTTACCTTTTCTTCACTACTTGATTCGCCTCCTCTTCCTCTCTTAATTTCTTTCCAAAGCATATTTTAATTATTTTCAATTTTTTCTGTCATACTCTTCCCCATTTTACATCTGCTCTCCTCTTTGCCTCCTTTACCTTTTGCTTTACTTCTCTTTTCTTTTCTTTGTACCTCTCATATGACTCCCTTGTCCTATTTTGTAACCAATCTGTGAAAGCTCGCTTCTTCTCTTCTACAGCCATCTTTGTTTCCTCATCCCACCATTCACTACCCTTTCTTCTATTTCCCCCTGTCCTTCTTGTGTAGTGTTGTTTAATTAGAAAGTCAGAGTTGACATATGGAATATAAAGATAATAATGATAATAATAATAATAATAATAAGTGACAATTTTAATATATTGGAGAAAATATTTTCATTTACCCTGTTTCAATAATTCCTTGCCAGGTAACAATCGCACTGTGTGCAACTCGGAGGAATTTCAATGTAAAAGGGATCATCTTTGTATTCCTGCATCATGGGAATGCAATGGTCAGACTGAGTGCCCAGATGGTACTGATGAGACCAATTGCCAAGGTATGATACATTTACATATACAAATGCGAATCCTATCAGTTTTTCAGTTAAACAAGTTTTACATGAGCACCTGTTGCCACAACCTCCTTAGCCTTAGTCACGTAATCAAGCCTAATTACAGGTAACCTTGTAATAGATAAATACATACATACATACATACATACATATACCAAGGCTTTTTCCCCCTTACAAGGGAGGTAGCCAAAAAGGGAAAGGCACAAAATCATTTCCACCCATTCCAAATCAAAATAATAGATGCAAAGTAAATATTGTAGAATTATCTGTACCAATGTACGAAGAAAGAAATTCAGTTGCATGTCTGAACTCTTTTTCACAGCTGGTTGCCCTGGACTTAAGGACCATCAGCACTGTAATGGAAGATGGGATTGTTTACACGGTGAAGATGAATTAGGTTGTTTTGGTAAGTGTTTTTGTTATGACAAGATCTTGTAATTATGTAATTGATAATCTTATTGCACTCCAACCTGATATTGATTGGTTTTATTCAGCGTGTTAAAGATTTTAGTGAATGCCCCTACAGACCTATTCACTTAGTATTGTTTTGTGATTGGTGACTAATCCTTCTTAAAAAAGAATGTTGATCACTTTCAACTAATACTATCCTTACATTCAGTACTACCTCTCTAAAATAGTATTGTCCATAAGGATAGTTGCACTGGTTATTGCTGACAAAATGTTATACATTGCATTTTAATGTGCGGCATGTATAAAAAAGATTGTATAGGGGCAGGCAGAAGAGGAAACACCGGTTTTATATATATATTTTTTTCAGCAGTCAGAGTAATGATGCAAGTAATGAAAGCAAAAAAAGTCAGAGATATTTAATCCTTTAGTTATGGAATTAGTCTCCTGTGGATTAAAAATTAATTGTAACTTGAGTAAAGATGTAAATTATATAAGTCATAATATGCAGAAGCGGTGTAGGTAACTTGTTTCAGTGAAGAAGAGGTGTTCAAAATAGCAATGGCTTCCTGGTAGTAGTGTCTCTGTGAGACTAATGTTAGAGAGAATTTTTTTTCTTTTATGTTAGAGAGTTTTTCTTTCTGCTTGGTATACCTTTCACATGCACCTAAACCCTTCTTCACCCCATCTATCCACCTCATTGTCAGTCTTCTCAAGTTCACTGTATCCAGTTTTGTTTTACATGCTCGTTTTGGTAGTGATCTTAACTTAAAAAAAAATCTAATGTTGTGTTAGGAAATACTTATGTTACATATTTTAATTATCTCTTTGTGTTTTGCTTATACAGGTTGTAACTTAAAAAAAAAAATTCTAATGTGTTGGGAAATACTTAGGTTACATATTTTAATTATTTCTTTGTGTTTTGCTTGTGCAGGTTGCAATGCAGATGAGTTATGGTGTGGTGAAGGCCAGGCTTGCTACAAGGCTTACCAGCGATGTGACTCGACAATTGACTGCCCCAATGGAGTGGATGAAAAATTTTGCAGTAAATATTGTTTCATTGTTGTCTTTGTCAATGGGCATCGTTTTATGTCTATATAAGTTTAAAGGGATATTACAGTGACTTGACATAAGTTAACTTATTTTATTACACTCATTATCATATGGTTGTAGGACAATGAAGGAGTAACAACAGATACCTGCTGTTGTGTGACATGTCAGATAGAATCATTTCCCTTCAGCGCAACTTCAAATATTAACCGTTTTAACTTTAAAAAAGTCTACCCTATTGGAATGTTAATGTCCATCTTATTTGTATAGGATGTGTCTAATATAGTTGGTTTTGCCAGTAGCTGGATGCAACAAGAATTACACCAGATGCAGCAGCACAT
>NC_134804.1:43781008-43876008 GCF_046742065.1 Oratosquilla oratoria | reverse complement strand
GAAAAATCAAAACACACACAGATTACACAGAGTAAAAGAAAGAAAGAAAGGTCTTAGTTAAGTACGTTACACAACAAGTAGTAACTGTGGTAACGTCTAACTCTGTAGAGTTAAAATATGACTACACAGATGATTTTATTATGGCAGTAACCCAAGAAGGCACTGTCTGCAAGTCTTCAGCACTCAGAGATGTGTGCACATAGGAGAGACACTTGTTTTTGAAACTATTTGTTTTGGTAATTCTTCAATTTTACTCTCTGATGAACATTTGTTGATGCTGTCCAGTAGTGTGTGACAGTATCCCTCCCAAAAAATTATGTGTATAGTGTGACTTTTTTCCATCATAAGAATTTTATGATAAAAATTCACTCTATACTTGAATATATACAATAATTATAGATGTGTGTTCTGTTTTGATGAATTAAATAATATGTGGGTTAAGTGTTGAATAAAGCTAATTGGATATAACTGACATTCTTCCAGAATTCAGTGATTGCTGCTGCAGCAATGGGAGGCCTTGTATGTTCACTACTCTTGGTTATCGCTGTGGGATGTACCTGCCGACTGTATGCATTGCGTATTGGGTTCAGCAGTTCCTCAAGAACCGGGCATCGTGTGGGACACCGATCGACTCCACTTTCACCCTTGTCTCGCCTTGAACAACACCTCCTGCAGAGAGAACCACCGCCTTCCTATGCTGTGGCTGTGAATGATCCAGCTCTTGGGTAAGGGATTAACTTTGAATTTAGTTATATTTAGTTGTGTTCTTATATATACTTCCTTTTTTTGTAAAGGGGCCGTTGACAGGTACCTGCTCATGCCTATCCTCTAGGGTGTATGTTGGAGAGAACTTCTCCATCACCTATCTTCAGAGACCATCAACAGCTTAATCTCCATCTGGAGATGCAGTCCTGAAAGGCTGTCACTCTAAAAAATTTCCCCCTCTTTTTTTACATGAGGAGCAGACAGCTGATGACTGTCCCCCTTTTGCAAGCCTTGATAATTGTATTTGTTGCCTCAAGTTTCACTGCCTGAAGGGTCCATGCACATAGGGCAGTGGTGAAGACTGGTTGCTGTTACACATCTGGGTTTCGATCCTTTTCACCACCTTCTTTCACTAACTGGAGACCTATGCCCCACAGTGGGTGGCAGTGATCCCTGGGCCTGTCCGTAGATCTCTTTGGGAAAAAATGTTGGACAGTTGTCTGTGTTGTATTAATGTGAGAGAGATGAGCATCTGGGAATGGTGGTCTTGCTAGATAGATTTTAGGAAGAATCATCTCCTTTCTGCCAAGTATAATGTCTTGTTTGCGTGGTTGATTGTGTAAAATGGAGTCTTCCATGATGTGTTGAATAGTATGGGGTGAAGTGTTACATCCTGCGCAGTTGTCCACAATGCAGTCATCCAGCCTCTTCTGGAAGCTTAGGGCTGGGTGGTGACCACACCACAGTCTAGCCAGGTGAACACAAATACTCTCTTCTCTTCCTCCACAACCACCAAATACCAGTCTCTGGAAACATATTTGTAATCATATCACTCACTGCTCCATTAACACACTAAAAGACGACACATTGCTGCATGCCAGACTCCCTGATATCCATTCCTCTGAATCTTCTAGATGGAGTTAAGGGTGTTGATGGTTTTGGAAACTGGATGCCAGGAAGACGTTGCTTTCTGACATACATTTTAAGAACACAAGAATGGAGGAGACTGCAAGAGACCATAAGGCCTACACTAGGCATTTCCATGTCCATTACCACCTGTCATCCCCATCCATAAAGTTGTTAAACTATTTCTTAAATCAACTCCTAGTTTCAGCACTCACTACATGGCTACAAAGTCTATTCCATTTGTTGACCACCCTATTAGTAAACTAGTCCTTGCCTATTTCCTTTTGAAATTGTGCAGGATGACACTTGCTGGTACCCACAAATACAACACAAAGAGTAGTCCAAAGTTTCTGCCTGGAGAGATCTTTAGGAGGACCTAAGAACCATTGCTACTTAGTGGCTGCAGGTGTCCAGTCAGTGAAACTTGAAGCATACATACATACATATACCAAGGCTTTTTCCCCCTTCCAAGGGAGGTAGCCAAAAAGGGAAAGGCATAAAAACACTCCCACCCATTTCATCCCTAAATACACTCCACACCCCTCCCACCCTTCCTCTCATCTGAGCACCTCATTTACGAACTTTACTGTGTTGTTTCTGATGGCACAAGTAACAACGGTGGTGACAGGGATGCTTTCAAATATAATTAGTAGGGCTGCCCGCATTCCTCAGTGTGTTCCACTTAAGTTTGGCAGCAGTTAGTGTTCCCAAACTATTAAAGCAATATAGCAATATAGGTCCTGGTATAGTGTATACATACATACATACATATACCAAAGGCTTTTTTCCCCCCTTACATGGGAGGTAGCCAAAAAGAAAAAGGCATAGAAACCACTCCCACCCATTCCATCCCCTACATACTCCACTCCCCTCCACCCTCTTCCCTCCCTCACATCTTAGCACCTCCTGGATGACGGGTCATCCCTGTATCCTGTCCACTGCCCTGGGTCAGAAGCAGTGTCACAAGACACAGCACATCCACAACAAGGCTGCTTCATTAATTCGACGACCCCCCCCCCCTCTCCGTCAGGTGTAGTATGTGGCCTATGAAATTTTTCTTAGGTATAGTATGTAGTCTATGAAATTTTTCTTTGTGGCCTACCAGACTTTTATTTCAGTATGAATCTGTCTCTTAAGCTTTAGTATTTTGGGGGTGCTAACCAAACCAGACTAAAGTAGAACGCACTGAAGAATGCACCAAGGAACACACCCAGCTCTAATAATTAGGAAATAAGGACAGTTTTGAAATAAATGAAAGGCTTATTTTGATATAGAATTTAGGTTGTCAGGTAGCTAATATATCTGGGATTAGAAGATAGAAATTTGGGTTTTGTTGTGGCTACCACCTGACAGTCTTATTTAACTGTGAATAAGCTAGGGACAGATTCCCAGTATTGTGCACTTGTCGAAATAAAACATACGAGGAATGTTGCTATATTGTGGAGGTTGATTGTCGTTCTCTTTTTTATATTTTGAATCTCCTGAATGCATCTCTTCTAGGAACTACTATGGCAGCAGTCGTAGTGGTCGAAACTGGAGAAGACATCGGAGGCGCAGGCCAGCTGGTCCACCACCTCCTCCCCCGGAGGGCTTGGGGTCAGGAGTCGGAGTTCTTCCTTCGTTGCTTTCTTGCGGATTAAGACACCCTCCATCCAACTTACCAAGGAGACATGGCCCTCAATCAGGAAGTAACGGAAGTCACGCACATCAGTCAGGTTGGTACATACCATACATATACCAAAGTTTTTTTCCCCCTTATAAGGTAGGTAGCCAAAAAAACAAAGGTATAAAAACCACTCCACCCATCATCCCTATCATACTCCACTTCCCTCCACCCTCTTCCCTCCCTCTTATCTTTGCATTGGTCCCCTGTGGTGGGGGGAAAGAATACTGCCACCAAGTCTTCCCACTTGAATTGTAAGAGGCAACAAAAATGGAACAGGGATTAGGATTAGGAATCCTTCTCCCTGTAGCCCCACAGGGGACATTCCTAAAAAAAGGTAAATTCAGGTTAGTAGTACCATAAAAGAATAAATATTTTATGAGTCCTTTAAGGTTTGTATGCAATTTGAAGGATGATTGGTGGACGCTTGCTTGAGATGGCCCCATCACCAATGATGTTTCATTGCTTTATACACAACCTTACTCCTCCTAACCCAGAACACAACACCAAAAGTCTCACAAATGCAGATGACTTAACGATAAGAACTTAACACTGCAAATATGAATCAGCTTTCAAAAATGCTCAGATTTGCCTCAGAAAGCTGACAGAAAGCAGAATATCCGCATTCCCACAGGAATCCTCAGTAATGTTGCTTAGCTCGGACTATCACCAGTCAGGGATACACCCGTTAGGCTAAATTATTAGACAGTTTCTCCTGCTGGAGAAAGTATCTTCATAGTAGAGCCTGACAGCTGGAGATGGGTTTCTTCCACTGATTTGTTTTGTTTTAGGGCAGCCCAGAGGTTGTGTGACTCCTTCAGGAGAGACCAGGGGCAACAAACTGACTGACTGACTGCCCACATTTACTCTTGACTTTCATCTCTCACACACCCTTTCAAACTTGTTCATCAAAAATTTTAGTCTTTTTTTTTGTGCAATTTTTTTTTTCTTGAAAATGTTGTATACTGGTTTGTTAAAAAATATATGCATTTGTATAATGAGGTTCCACTGTATAAGCTTGATAAAAAGTTTTAGCAAGGTTGACTGTTATCAATGATTATTACTGAAATTAGGTAATGGACTAATCAGTTGTAGTTAGACTGAATTAAGTATGTTACATCTAATCATTTGATTTTCTTGATAGGTCTGGACTCCCAATGTTTAACAAGGAGAGGTAGTGAAGAAAAGGAAGAGGAAGATAAAGACGGAACAGATGCTGATCGTGCTCTCCATGATGTGAGGCTACTAAATTTTCTTTGGTTTTTTACTTTTGCTTCTTTACATAAGAACACAAGAATGAAGGAGACTGCAAGAGACCATAAGGTCTACACTAGGCAGCTCTGCATCCATCACCAACCTGCCATCCCCATCCATAAAGTTGTCTAATCGTTTCTTAAAACAACTGATAGTTTCAGCGCTCACTACATGGTTACTAAGTCTATTCCACTTGTCGACCACCCTATTAGTAAACCAATTCTTGCCCACTTCCTTTTTATATCCAAATTTGTCCAGTTTATAACCATTACTGCGAGTCCTTTCAGCAAAGAACTGAACACAGCAATGTATATTTTATAAGGAGGTGTCTGGACATGGTGTTAGTATTCTTGGTAGCTACTCTTTTGTTTACTGCTTCATCCAGAGATCAGGGGCCCCGACATGGGTAAGTGTCACCCCGGGGCAAGTCGAAAAGTGCCCCCCCCCACACGCACACACCGCCACTACCACCACCTTCCACATCTGATGGTCACTAGCACGATTAACATGTAACATTCATCCACAAAACAATGTTTATGCACACATCATTCATACACACAACTCATGATAAATAGATCATGCAAAGTACATTAGGGGGAATTTGCTTTACCTTCTTTTCACCAAAAGTGCAACCCCCCCCCCCCCCAAAAAAAAGTGCCGCTCCGGGGCATTGCCCCCCCCCCCCCCCCTGCTCCTCCCCCTTGTCGGGCCCCTGCCAGCAATGGTTATTGGTCTGTTTCAAAGTGTTGAGCTTTCTATATATCTTATGTGTACTTCAGCCAATTTACTCACTGGTAGTTTATAAAAGTTCTCTTGTTCATGGGTTGTAATTTATCTTCTTGTTCTATAGTAATTTTTATTGGGAAGTGGTCGGATGGTAGATTATGGATGTTTTCCAACATAGTTTGACTTTGTAGGGAGTGTGAACACATTGTTATGTCAAGAGAGGTTGGTTGTTGATTGTTTTAGAGAGTTGGGGTTGATGCTGGAGTTAATCATGTTTATGTTGGGGAGTTGTTCAAGAATTTTGTATTTACCTAGTTGTATCTTACGGGGAGGGGAGCTATGCTCGTTGTGTCCCGTCTTTGTATCTCACGGTGTCTAGTTTGCTCTTAAATTTGTGTATGGTTTTTTCACACACTGTTGTTTTGTCATCTTTGTTCCAGATGTCTACCACTCTGTGTGGAAAACTTTTATATTTGATTTGATTTTTTATTTATTTCATTTTATTTTATTTATTTATTTATTTATTTATTTATTTATGTATTTATTTACTTTTTTTTTTAGGTCTCTTCCATAAATATCCTTTTTGGGTTTGTTTCTTTTCATGTCCTCTTGTGTTTCTCTTGTCCCAATTTAGTAAGTCCTTTCTATCAAGGACTTCCATGCCTTTTATGATAATGTAGATGGTCTGCAGGTTGCCTTTTTCTCTTCTTTGTTCCAAAGTCAGTAATTTCACTTTAGCCAGTCTCTCCTCGTATTACAGGATTGAAAGTGCTGGGGCCATTTTTGTGGTTGCTCTCTGGATTCTTTTAATTTTCTTTATATTCTTTTTAGTACTGGGTAACCATAATGTCACAACATACTCCAGTCTAGGCCATATTAGTGTGACTAATATTTTTTAACCATTTCTTCGTCTTAATAGGTAAAAGCCACCTTTACTGATCTTAGCAAATTGTAGGGTTCTCCGATAATTTTGTTTATTTGTTTATCAGGGGACAAATCATTTGAGATAATTACTCCCAGGTCATTTTCAGATCCCACTTCACTTCCTTTGTACCAACATTATATTGTCCTGATTTTTTTTTTTTTTTTCTGAACTCCATTATGCTACATTTCTTAACCCCTTCCATGTGGTGCCACATACGTAGGCGGCATGAGGAGCAAGTGGATACACGAGGCTGCCATATCGGCATCTTCATTATATTTATTGTAGTTGCCCCTGCATAATGACATACTCTCTAAACTGTCTTCATCACATTTTCTATGGTTATCAAAATTCACGGGTGAAAGAGAGAACGATCGAAATAAGCGGTGACTATTTTTTATGATGCAAGTATTATGATGAAACATCGTACGTCTGGCAGCTAATGCTGCCCGCGAGATTTTGGCCCGTAGTGAAGTGGTTAAAGTTGAAGTCTACTTCCCACTTCTGACTTAATTTCCAAACCTTGTTTAGGTCTCTCTGTAGTGATTCACAATCCATTTCAGTTTTCACTTTCCTCAACAATTTAGCATCGTCTGCAAAGAAGCTCATGTAACATTCCACATTTTCATCCATGTCATTCACATAAATAGCAAACATTGGAGCCAATACTGATCCCTGTGGAACTCTACTGATCACCTTCTCCCAATGTGAACTCTTTTCTCTGAGAATTACTATAATTTTCTGCCATGTAGGAAATTCTCCATCCAGTTTAGTAGGTTACCTTGTATTCCTCCTGTGTTTTCCACTTTTTTTAATAAATTTTTGTATGGTACTTTTTGTAAGTCAACGAAAGCACAGTCAGCCTATTCATCCCTTTCTTGTGTTATATCTATTAGTCTTGAGTACATACATACATACATATACCAAAGGTTTTTTCCCCCCTTACAAGAGGGGTAGCCAAAAAGAAAAAAGCATAGAAATCTCTCCCACCCATTTCATTTCCCATATATTCCACTCCCCTCCACCCTCCTCCCTCCCTCCTATCTTGGCACCTCCTGGATGACGGGTCATCCCTGCATCCTGTCCAATGCCCTGGGTCAGAAGCAGTGCCACAAGACACAGCACATCCACAAAGGCTGCTTCATAAATTCGGCGACCCCCCCCCCCTCTCCGTCCCCTCATGCAGAAAAGGAGAAGACAGGGAGAAATCCCTTCGGGCTGCATCTAATTTTTTTCTCATGCATAATTCCTCACCCCCCATCCCCCACTCACTCCCCCTCATGCATCACAGCCTCATCTATACACAACCCTTCTCCATTCACCCATATCTTCAGTCCTCTCCCATCCTTCCTCCACAGACATTCCTCTCTTTTGTAATGCCCCTTTCACCCCATCCATCCATCTCATCCTAGGACGCCCCCTCATATTCACTCCTTCCACCTCCGCCTTCCACACTTCTTTTACTAATCTTTCTTCACTCATTCTTTCCATGTGTCCAAACCATCCTAATACTCTTTCAACCCTATCTCCCAGCTCCCTTTCCACACCTGTTCTCCTCCTCACCTCCTCATTTCTCACTCTATCTAGCCTAGTAACCCCTATCATACTTCTAAGACATTTCATCTCAAATACGTTTAAACTCCATCTCTCTTCCTCTCTCATGTTCCATGTTTCTGCCCCATACATTGCTGTTGGCACAATCACTCCTTCATATAACCTCCTCTTAGCATCCATTCCCAGATGTCTATTTCTCATTACACTTTTTAATCCACCAAGGCATTTACTAGCTTCTCTCAATTTACATTCTACCTCCTACCCCACTCCTCCCAAGTATCTAAAACTATCCACTTCCTCCAGTTTCTCACCCTTAACCACTTCCATACGGTGACGCCTATTTAGGCAGCATGAGGAGCAAGTGGATACTCGATGATGCCGAAGTCGGCATCTTGATTGTATTTATTGTAGTCGTACCTACGTAACCTCCATTCTCTCTAAATTGGCTTCATCATATTATCTATGGTTATCAAAATACACAGGTGAAAGAGAACGAACAATTGAGCACTGACTTTATTTTTTATAATGCGATTATTATGACACAACATTGCATGTCTGGCAGCTAATGCTGCCAGACGTGCGATGTGCCCCGGAGTGAAGAGGTTAATGCTCACTTCCAGCCCAGTGTCACTCTCTCCCCTTGTACTTCACATCACCTTACTTTTGCCCACATTTATCTTCAGCTTCCTTCTTTCACACATCTTCTCAAACTCTGTCACTAACTTCCTTAATCCCTCCTCTGATCCTGCTACAAGCACAGTGTCGCCAGCAAACAACAGCTGGCTCACCTCCCACTTTTCTCCATTTTCTTTAATCATCTCCAACCCCTGACCCACTACCCTTGCATTCACCTCTCGCACCACCCCATCCATGTTAAGATTGAACAGCCAGGGCGACATTACACATCCCTGACAAAGTCTCACCTTTACCTCAAACCATTCACTCTCTCCATTTCTAATTCTAACTCTAGACTGTTCTTAACAGCTTTCCTCCTATCCCATATATCTGTAATACCTCCCACATTGCCTTCCTGTCTACTCTGTCATAAGCCTTTTCTAGATCCATAAAAGTCTAAAATACATCCTTACCTTTTCCTAAAGCCTTTTTCACATATCTAACCACAAATATCTGATCTACACACCCCCTACCTGTCCTAAAACCATACTGTTTCTCACCAATTACTCCCTCCGTTCCTCTTCTAATCCGCTCAATCAACACCCTTTCATAAGCCTTCCCAACTACACTCAACAAGGTGATCCCTCTGTAACTACTACACTCACACTTGTCCTCCTTTCCTTTGTAAAGCAGAACTATACAGGCACTCCTCCTGTCCTCTGGCACTCTACCCTCTCTTATACAAACATTAAATAACCTCACCAGCCAGTCCACCATAACTGTACCTCCTTTCTTCAGACATTCTGCATGGTATCCATCCAACCCAGGTGCCTTACCTGCTCTCATCATCTAAACAGCTGCTTTCACTTCATCCTTCCCTATTTCTCCTTCATCTTCCTCACTCTCCACTCTCATTTTCTTAGCGCTTCCCACTGCAACTACCTTTCCCTCCCTATCCTCCTTCACATTTAGCAACTCCCTAAAATACTCTGCCCACCTTCCTCTCACTGCCTTCTTTTCCATTATCATCTCTCCATCTGCACCTTTTACCTTTTCTTCTCTACTTGATTCACCTCCTCTTCCTCTTTTAACTTCCTTCCAAAACATCTTTTTATTACTTTCAAAATTTTCTGTCATACTCTTTCCCCATTTCATATCTGCTCTCCTCTTTGCTTCCTTTATCTTATGCTTAACTTCCTCTTTACTTTGTACCTCTCATAAGATTCCCTCGTCCTAATTTGTAGCCAATCTATGAATGCCTGCTTCTTCTCTTTTACACCCTTTTTGTTTCCTCATCCCACCTCTCACTACCCTTCCTTCTCTTTCCTCCCATCCTCCTTGTTCCACACACCATCTTTGCACACCTTATGACTCCCTCCTTGAACCATCCCCATTCCTCCTCCACTCCTAGTTCTACTCTATCCTTTACTCTCTCCCACTCCTCTCTCAACTTCTTCTTATACTCATTCTCCTTTTTTTCCTCATTTAAGCAGTTCACTCTAAGTACCTCCCTACCTTCTGCCCTTTTCCTCTTTTTCCACCTATTCTCCACTCTCAATTTACCTTCCACCAGGAAAAGCTCTGATATTCCCCCGCCCTCTCCCCTTAGAACATGCACATCCTTAACTCTTCCTACCATACTCCTGGTCACCACTATATAGTCCATTAATGCTCTATCTGCCACCCTTCCATCCACCACCCTCTCCCATGTGTACTTATGCTTGACTTCCTTCTTAAACACTGTAGTCTTGAGTAAAAACATTAAATTTGTAGCACACAATCTTTCCTCTCTGAATCCAAATTGTCTTGGGTTTATTATATTGTTTTCTTCCAGGTGTTTTATCCATCTATTCTTGATTTTTTTTTTTTTCACAAATTTTGGCTACATTGCTTTTAAGGGAGACTGGTCTGTAATTTGTTAGATCTTCTTTGTTTCCTTTATATATTGGTACAGTGTTGGCATTTTCCCAGTCTTTTGCTATTTTTCCTTCTTTGAGAGAGCAACTTAAATTTCCCCATTTCCTGTTTGTTTTTTAGTTTACCATTCGCATATCTATAGAATAGCTTAGATTGATCTTTATATTTTTTATTATGTCTTTTTCATAGTTTCTTAATGATAAAACATTGTCAAACATTATATTAATCAGAAAATTTGTTGTAAGGGGAGATCCTTACAGATGGAAATGTCAGATTTTTTATTTGCCTTTATTTTAGGATCATGATACAAATAATGGAATCTCAAGTCATGAACATGTGGACCTGGATGAAGATGTTCCTCTTCTGGAAGATATTGGTGGCATAGAGGGTGTTGAGAGTGATTTGGATGATACGAGCATTCTTCAGATACATGACCAAGGTGGGTGTCACTGATGATTGTCATTTAAGTAACAATATTTTTTAGAGATTACATTGTTCACATGCTTGCTTTTTTTTTGTTTATCAATAGTTAGTAGAGTTTCTGTTGTCCAAAGTTTTAGTGCTGGTGATGGTTTTTAATAGGTTAGCTTTCTTGTTGATTTTTGTTGTCAGGTTCTTGATATGTAGGCTGTCATATTGATATCAAATGTTAGTCTCAGAATTTTTGGGTTCCTTTCTAGTGGGAGGGTTTGGCCATTTAATTGTATTATTTTATTATTGTTTTCTATACATGGTTGGCTGGAGCCAGCAGTGTTTTGATTTTTGGGGTGAAGTTTTTGTTCTGTTATTCTTGAGCCATTGTTACAGTTTGCTCAAATAGGCTTGGGTTTGCTGCTATTTTGTATTTACTGTGCTGGGTTATTGTTGTTAAGTCACCTGTATATAAGAGAACATCGGTGGGAAGAACAGGAAAGGGTGGTGGATGGGAGTGAAGTGGGTTGGAGTGGGTACCTGCATTTTGACTTGGCTACCTCCCCTATAAAGGGGAAAAAAAGCCCTTGGTATATAGATAGAAATCCCCAATGAATCTCTCTATATACTTCTTCAGATTCAGTGTATGAAAGTGAAACCACAGAGCCACCAAACTCACCAGACTGTTCTGTGGATGTTAGCATGGTTGACGAAGATGCAGTCAGTCACGAGGACACCTTGAGCCATACCAGCGAGGCTATGCATGCTGTTAACCTCGTGCAGTTACACACCCGGGAAGCAACTCAAGAGACTGAACTGCTTATCACTGAGTAGGAGCTTGTGAGCAAAAGAACTGCTGTATGTACCAATAAAGTGAATATGTGTACTCTAACTACGTAGCCTTGGTTTTCTCTTGCCCCAGAGGAAGAGAACTTGTATGGTAAAATGGCCTTGCATGTGGGGAGCACAGTTAGTAAGGATACAGATCACAATTGAAAAATATCTACTTAATACTGTACACACTAGGACCACATAAGGAAACTAAGTTACCTGAAACCGTGATTGATGACAAGACTAAAAAAAAATTTCTGGTGTATGTATGCAGATCATAGAATGAAATGATCCTATTTAGATATATAGTAAGCCATACCAGGGAAAACGATATCATATGTTATGGCAAATATGATGACCTTTGGATAAGGTAAGACCAAAATTTCATTGTAAAATTCATGGTTCTAGCTCGTACCGGTATCAGCTGTATAAGATGACACCCAAGCTACCAAACCATTTGTGGTGAGATTTAGGTCAGTAAGTTTTAAATAGATGATATGGTGATAGACCAGCTAAATACCTTGAAAGTAATTATAGTAATTATTTCCTTGAGTTTCACTGACTGGAAACCTGCACCCTTACAGTAGCTGACACTGGTCCTGGAGCCTTTCCATAAATCTCTTTGGGATGAAATATTGGATTGATGTCACTGTTTGCAGTGGTCATTGGGCCTTTCCATAAATCTCTTTAGGACGAAATGTTGGACTGTAGTCATTGTTGGCAGTGGTCATAGAGCTTTTCCATAAATCTCTTTGGGACGAAATGTTGGACTGTAGTAACTATTGGCAGTGGCCTTTGAGCCTTTCCATAAATCTCTTTGGGACGAAATATTGGACTGAAGCCACTGTTAGCCGTGGTCATTGAGCATTTCCATAAATCTCATTAGAAAGAGATATTAGACTGTTAGTATGAAAGAGGCGGCTGCTAATAAGTCTTTAATAATAAACACCACAAGTGAGGACGGAGCCTTTATTAGTACGACATTTCACTTGTTACAGCTTTTTCAAATACAGTCTTGTGTATCACGACTAAGTACTTGAAAAAGCTGTAATAAGTGAAATGTCATACTAATAAAGGTTCTGTCCTCGTATGGTGTTTATTGTGATAAACTTATCAGTGTTGCATTAATGTGGGATTGTTCCAATGTCATGCATACACACATATACCAAAGGCTTTTTTCCCCCTTATAAGGGAGGTAGCCAAAAAACAAATGCATAAAAACCATTCCCACCCATTCCATCCCCATCACACTTCACTCCCTTCCACCCTCTTCCCTTCCTTTTATCTTGGCACCTCCTGGATGACAGGTCATACTTGGAGTGAAGCAGTAGGCATTTGTCAGTTCTCTGTATGTGAAAAGGTGGATTGAATAGAGTTGAAATTGAAAGATCCTGGGCCCAACCTGTCAGATGAGTGCCAACCCCTCAGGGTTGCATCTCCAGATAGGGTAAAGGTGCGGACAGGTTTCGAAGATGTGCAGAAGAAAGATGATCTTATCTAATGTACATTTTGCAGGACCACCACTTACAGGTACTTGTTGTTGATTCCTCCCAGTGATTAAATAATACCTCAATGTATTACCTGTAAGTTATTTGAATTGTCAGTATGGTATCAGTGAGGCATATGATAAGGTTAATACTATATGTAGACTGCTGTCTATCGTGGTAGTAATTTAACAAAAGTTGTTGACTGATTTGATAAGATACCATACATATCATGTGGTGTTTCCCATCTACGCTTGTCTGATATTCCCAGTAGGATGCCCAACATTACCAGTAATAGTAATGCCATCCCTATACACATGTTTATTGGAAGTGTAATAAACTGATAGATTAAAAATTTGTCATAGGTTCTGGTCTGGGTGTGTTATGGAGTAGTCAAAACGTATTTTGAGTAGAATTTGAAGATCATTTCGAGTAGAATTTGAAGATCATTGCTTAGTATGTGGACTCTAGTGTGATCCACATTTTTGGGAAATTTTTTGGATGCTTCAGGTGTCATCTTATCTCCTGAAATATACAGTACTTAACTGTAAACTTAACTGTAAACACACAAGAAAACATAATATGTAACTTAATCAAATGCTTTGGGTTTGCTTGAGTGTTGGGGCTAGTCTTGTTCAGCATTTCAGATTAGTATAAATATTTAGGCAGTGTATGTAAATAAGTACATACATATGTATTCATATATATATATGTATGTATATGTGTGTGCATGTGTGTGTGTGTGTATATTTGTATGTATGGATGTACATATACACATGGGATATATTTATTTAAATATCTTTTTTCTTCAGCTTTGGTATCACTCTGAGTAGAAGTTGCCCCTGACCCTTTAAAGGGTGAGTTTACAACCCTTAATTAGAGAGAAAGAGAGAGAGAAAAAAAGGGAGGGTGGACAGGACTATTTTCCAATTCAGTTCATTGATATCTATACATAGTTATATCTATGTATGAATGTATATATCAGGGCCGTACCCTCTAGGGGGTGGTACAAAGAGCAACTGCCCTCCCCAGAATTTAAAAGAAATCTAAATTCCATTTTTCCTGGTAACTACCTCACCAATGTGGAAGTTAAAAAATTGGAAAATTCCAGGGGGGGTAGTTGCCCCCCTGCCTCCCCTAGAGGGTCCGACCCTGATGTATGAATGTACATATGCACGCATACTTTTTTCAGCTATGAAGGATGGTCCCATTTTTAAGGTCATCCAGCCATCTTCGTATGGAATGTGGAAGGAAGGGGTATGTACCCAATTGTACTTGCCTATTTATGATTTACATGATCAAGTCTCCTTCACAGATTGCTGTCCCTTTTGATTCCTTTAGTTTAGTTAGACACTGCCCTTTGAACTTAAAAGCTGTAGGTACCTCTCATGTGTTTCAGGATATCACTGATTTACATGTGTTTAGCTGGCTAAATAATAGTAATTATAGCCTTGGGTTTTACTGACTGAAAACTTACAGCCCCACTCTGGCTGGTAGTGGTCCTTGGGTTCTCCCATAGATCTCAGAGAAGAAATGTTGGATTATTGTCTGTGTTGTATTAGCATGAAGCTGTTTCTCTGTCTCTGGCTTGTATTCGTAGGAGAAAAGCTGTTGCTGGTTGTCAGGACTCGCTGACAGTGAGAGATCCTTGGTCAAGTTTAGAGACTGAGTTTCAGTCCTTTAGTTCTGTAGCTCCGTATGGAGATGAGTGTTGATAGGATTTGATGGCAGGCATGAAGGAGGTAATATTTTCGAATGAATGTCTCACAGGACCACCACGTACAAGTACCTGTTGTTGGGCCCACGTAGTTGAATATTAGAAGAACAACTCATACTTGTAATGTCTCATCTCATTATTTTAATTTTTCTGATTGGCACTGCTGAAGTTGTAATTCACTATAAACTTTTATTTTTCTTGCATATGTTGAAGAGTGGCAGATATAAACAAAAAATCGCTGGGTGTATGTTATCCTTTCAGTCGGCATTTGGTCAACCGTTATGACATACGCATGAGACTGAAGGTATTGGGAATTCCCCTCCCCATAGTTCAGAAAACTATATAATGATAAGGTCAAGATTGGTAAATACTTTGCTTGCCAGAAACATCATCACAAAAGCCAAAAGATTTTATTTATGATACAAATATCTAGTTGCATATTTGCCTTCAACACTCTTTTAGCTAGTCTTTCCTCACTCATTATTATTTTCCATGTGCCCAAACCATCCCAGTATTCATCACTCCTGTCTGCCAGCACCCTTTCTACCCCTGCTCTCCTCTTCACCTCCTCTTTTCTCATTCTATCCATCCTCATAACTCCCAACCATACTTCTCAAGCTCCTCATCTCAAACACAAATAAATTTCTCCTTTCTACTTCCTTCACATTCCATCTCTCTGCCACATATAGTGTCATAGGCACAGTCGCTCCTTCGTATAGTCTTCTCTTTGCATCCATCCCCTGATACCTATTTCTCATAACGTTTTTCATTCCCCCAAGACGTTTACTCGGTTCCCTCACTCTACAGTCATCCCATCTACCAGCTGAAGTTCAAGTGCTACATGATCTCTTTTCCTAGGAGGCATATAATACTTTAAAAGAGTTCATAATATTGCATTCTTTTATGGAGTGTATCTCTTTTCCTGTACAATTATGTAAATACACACAGTGAGGTAAATACAGTTAGGTAAATACACACTCAAAATTTGGTAAATACTGTTAGTTAAGTACACACAAATATATATGTTCTTGAATATGCACATAATTTTTCTTTCTTTTTCTTTTCTCTTTTTTTTTTCTTGTTCTCTATCTGCTGGAACTGGCAAAGTGTATATATATATATATATATATATATATATAAATATTTATATTTATATATAAATATATATATACATATATATATATATATATATATATATATATATGCTAATAAGAACATGGGTATGTGTGTTCACGTATGCAAAGTAGACCACTTGGAAAAAGAAACTAATGAAACAGAGCGCTTTTGTATATTACATCTTCAGTGCAAAAAGTACATAGTTGATAGAAATACATAGATTATATATACTGTATATGAAAAAGGAACAAGGATAGTTTACAAAAGGGTAGAAGACAATTTACCCCCCTGACAGCCCGCCTTCCAGGGGGTAAATTGTCCTCTACCCTTTTGTAAACTGTCCTTGTTCCTTTTTCATGTATATATCTATGTATTTCTATTACTATGTACTTTTTGCACCGAAGATGTAATATACGAAAGCGCTCTGCTTCGTTAGTTTCTTTTTCCAAGTGGTCTACTTTGCATATATATATATATATATATATATATATATATATATATATATATTTACATATATATATATATATATATATATATATATATATAGTTTAATGTCACAAACTCCTTGCTAATGGGAGACTAGGATGGTACCCCTTACAGAGGACTTTGTAGCGTGTAATTTAGTGAACCATGCCTTTGGTTCAACTTTGCTGGTGGTAATGTTTGAACACCCATTCCCTCAACCTTCGCTGCAAGAATTGATGCCCTAACCTGCTGTTTGAATGTTTGTATATCTATGTATACACAATAATTTGTTAACTACTTAAGTATATTTTAAAGAATCTCTTTAGTATTCTACCATAATGAAGGGGTTAATAATATTAGTATATTTTCAGATTCTTTTTCACACGAGATATGTTGTTTGAAAAATGGTCCTGAATGTGAGATAGCCCCTATAAACTGACACAGATTAACTATAATGTTTATGCATCAACTTGACTGGAGTTTTTTGAAGTGAGATGGTGTAATTGTAAGTCAGAACTTGAACTGTTATCATATATATTTATTTATTGCTTTGGGTTGGTTTTGTTTGGTCTCTGAAATGTTTATTGTTTTTAAATTCTCTGTACCAGTTACACCTGTAGAATGTATCTATTACCATTCCACTTAGAATATACACCTGTGATATATGATTACCTTAGAATTGATTAAATTATGTAGATTTAAGTTGAAAAAATAAAGATCTGAACTAGTGAACTACATGTTTGATTATAGATATCCCATTGCTGAAACATAGAATTAATAGTGAGTGATCCATATTTTTTCCAGTGTAAAACTGCAACCATTTAGGTTGAATTTTATTTGAAATAAGAAAATTATCAGTAATAGTCATAGTGCTGTACTTGTTACACTTAAATACTTCGATTCGGGAGAAATGGTGTGTTGTGTGCAGGTGGTAAACTGTATGTGTTTGAATGATGTGCTGCAGGTGTTTTTTTTATGTTCAGTTGGACGTATCTGCTTGATATAACGAGACAGGTGAGTAGAATTGAGGATTCTTATATAGAACTGTGTACCAGTCATTTTCATATATCATTATGGAGAGGAATTTGGTTTCTGTGTACAGGTGTCATTGGGGTGGTTTTGATCCATCCTGTTATTTGTTTCTTTTGGGGGGCAGGGATCAAGCTATGGAGGCATAGTCAAGTGTATTGACTTATTTGTACCTGATTGCATTTACCTAACTGATTTTCAATTATCATATACAGATTTCAATTCATGTATTGTTTCAGCTTGGGGTATATCACCTTCTAAGCTATTCCAAGTATTTATGCATCTATATGGAAAGCTGTATTTCTTCACATCCTTTAGACATGTAGTCTTTTTTGTTTGCATTACCTCTTAAGGCCCTCCCTTCTTAATCAAGAGATCTCTTCTGTCAGTGTGATCTATCCCATTTGGTTACCTGAATACTGTAATCATATCACCACTTTCTCTTTGATCTTTCAAAGTTGGTAGACCAAGTGCTTTTAGTTTTTCCTCGTACACTTTATCTGCCAGGCTGAAAACCAGTTTGGTTGCTGCCCTTTGTATTCTTTTGATCTTGCTGATGTCCTTCACTCTGTGTGGGGGCCATACCACTGACGCATATTCCCCACTTGGATGGATCAGAGTTTTGATGAGTTTTTGCATTACCTTTTCATACACCGTGCAATGGATTACAATACAAAGGAAGAGCATACTGAAAGCTTGTGTCACTTCCAATTATCTCAAAAGATAGAGCACTTCCCTTGGTTCCACATTTATATCTTCTAAACCTGGATTTTTGTTCCCCTTGGTTTCCTTCAAAAAAAAAAAAAAAAAAAAATGCTCTCTATTGCGAAGACTGATTGAAAACTTTCATTATTTCTGCTTGGGTCGAGTCCTTTTCAAAGACTTCACCACATACTTTCAACTTGGTGGTTACTTCCCCATGTCTCAATTTGTCATTCATAAACCTGTAAAAGAGTTTCAGTTAATTTTTGCATTTATATACTGCACCTCTTTCAAAGTTACTTTCTTCCTCCCAGCAAGTTCTTGTATAGTCATTTCTAGCTTGTTTTTAAGCTTCTTTTGTTGTGCTGCTTTGTCTCTTCCTCCATTTTTCCCAAGCCACATCCCTGCCCTGTGAAACCAGTCTTGTTTCTGCTTCCTTCCACTATTCTTTGGCACATGTTTGTTCACTCCCTGATTGTAAATGACAAGAAAGATTTCCTCCTTATTCCCATGGTATTCATGAATTCCTCCCAGTTGGCTTCTTCAAATTATTTTTTTCAACCCTAATTAATCAGCTTTCCCAAAATTGAGTCTTCCTTGCCTTAGCTCTATTTCTTCATAATCCAGCTGAAATGAATATTTATGTGGCCACCTTTTCCTGTGGGGCAAAGATATTTCAAGGAGCTGATGATGCCTGGCTCTTTGGTTAGATGCAGATCTAATCTTGTGGGAACGTCATCTCTTACCTGAGTGACTTCCTTTACCCATTGAGTCATTGTGTTTTCCATTGCTATACTTAATAGGGTATTTCTTAAGGAATCTACTTTGCCACTTGCTTTCCATTCCTCCCAGTTGACCTCACTGCAATTAAACTCTCCAGTAAGGACTAAATTGCTACTTTGCTCAAGCAGCAATTTAGTCCTTATCAGAAATTATTGGGGTATCAAGATGTGGAAGCATACTCAAGCATGGTTCCTAAGAACTGTAGATTGATTAAAATTTCCTTCTGTTGTCCAAAGCCCATGTTTTTAATTTATTTTAGCATGTTTACTCTCTTGTTGATTTCACTGTCAGATCTATGACTGAAAATATGGGATGATGGATGATAATTATTATTTCTGGGATGAGCCATTATTTTAGTTTTTCTAACAAACTTTGAGTGTTCTTTACCACTATCTT
The DNA here is from genome assembly GCF_046742065.1 of Oratosquilla oratoria. Classification (NCBI taxonomy): domain Eukaryota; kingdom Metazoa; phylum Arthropoda; class Malacostraca; order Stomatopoda; family Squillidae; genus Oratosquilla; species Oratosquilla oratoria. Next base: position 43,856,812 of record NC_134804.1, on the reverse strand, counting down.
GTAGTTGATGTTAGATTACATGTGTGCTGGTGGTATAATCAGAAATATATGGGTCATATATCTATAGTCACTGTTTAAATCCTGCACTTCTCTGTAATTACCAGCAGTAAATGTTACCTGTCCCAACAGTCCAAGCAATGATCTGAAAAGTGGCTCATGAAATCTAAAACAAGTAAATTTAAGGTCATGTGCATAGACAAACATAACAAATATGATTACAAGTTATTTGGAAAGTCATTAACAAAAGTGGATAGTGAGAAGGATCACTGATAATTATCAGTAATGATCTCAAATCATCTAAGCAGAGTATTTCTGCCTCAGAGGAGGCAAATAAGATTCTAGGACTGATTGCACTATCTTTTGATTTTAAAAGTCCATCTGTCATTAACAAGCTATATAAATTGTTGGTTTGTCCACATTTGGAATATACTGTATGCCTGTATCCATATGGTCACTAGATCTCATTAAAGACATTGACAGATTGGAAAAAGTACAACAGCAAGCCATTAAATTGATTCCAAATATCAGATACAAATCATATGAAAATCGACTAAAACACATGAATCTATTTTCCCTAAAAAAGTGTAGACTTATGAGTGATTTGATACAGGTCTTTAAGATTCTAAATGGAATTGGCATCAAAAGTGATGAAATTTTCACACTGAATGTGAATCAGACAAGAAATAATGGTCTCAAACTGTCAGGAAGTATAATTTTGTAAGTGAGTAGAAACAACTTTGCCAACTGTTTAGTAAATGAGTGGAATAAACTTCCTGCAGAGACAGTGCAATGTAGTATAGTTTGAAGTTTTAAAATTAATTTAGATAAGCACCTTAGAAATGCGCTGTTATGCCTGCCAAAAATTAATTTTGTTTTATTGATTTATCATTATTATCTATCTCTATTTTTGTTATCTATGTATTATTATGATTTGTTGTTATTTTTCTGTTTGTTTAATATAATTATTTTTCATTTGTTTATTTACTTCCCTATTTATTTGTTTATTTTTTATTTATTCATTCGACCTAGTTATGGACCGAAAGGTCTCATGTCGGCATGCTCTTCCTTTGTAATCAAAAGTGACGACTTCGGCCGTAGCTAAGCGCCTCCTGGCGTATAAGGTGAAGAACATGCCCAGTAAAGAGTTTATTGGTTATCAACTTAAATGTTAATTCTTGGGGAGGATTCTTTAATACACAATGCCTCTGATATGAACAAGCGTCTTGAAGAAAAGAAATGCAGAATTATATAGCACACTCAACGAAATTGAACCCGCGTGTTTGCCGTGCGTGGCATCACTGCACTGAGGTCCCCCCCTACCCCCACACCCCCGAATTAGCATCAACCTTCTCTGGTCCTCTATTCAGGACAGGACATGTGGCCCCCTCTTGGCTCGGAGAGGTCAATCGGCTGGGCTGATTTATTTCAATCTGTGGGTCAGGCACGCCCAGAGTCAAACAACTACCGCCTGGTCCGACGCCGCACAGTCCACGACTGTCATCCCCTAGTGTTAAGGTGGTGGGTATGTATATTCTTTCATTACCCCTGGGACTCTTGGATTCATATGTATAACCAAATCCTGGTCTCTCCTTGTTGGGCTCGGTGGTGGGAGGGTGAATCACAGGCTTATGTTCATGGCAACCATACTAGACACATATGGTGGGGATGGGCTTGCAACCTGTCCCCATCTAAATCACCAAACCCGCTGTGCGGGGTGCCGGGGTGTTGCAAATGAGGCACAAGCACCTCGAACCAGGCCTGGGATGAACATCCGACGGGGTCTCCGTTTGAGCCTATGGAACATTCTCCCAAGATAATCGAATACCCTTTTTATCGGCGGAGCTCAGGAACCTTGGATTTGATGTAGTGGCTCAGAGGTGAGAAGACCGGTCAGCGTCAAGATCAGCTGTGAGAATTTCACTTACTTCTGGTCGGGCAGAACCGATAGGACCCACTGCGCGAGAGTAGCTGTAGGCATATCTAGCCGACTGGAACGCGCTGTTGTAAAGGTTACTCTGGTTGGTGAGCATATGATGCTGGTGAGGTTGAAGCACACATTGACCTATCTCTCTTATTGGAATATATGCCCCAACTGAGGCATATAGCCTTGAAGAGAAAGATATGTTCTATGCCAAGTTCGAATCTATAGTTGATCGGTGCCCGCCATAAGACACACTTATTGTTCTGGACGACTTCACTGTGGTTATTGCCACTTTGGCAGAACCAGGAACATCAACAGTTTTCTCCTGAACTTTGCAAAGTCCAGAAGCTGTTCCTGGTTCCAGAGACGAGAACCACGTCAATGGACATAGTATAGTAATGCCGGAGGAGTGGCCAAGGAGGTCGATTACATACTTTTTAGCATTTGTTGGAAGATCTTACAGAACTGCGGGGTTAATAGAAGTGCTGAATTATTTGGAACCAATCACAAACTTGTGGTCGCAACACTCACACTGCGCATCATATTTAGGAGAATCCCGCCATGTAACCCATCTGGGTTTCATCTGGAGAAATTCAGGGATGGTGCATGTGTCCAGGAATGTGTAGTACATACATACATATACCAAGGCTTTTTCCCCCTTCCAAGGGAGGTAGCCAAAAAGGGAAAGGCATAAAAACACTCCCACCCATTTCATCCCTAAATACACTCCACACCCCTTCCACCCTTCCTCTCATCTGAGCACCTCCTGGATGACGGGTCATCCCTGCACCCTGCCCACCGCCCTGGGTCAGAAGCAGTGTCGCAGGACACAGCACATCCACAGCAAGGCCGCTTCATTTAATCGGCGACCCCCCCCCTCTCCGTCCCCCCTTGCATATAAGGAGAGGACGGGGAGAAATCCCTTCGGGCTGCGTCAAAACTCACTCACACACACTACCCCACCCCCCCGCCCATTTCTCCCCATGCAGTCACATCATCATCCATATACAACCATTCTCCACTCACCTCTGTCTTCCGTCCTCTCCCTTCCTTCCTCAACAGACATTCCCCTCTTCCCCAAAGCCCCCTTCACCCCATCCATCCACCTCATGTGTAGTAGATCTGTAATCGGTTTGAAGTACTTGGCTCACGTGAGGATCCTGAAGAACGACACTTTTAAACGTGAAAATATAAGAGCTGCCGAGGAGTGCGTTGGAGAGCACCCAAGGTCGAGGAGTGTTGTGGCGTCGCGGGAGATATTAGAGAGTATAGTTAGGTCGTGCTGCCAGAATAGCTGGGGACCTGGACCAATACAGGACTGTGAAAGGGCGGACTAGAGCTCCCATGAGAATGGATAAGGAAAGGATTAGGGGAATTGCTGGGGATGCCGAGGGTCATTTTGATGCAAATGACCTCAGATCTGTTTACCGACCCCTGAAAAAACTCCGCTCCAGATCTGTGACCCAGAGGAGCACAATCCGAACAGCTGATGGCGAGCCAGTGTAAGGTGTGGAGTACTGTATCCCATTTGCCGAATACTTTGAGCAGTTGCTCATGGGTGACCCTACAAGCGGACAGCTTCCCTTCGATGGTGCCCTTTCCGACAGTGGTCAAAAAGGCTGTAATGTAAAGAATAGAAAACTACCCGGCATCTGGAACATTAGTGCGGAGTTGCTGAAAGCTGGAGGTGAGGCCACGATTCGCGGGTTGCATGCGGTACTGTCTGTTGTCTGGCAGTCCAGTACCATTCCCTCTGACTGAAAAGAGGGGTCTGGTTGTTCCTATCTGGAAGGAGAAATGGGACCAGCAGGACTGCAACAACTACATCGGCATTACACTGCTCAGTGTGCCAGTTAAGGTGCTTGCCCATCTATTACTGACACGGGTTCTTTTAAGATGATTTAGTCTTGGCATCGCTTCTGTTTTTGCAGGCAACATCCTATGGGTCACTCAGATATTGGTAGATGTATAAAGTATGAGCAGTCTGGGTTCACGCCAGGTAAGTCAACAACCGATTGGATCTTGGCGTATCGTATTCTTGTAGATCGCCGACGTGAGTTTCATTAAGGGTTTCTTGCAGCTTATGCCGATCTCAAGAAGGCGTTAGACTCGGTGCATCTGGGATCTTCTGCGGATCCATAGGATTATTGGAAGGATTTTTGAGTTGATATGTGGCTTATAATCTGGGACACAGAGTGCCGTAAAGTATGGAGGAGGTGTGTTTACCTTCTTTCCTGTTAATTCAGGTGGGAGGCAAGGGTGTGTCCTCGCTACTATACTTTTCAACACCTGCAATGACTGGGTATTGGGCAGAATTGTTGATCAATGTCTTGCGGGGCATCCATTCGCAACATCAAGGTCAATGACCTTGTGTTTGTTGATGATGCTGTCATTCTTGCAGAGTCGTTGGGAGTCCTGGTTGCAGCCCTCGAGTCACTGCACAGGGAGGCGGGACCGCTTGGACTTGAGGTCTCGCGGATCAAAACGAAGGCCCAGGAATTTGAGGGGTTACTGGATGACACGGTTCAGTCTGTCCATGCACGTGGCGAGAACATTGGGGTCCTGGAAAGCTTTACATGCCTTGATAGTATAATGCATATCAATGGTGGGTCATGTCAGGAAGTACTTCAAGGATTGTCACTGCCCCTAGAATTATGGAGTCGCCCAACCAAAGTATACGGCGTTGTCGTTATTTATGCAGGAGGATTAAGATTCGAATCTTCAAGTCACTTGTATTTACTTAGTTGTATTTTGCGGGAAGGGGAGCTACACTCGTGGTATCGCCTTTGTATCTTGAAGTGTCTAGTTTGCTCTTAAACTCATGAATGGTTTTTGCGCACACTATTTTTTCGCCCAGTTTGTTCCAAGTGTCCACCACTCTATGTGGAAAACTGTTTTTTTCTGTAGTTTTTTTTTCTTTCAATGTCTTCTTGTGTTTCTCTTGTCCCAAATTAACAAGACCTGTGCTTCCTGTCTTGTACGACTGTGCGACATAGGCATTGAATGCCGATTTGAAGTGTTGTTTCGATGTTCTTGGTACCAAGTGCCTTCGGAGAATCATGAGGTATCTTCCATGTACTTACATGGACGAATTTCTGGAAGAGTTCCTAATGAGCCTGTGACTCCAATGCTGCAGCCTCAGTACATTCTCTTTGGTGTATCGCTGGAACGATTTCATATCAAACCAGAGAATGTACTGTGAGACTCAGTCTAGGTCAGTTACCAGCATAATTAGTGAATGCAACTCCGGCTATATGGACATGTGAGTATGTGACACGTTTCCCTGATGTGGATCCTACTCGGAGGGTTGTCTCCACTAGAGGCAACCTTCGATTGGGGAGATGAAGGGGACGCCCAGAAAGTTCATGGCTGGGGCAAGTAAATCGAACCTGTCGAGAGCATTAGAGTGAGAAGGGTAGCTGCGTGGGACTAGCTCGACGGGACTAGCACAAGCGTGCGAGTGAAGCTACGCGCTCCCTTGTGTATGGTCCCAATTGATGGCAATGATTTAACGCAGCTTGTTGGTGATTATATGGAGTATTTACGCATAAACAGGGGCTGATTTGATAGTGAATTTATGAAGTGGCGCTCACGAAAAGGAGCCTTGGACGAAAAAACGCATATATCTGTGCAAATATTTTATAGCGGCGGCTTTTGAGTCGTGACGTCATATGTAAACACAACAAAACAGTGGTTCGAAGAGTCCAGAAGTGGATAATTTGATGGTGGTTGTAAGTATTTACGAAATAAGTACCAAAACACCAAATGTATATGTAAATCAAATTAGGTACATATTTTCGTAAGTGAAAATGAGTCCCAAGTGTCCAAATTGTTGTGATTCAAGAGGACAAACCAATATTGCTGCTGCATAATTAGGTGATGTCAAAGCCGATCGGTAGTTGTTGATTGTTCGACAATTTTGTCACGACTTTAGTGTGTCCATAGTAGTAGATTTAGTAAATCTGTATGAAGGTACATTAATATTTTCTTGACTATAAATGGACTATAAATTTAATTGACAGAATCCTCAGAATAAAACTTTATCAGCTCAATGACAATACAATACAGTAATAGCACATCAGAATACTTTGTTTTACTTTTTTTTTTTCAAATTTCATCCTCAGTGGACTCTGCAAAAGTGGGATCCTGTTGTGATCAGCATTTCTGTTTCTGGTTGAATTCTAGAATCCTGCCAACACAGATATTGAACGTGAAACTTGTGTTATCCAATTGCTCCTAACCTAGCTTAACCAAACCTAACCTATTCTATCCATAGCAATAGATAATAGGTCTTTCAGATGTGAAAAAGAAAAGTGAAAAATGTGTTTGCATGGCATTAGAATAGTACCCTATTTCTTTAATACTCTGCAAGTTGATGTTGGAGTTGTTAGTAGTTCTTGAGCTGCAAGGTGTTGGGGGTTTATCCTGTCTAATGCCAGCTATTTGCAGAGTTGGGCGCATTACTGCAGGACAGGTAGTGCATTACTGAAAAATGTGGGGTGCATTTTCATCAGTGCATTACATATTTTAGTTTTCTTAGTATATGTACATGTAAGCAGTAATGTGGACTGCTCTAGGGAAATTAAAATCGGTAATGCAGTGATGAAAATGCACCCCAGATTTTTCGGTAACGTACTACCTGTCTGACGGTAATGTGCCCAACTGTGGTTGTTTGTCCAACCGGTGCTTCAACTAGTCACTAGTGATACCTTAGAGGTTTCTGATAGTCTTTGACACAAAACCTTCCAGGATTTACCACGCATAAATTTTTATATATTATTCACTTGTTCTTTGAAGAAGTACCTTCACTTTGACCTAGTAATTGAATTGCTCCACATCACTGATTCTGCTATTGAGACTTCTCTATAGGGATTCCAGTTTTGTTATTTACTCTAATTGATGAAGTGACCATAGCTAACAAGAATAGTATATCCTTGGAAAAACCAGTACTTTTCAAAGGGTCTGTATATAGGAATTAGATCTTGTTCTGGGTGGTTCTCAATATTCATCCGATCACATTTCAGTTCTATTCCAGTATCATGCAAACACATTTTTCACTTTTTTCTTTTTTTTACATTTGAAAAAAGTCCGGAGCTACTGGACTTTTAAATTTCATGTAAAATATCCTTGTTTACGTGATTCTAGAATATTACTTATATATCTAGCTTGGATGCAATTTGTGGTAGGTGAATGAGACATTGTTGCTGATCTTTATGCCAAGGTCCCTTACACGTTGAGTTGAGTTGTCCTGTTTTAGGGTATGTAGGGGACCATATCTCATTAGTTGAAATAGAATGCAATTAGAATTGACTGAAAATATAAAATAAGGTAGGGTTTGGCTGTTTCTGGACCCAGCAAAACATTCCTACTAGTATTTCTGGTGGTAAACAGGCCATGTCTTAATATTGTTCTTCATTATGTGTAATAACTAGATTTTGCACCTTTTGAGATAATTATCGGGCTAGATTAGGCGGTCAGAATCATTAGGTTAGATTATGTGGTTAAGGAAGTATTTTGTGTAAGATTAGGGTCTTTATTTATTTATTTTTTTGCATCAGAAAGAGCTAGTGTAAAAGGGGAATAAGAAAGATGCTCTAATGTGGTGTAATATTGTGGCAGATTCATTGCCTTAACATTCTATAGTGACTGAATGTGGCACAATCTTTATATTGCGGAAGTGATAGTCATCTTGATTTATCTGTTGTAACACCACTTGTACAGTTGCTATGAACCAGTTAGAGACTTGATTCCTCATTGGTGGTCAAAGCCCTCATGTAAAGATCATCTTTTTTCAGAAGAAGAGATAGTGGCTCAAAGTAGTGAAGAAAATAAAGAAATTGATTGTGAGACACCCTTATCTAAAACTTGTAGAATAGAAAATATACCTGTAGATCTATTTAAAAAATGTTAGATTATTTATAATTATTAAAGATAGTACTTGTTTAATGATTATATACAAGAGAGAGATTTACAAAAAAGAAAAAGAAAATACTGTGTATATGAACTTAATTTGTTCTGGAGCCTTGTTCATTAACTGTTAACCAAATTATTTGTCATGTGAATCTGTTCCAAGCCCCATCCAAGCATCATATATGTTACAGTATATTGCAGTTAATCATTGCATGTCGTCAACTTGTTTGAAACATTAAGAATTTTCATCCCATCAACAGGTTTCAAGAACTGGAACAAGATGAAGCGCATCAGAGTTGTGTGTGGCGTTTGTAACCTTGAGCGTGTGTATTCAATTCATCGTGGGATTACACGAATCTCAGGAGTCGTAGTTTGTGAAGCATGTCGTCAGTTTTACCAGAAGTTCAAGAAGTACCCATGGAAAGTGTACTGTAATAAAAGAGGACGGTAAGTGCCATTGTATTTAGCATACATATACTTGAAGCTCGCTGGCTGAGCGGGATAGGGCGCTGTTACTTGCAGCAAATGTTGAGGGGATGGTGGTTCGAATCCTGCCACCGGCGAAGTTGAACCAAGGGCATGGTTCATTAAATTCCACACTACAAAGTTCTTTGTGAGGGGCATTGTCTTACCCTTCCAGTAGGAGGGAGTTTGTGACATTAAACCCACCATCGTATAGGGATGGTTCTTGATCCAGGAGGAGCTAAAAGGAGAGGGAAACAAATGGGTGATGGATGGGAATGGAATGGTTTGGGGTTGAGTGTATGCCTTAGTTGATTACTTCCCTTAAAAAGGGGAAGAGGCCCTTGGTACATAGATGGTGTTGGGGGGGGGGGGGCATGCCATGTTTAGAGTGAGTTTGAGTATGTGTTGCTGTTTATTTCAACCCTTTATCAGAAAGAAAGACTAGTAAAGAAGAAAGACTAGTAAAAGAGGTATGGAAGGCAGATGTGGAGGGAGTGAACATGAGGGGACGTCCTAGGATGAGGTGGATGGATGGGGTGAAGGGGGCTTTGGGGAAGAGGGGAATGTCTGTTGAGGAAGGAAGGGAGAGGACGGAAGACAGAGGTGAGTGGAGAATGGTTGTATATGGATGATGTTGTGATTGCATGAGGAGGAATGGGGGGGGGGGTAGTATGTGTGAGTAAATTTTGACGCAGCCCGAAGGGATTTCTCCCCGTCCTCTGCTTGTATGCAAGGGGGGACGGTGAGGGGGGGTCCCCGATTAAATGAAGCAGCCTTGCAGTGGATGTGCTGTGTCTTGCGACACTGCTTCTGACCCAGGGCGGTGAGCAGGGTGCAGGGATGACCCGTCATCCAGGAGGTGCTCAGATGAGAGGGAGGGTGGGAGGGGTGTGGAGTGTATTTAGGGATGAAATGGGTGGGAGTGGTTTCTATGTCTTCATCTTGGCTGCCTCCCTTGTAAGGGGGAAAAAGCCTTGGTATATGTATGTATGTTCTTTATCAGGTGATGTATTCTATATATTGGTTGTTCCCATACTATTTTATTTATCTGTGAACCCCTTCCATAGCAGATGTCATTTTTCCTTTTCCTCATCCTCCTGCTGTTGCCAGGTCGTTTGATTTGTCATTATGGGACCCATTGGTAGAAGAGGAGGTAATAAGGGATGGAGGTTTAAGATTGTGAAGTGATTAAATACTATTGTGACGTGTTTTAATTGCAGATGCAAGGAGTCAGATGAATGGGTTAAGGTGCGGTGCAAAGCTTGTTGGGTGAGCATCATACTAGAGCGGTGCCCAATATCTGAAGCTTTGTACAACAATTTAGCCAGGTATCTCCCGGAATACATCAAGGTAGGTTGTACAGCTCATGCTTAGTTTTTGCATGTCTGTTCTGGAATATGTAACCAGGGATTTCTTAAGTTTAAAAGATCTGCACCTCACACAAAAGGAGTTTGGAGCCACATTGAATAAAGCTTCACCTCCAGTCCATGTTTCCTTTACCGTGTCTATACAACTTGTTCACATGGATTTTCATTTTTATGCTTCTTTGTTTCCTTTCAAGGTTACTGTATCATATGCCAGAACTCTTTAAACTGATCACATGTTATGTATATCATTAGTTTAGATCTGTTATACAAACTCTGATGTTTTATATTTGATCTTAGATAGTGATTTACTTGTGGCACTGAATATTTACTTGTTTATTCATTCATTCATTTTTTCACATACATATACCAAAGGCCTTTTCCTGCTTAGACATACTATGCAAAAATATCATTGAGAAAAGTATCCATACCAATGACAGGAAGTGGTTAACCAACTTTATAGCTGGAAGACACTGCAGAGTAACTCAAAACAACTGAATATCAGGTACAAAAAGACTATACAATGGAGTCCCACTGGTTGCAATGCATTCACCATAACTGTTCAACTTCTTCATGAGTGATCTCCCAACTCCTGAACCAGAAATAAACACGAGTATTCTCTCATATGCAGATGACAATAATAACCCAGTACAGTAACTACAAAATTGCAGCAAAGAACACCTAAGCCTAATTGAACAATCTGTAACAGTGCCCCCCCCCCAAAAAAAAAAAAAAAAAAAAGAAGAGAGAAAGAGATCAAGTATAACATTGTTCAGTCCAGAGAAAAGTGGATAAAAAAAATCACCATATAGTAAAAAAAAATTGCCAAACCCTTCCGCCAGAAAGAAACCTAAAAATTCCGGGACTAATATTTTATACTTCTATGACACTCATCCTACATATCAAAGACATGATAGATAAAAAAGAAAAATGAAAACCTTCACTAGCACTGGCTTTGGACAACAACAAAAAACTAAAAACCATTGGTAAATATTTCATAAGAACCACCTTAGAATACACCTCCACATCATGGTTTTCAGTAATCAGCAAATTGAATGCAAACAATTATAAACACTACAGAATGAAGCACTGAGAATAATAACAAGATGTACCAAAATCATCCCTATAGGACAGCTGCATACAGAAACCAAAGTCCTTCCAATAGAACATCACATAAAAATGACAGGAACTCTATTTTATTTAGATTACAAAACAACACACATCCTTCACACGACATTTCACAAGTACCACAGAGTGAAAAACAAAACAAAAAAAAAACGGCATCATACGACTCAAATATTTGCAGCAATCTACCACAAAAACTACACAAAACATACACAACTAGGTAACTAAACAAGCCCTTCAAGAAAGACTGCCAAATCCAGTACTCCAACCCCACCAGATATAGGTCCCACAGATATAATCCTACCACAGCTGGCAAAAACAGCACTATCACATCTGTACTATGGACAGCATCCAGCATTAAGACAGTACCAACACAAAAAAGATCTGACCATAGATTCAAACTACCCAGATGCAACCACCACACAAAAGACACAGAATATCTCATACTAATATGCCCTACACTAACAATCCTGAGACAACACCATATCTCTTCTCTAAGTGACTTGGTCCCACCTGGAGGCTGTTACCATTTTCCTGGAAGCCATGGGTCTTCTGCAAAAGAGACCAGGGGTTGATTGATTGATTGATTTTTTTCAGGAGTCGATGAAAGGACATCCTCCTAAACCTGAAGATGTACCAGCAAGTGCCAGAGGGTCTTTAGGTCTACAAATTATGAAGGACTTTACGTGGGTCGATGCAGCGTATGAAGAAGGCAAAGATGGGAGACTTGTGGAGCAAGGCAAAGAAAGTGAAGGCTTTGAGCAGATAGAAGAAAATGATGTTGAAATTGATGTTGAAGAAATGATGGTTGATGATCCTGTAAGTATTTTCCATCTGTATACTGAGAGTTTGATATGTTTTATTCTGTTCTTTATACCAAGGGTTTTTTTCCCTCTTACAAAGAAGGTAGCCAAGTCAAAAGGCAAGTACCCACTCCCGCCCATTCCACTCCCATCCACCACACTTTCTTCCCTTTCCTCTTAGCTCCTCATGTATGATGGGTCATCCCTGTAACCTGCCCATTACTCTGGGTCAGAAGCAATGCAGCAAGACACAGCACATCCACAAGGCTGCTTTGCTTAGTTGGCAACCCCCCTCTTTGTCCCTTAAAGCAGAAAAGAAGACAGGGAGAAATCCCTTTAGACTGCATAAAAATATTCATACATAACCACTCCCTACCCACCCTCCTTCCTTGCATCACAGTATCGTCTATACACAGCCATTCTCTACTCACCCCTATCTCTTGCCTCCCTTCCTTGCTCAACACCCCATTCACCCCATCCATCCACCTCATCCTCAGTCATCCCCTCATGCTCACTCCCTCCATCTCTGCCTTCCACATCGCTTTTACTAATCTTTTTTCACTCATGCATTCCATGTGTCCAAACCATCCCAATATTCTTTCATCAGTCCAATCTGCCATCTCCTTTTCCACCCCAACTCTCCTCCTCACCTCCTCATTTCTCACTCTATCCAACCTTGTAACCCCAACCATACTTCTCAGACATCTCGCACATTTAAACTTTTCCTTTCTGCCTCTCTTAAATTCCATGTTTCTGCCCCATACAGTACCATCGGCATAGTCACCCCTTCATATAGTTTCCTTTGTGCATCTATTCCCAAATGCCTATTTCTCATGACGCTCTTTAATCCTCCAAGGTATTTACTTGCTTCTCTCAATTTACAATTTACTTCCACCTCCATCCCTCCTTTTCCTGCCACATGTGACCCCAAATACCTAAAGCTATCCACCTCCTTCAGCCTCTCACCTTTAAGACTTCTAATTCGCTGCCATCCTCTCCCCTTGTACATCTCATCATTTTACATTTACCCATATTTACCTTCAACTTTCTCCTATCCCATACCCTCCCAAACTCCATCACTAACTCCCATAATTCCTCTTCTGACCCTGCCACAAGTACAGTGTTGTCGGCAAACAACAACTGGCTCACCTTCCACTTTTCTCCATTTTCTTTAACCACCTCCAGTCCCTTGCCCATTACTCTTGCCTTTACCTCCCATACCACCCCATATATGTAGACATCAAACAGCCATGGGGATATGACACATCCCTGACACAGCTTTGCCTTTACCTCAAATCGCTCTCTCCATTTCCAAATCAAACACAGGCTCTACTACATACATACATATACCGAGGGTTTTTTTCTCCCCTACAAGGGAGGTAGCCAAAGTCAAAAGGCATAATTCCACTCCCACCCATTTCATCCCCACCCACTCCACTCCCATTCACCACTTCTCCCTCCCTCCTTCCCTCTTGGCTTCTCCTGGATGATGGGTTCATCCCAGCATCTTGCCCATTCCCCTGGGTTAGAAGCAATGCAGAAAAGACACAGCACACTACTCTTATAAAAACATTTGTCTGCCCTTAACAGCTTTCCCCCAGACCCATATATGCGCAAAATCCCCCACAGTACCTCTGTCAACCCTATCATAAACCTTTTCCAAATCCATAAAGCCCTAAAAATCAGCCTTACCTTTTGCTAAAGCTTTCTCATGTTTGAAATATAGCTAGAGAAGTTTGATATGTATCTAGGGAAAACTGCATCAGTATTGATTCCTTCAGATCTGGAAAATTGTGTGTTGAACAACCATGGTGACATCACACAACTATCATGTAGTACCATGCACTTCCTCCATCCCCAACCCTCACACATGCTCTACTGGGTATCTATATACCAATGAGTTCTTCCCCCTTATGAGGGAAGTAGCCAATTCAAGGCATGCTCCCTCTCCCACCTATTTCACTTCCATCCCCCACTCTTGCTCTACTACTCGTGTTAAAACTTTTGAACGCCTTCAACAGACTTACGCCTATTTGATACATTTGCAATAAATTACTGTGTCTTGCTGCATTGTTTCTGACTCAGGGCAGTGGGCTCAATACAGAGATGACCTGTTATTCACGAGGAGCTAAGATGAAAGGAAGGAAAGGGTGGCGGATGGGAGTGGAATGAGTGGGAGTGGGAACCTGCAGTTTTTTGTATATAGATAACAATAAATTGAGTGGATGAGGAGATGGGTCATCATATAAGGAAGTGGTGGTGGTAAATTTTCTGTGGCTGTCAGGTTCTTCTGTTAAAGAGTTGCGCAGTGTTGTCAGCAAACAACAACTGGCATATGTCCCATTTTTCTCCATTTTCTTCAACCATCTCCAGTCCCTGGCCCATTACCCTTGCATTTACCTCTTGCACCACCCCTCATGCATAAATTGAACAGCCAATGTGACATGACAATCCCTGGTGAAGTCTCACCTTTACTTCAAACCACTCACTCTCCATTTCTAATTCTAACACAGGCTCTACTACTCTCATAAAAATTCTCAGCTGCTCTGAACAGCTTTCCTCCTATCCCATATATCTGCAATACCTCCCACAGTGCCTTCCTGTTTATCACACAACCCTTACCTTTCCTAAACCCACACTGTTCCTCACCAATTACTCCCTCTGATCCTCTCCTAATCCTCTCGATCAAAACATCCTTAACTTCCCAACTACACTCAACAAACTGATCCATCTGAAACTACTACCCGCACATTTGTCCCCTTTTCCTTTGTAAAGCAGAATTATACAGGCACTCCTCCAGTCCTCCACCACTCTACCCATTTTTTAGACAAACATTAAACAACCTCACCAGCCAGTCCACCATCACTGTACCGCCCTTCTTTAGACACTGCATGACACCCATCCATCTCAGGTGCCTTACTTGCTCTCATCATTTTAACCCCTTCCATACGGTGACGCCTACGTAGGCGTCATGAGGAGCAAGTGGGTACGCGAGGATGCCGATGTCGGCGTCTTGATTATATTTATTGTAGTCGTACCTGCATGACCCCCCATACTCTGTAAACTGACTTCATCATATTTTCTATGCTTATCAAAATTCACGGGTGAAAGAGAACAAGCAATTGAGCAGTGACTTTATTTTTTATAATGCGAGTACAGGGGTCCCTCAAATAACGTGGATTCGAATAACACGGATTCAATCATACGCGGATTTTATTTCAAAACCATCTCAAATGTAGAGAACCGTTTTAAAATTTGCGCCGAGTCGGGCATGCATACGCACACATGCAGCAACATTGCAAACAATTTCACCGCCCTAACCTGTTGAAGTGTAATGTGTCTTTCATTTGGAACACAACTGATAAGTCTGATAATGACTGCACTTGTCGTGTCTTAATTTCTCTTATGAGGTTCTTGTTACTGGCGGTGGTGGTTTGGGAGATCAAAAACAGACATATACACGCTTACACACGTGTAGACACGCACACGTAGACACGTGTTAGACAACCAGTGTATGTTGTGAATGTGCGTGCGTGTACACACAAATACGAACACAGACACACGCACGTACATGCTTACTTGTACATGTTTAACGCCACATCAGTGAGGAAACGAAGGCAGAATCTGCACCATCGCACCGGTGGGTGATTCACCCACCTGTACTACGAGAATTTCACCATCGCACCGATGATTATTCGCCCAGCTGCACGCTAATTTCACCATCGCACAAATGTCTGTTACTCGAAGCCATTTCCCCTGCGCCCGCCCGGTGACAGACAGACGCTGACGAATAGTCTCCAGACTACACGAATCGCGCTTACCTGCCTGCCTACAATCAATGCCTATGCATGTATTTATGTATTTTATTAATTATTGACATTATTATAGTTTTTTATTCATTTATTATCATGATTTTTTTCGCATCCTACCTAGATATGGACCAAAAGGTCTCCTGTCGGCATGCTCCGCCTTTGTAATCCTTTATGTTAACACAGACGCATACACGCACGCACACACACACACACACACACACACACACACACACACACACACACACACACACACACACACACGCCACACACACATACATACGCCACATACACACACATATACATATGCCACACACACACACAATGTGTATACGCCACATACACACATGTATATACGCCACATACACATATGCATATACGCCACAAACGCCACATACATACACCACATACACGCGCGCACACACACACACACACACACACGTACACATACACATACATACGGTTCTCGGTATTTAATATGGAAAGTCAGCATACGCGGATTTGGTCATACGCGGTAATTTCAGGAACCTAATCCTTGCATTATTTGAGGGACTCCTGTATTATGCTGCCAGATGTGCGATGTGGCCTGTATTGAAGGGGTTAATAACTGCTTGCAGCTCATCTTTTCTTATTGCTTTCCCATTTTCCTTATTCATCACTTATTTTCTTAGTGCTTCCCACTGCAATTACCTTTCTCTCTCTATCCTTCTTCACATTTATGAATTCCCTAAGATACTCAGCCCATCTTCCTCTTACTGCCGTCTCTTCCATTATCATCTCTCCATGTGCACCTTTTACGTTTTCTTCTCTACTTGATTCGCCTCCCCTTCCTCTCTTAAATTCCCTCCAAAACATCTTTTTATTACTTTAAAATATTTCTGTCATACGCTTCCCCCATGTCACGTCTGCTCTCCATTTTGCATCCTTTATCTTATGCTTTACTTCTCATCTTATGCTTCTGATTGTGCAAAAATTCCATCATATACAGGGTCTCCTAGATGAAGAGGAAGGTCTCAAAGCTAAACAGACAAGGTCACACACTAAGAAGGCGAATGGGGAGGATGATGATGACCGAGAAGCTGATATGGTGGGTGATAGGAGAGTGTCTGCATTCTTTCGGTAGTGTACAAGTGCATTGTAGTAGAAGAATGGCTTATTTATTGTTGCATGTTATATCAGTGTTGTCTGTTTGTGAAAGTACAATATAGGATTTTTTATTGAGTTTGGCAGAAGAATTTAGTAAAGTCATGTTCTTATAGGAGTTGTTTGCACTATGCTACTTTGTGAGGAAATTTAAGCATATGTCATTGTACAGTTAATCATCTATATACTCAACAAATTTCATTACCTAAAATCATTTTATGGTTTGTCACAATTGATTGTATGATATCGGATTCTAGCTTTTTTTTTTTGTTAAATGTTATTAAATTTATAAGGAGTAGTGAGATTAAAGTGTGAGATGCAGGAAGAAGTGGAAAGCTTTGTGTTTAGGTTTTCATATAATGTGAAATAGAGAAGTGGGAGTTGAAGTGAATTATAGAGTAAGGGAAGCCGGTCAATTTTTGGTGGGACTGAAAAGTATCATGAGAAATAAGTATTTAGTATGAATACAAGAGGATACTGTACAGGGGAGTGATTATGCACATGGAACAGAAACTTGGAATTGAAGGAGGCAGAAAGGAAAAGAAGAGAAATGGTTTAAGAAGTATGGTAGTTGTTACAAGGATGGAAAAAGTGAAAAATGTTGAGGTGAGGTGGAGAGCAGGGGTGGAAAGAGGCATATAGAGTAGATAGAAAATATGCTTAGATAGTTTGGACATATGGCAGAAATAAGAGAAGAAATATGAGAAAAAAGATTTTGGAAGGTTGAGATGGATGGAACTGGAGGGGAAGACCAAGGATAAGGTAAACGGATGGGGTGAAGGGGGCATTGGATGTAAGAGGAATGCCTGTCAAACATGGAAGGGAGAAGGCAAGCATAGCTCCAGTCCTTTATGTTATCGTTTAAGATCCCATCAGGCCTCGGGGTGTTCTCATATTGTCTTTAGTATGGTGTTTGTGAATATGTGTGCATTTGTGTGAATGAGTGAGTGTTTAGAACAGACCTTAGAGCTTCTAGAATAATTTCGTTAGAAGAATGTAGCATTTTCCATTGTCTTCATTTATTGGATTCCAATGTCTTTTGTAAATCTATTATTTTGACATGTTTGCTTGCTTTTTCGCGTTTATTTTAAAGATTTTACATATTGCTTATATATTGCTGTGATTCATCTCTGCCATTATTTGAAGCTCCTCCCTTTTTGTAATTTTAGAATGTCACTGAACAGCCTGCAGAAGAAAACTTGGTTTGTATTCCATCATATTTAGCTGGTTATAGTTTAGTCTTTAGATAGTAATTATTTTTCCTCTTCCTTTTCTTAGATTTTGCATGATACCCTTGCTTCATGAAAGGTCGTTAGTGTAACCTTTCCATTGAGTTGTTTATAAGAAACCTTGTTAAACCTTGGAACATATGTGACATGATATGCAATTCTGTTGCCCTTTTAAGTGAAATGTCGTATTCCCATATTTCTACAGAATCTCATTCGAACATTAATGTTGAATGAGGAGAACGCCCTCCTAGAGAGCGGAAATCCTAGAGCAAGCGAGAGAGTTAGGAGGAAGAAGAAGAAGGTAAATTATTTTCATGACAAATATAGGTATGTATCACTGCACTTCTTTTGAATTAAGACATATCAGCTATATCCTTGGATGTCTGAGAAGTTACGCTTTCTGTATCATCAGCCTTATGCTCACAGGGAATATGGGTCATAGTTGTCATGTCATTTGGCCTTGGGCACTGAAAATTCGTTTAAGAATACGTCCCTTTGTTTATTCATTTATCAAAAGAAACGCCATTTGAGGATGGGGCCTTTATTAATATGACGTTTTGCTTGTTACAGCTTTATCAGCAAGCAAAATGTTGTACTTATTAGTGCGACATTTCACTCCATCCTCACATAGTATTACTTTCCAGACTTAATAGCAACTGCCAGTTGCATACTTTATTTATATACTTCACTTAGGTAATGGGTATGAAATGGTTGCATGCCCTGGTTGACTACCTCCCTTATAAGAGGGGAGAGGAGAAACTTTTTAGTATATAGAGATATATGGTATATTTTCTTTACAGAATCTTAGTTGTTCTAATGTATGTAGGTTTGCTGTAAACTTTTAGGACACTTTTTACCTAATTTTGTTTCCACAACAATGGAGCCCTGATATGGATGTGCTTCATCATGCTACATTGTTTCTGACCCAGACAAGGGATAACCCTTCATCCACGAGGGACTAAGAGGAGAGGGAAACAGATGGGTGGCATATGCCTTGGCTGACTACCTCTCTTATAAGAGGGAAGAAGCCTTTTGGTATATTAATGATATGATATGGTTTAACGTCACAAACTTCCCCCGTTGGAAGGCTGGGATGGTGCCCCTTGCAGAGGACTTTGTAGAGTGGAATTTAATGAACCGTGCCCTTGGTTCAACTCCGCCGGTGGCAGGATTTGAACCGCCAATCCCTCGATCTTTGCTGCAAGTAACAATGCCCTAATCTGCTCAGCCAGTGAGCTTCTCTTCTATATTGATAGATCTAGATCATTTCCAAGTGTTATAGTAGTTGTGTGAAAAATAGGAATTGATTTTTTAGAGGATATGTTTCATAAGAAAAAAATATATATATTTACCTAATTGTAGTATACAGGAAAGGGGTTACTTTAGTGGGATCCTATCTCCGTCTCCAATGATCAAGTTTATCCTCAAATTTATGTATTCCTTAACCACTTCAGCATGACTAAAATTCTTGCACTCAGCATTGGCTGCCATATGTACAATGCATCACAAAACTCGCATTATAAAATATTAAGTTACTGCTTATGTATGTACTGCTTTATTACTCGTTCTCTTTTACTCTGAGTAATAAACACAGAAAACGTGATCAAACTAGTTCACAGAATCCAGGGCTAACTCATGTACAACTACAAAAAAAATATATATATAATCAAGACGCCAATGCCGGCACTTTTCATGTACTCACTCGCGGCTCATGACGCATACATAGGGATCTTCGTACCAAAGTGGTTAAATGGGGGTATTGACTGCATATCAGCCCTTTGGGACTGATAGAGGTAAGAGACTTGAAGGGTTTCAAGATGTGTAGCTGGGAGGTATTTCTCCCTGTTGTCCATCTTGCAAGACCACCACAGTTGGGTACCCATCATTGGTCCTTACCTTGTGGATGTAAAAGATATTTAAAAGTTTGGTAGAAAGTAAATATCTTACTGATAAAAAGTAGTGTTTTTGTATGGGCATGGTTAACAGAGAAACTCTCTACCCCACTTTTTTTTTTTTATTTATATATTTATTTTATTTAATTTCTATTTTTTTCAGCCGTAAGCTGATGCCTACCTATGGACCAGATGGCACTATAATAGCTACTGGAAAAGACCTGTGTGATTGTCTTCAGAGTACTTGTCCAGGGTGTCACTTCCCATGCCCCAGATGCAGGTCCCAAAAATGTGGTGCTGAATGCAGGTACTGTATTTCACACAGGTGTGATAGAGAATTATTGTACTACTTGAAACTAAATGCATAATCACACTTAAATGGTAACCAGTTAAATCAAACCATCAGTCCATTGCCCCAGATCTACCTTGCAGGAGACCCATGGCTTGCAGGTAACTGGTCAGTGGCCGTCAGATTGACTTACCTTGGAGCCATTTTAATCTCCTGAATATAATCATTTTATCAAAATAAAGTGATTCAGAATAGGAATGATTTGATTTGATTTTTTCAGCTTTGTATTTCATGATCTTTTTGTCACTTTACAGGATTAATAGGAAATGGTACTATGACAACTTGGAAGTGGATGGCACAAATATTTCCTGGAGGAATGAATTCATTAAATAATTTTATGAGAAGGCAGAGTCATTGAGTGCAAGATCCTGAGGGACTTGATAGAATGTTGTGTGGAATGCTCTCATCTTTGAATGTTCCTCAGACGACTAGTACTAGTGTGTGGAGTATGCGAAGCTAAATAACTACAGGTATTTGTCTATTTATGCGTGTTTTATTAATGTGTTTTCATTTTAGCACGCCATGGCAATACTAGAAATTTATTTGTTTTTCAAATCACATATGTGTAGCAGGCCAGTCGCATTTTCAAATTGCACACTGGCGACCTCCTGTGTGCCACCAAGTGGCTGCCTGATAGACTAACCACTCCCACTTCCTGTAACAACTGCTCATATCATTTTCTAATTCTCAATTATTATATAGTAGAATAACAACATGTTCATTCATTATGCAATATGTGTTTATTTGCAGAATGAATAAATTTTTGTGATATGATAGGTATTGTTTCACCACCCTCCCGTACCCATGGTAGCTGTAATTCTAGAGGAATCATCTCCATTTTCTAATGGTGTGACAGCCAAAAGAATCCATATATTGTGTAAATAGATGAATACCTGTATGTGTAACATATATTAATCTTTACACTTGAGTGTACATTTGCTTCAGCAGGGATGCAGTGTATTTTCTAATGTTTAATAGTCACAAATGACCGGTGAGACACATGGTTGTCCTCCAAGATGGACACTGAGAGAATCACCTCCATGCAGGTATCTGTCACTTGTCTTTAACAACAATTATTATCATAAGTGTTACCACCAGTCTCATGGACTACAAATACACAGCCATGATGCCTGCTACCTGTCTTCAAATCCTGTCAGCATCCTTACCTTTGTCTTGAGATGGAGCTCAAAGGGGCTGACATTCAATCATCAGAGAGAGCTCAAATACTCTTTATATCAACTTTGACTCTATTTCCTCCACCTTTTTAACAGATGGTGATTAATCCCCTCATACTACTACTGTAAGCTGGTGACATAAACTTTCCCACACTATTTCAAAACGGACAATAATCCAAATTTTCTTTCTAGATAGATCTATGGAAGGGTTTTAGGACTGTTGCCAACCACTTGTGGGATGTGTGCTTCTAGCAAGTGAAACTCGAGGCAACAATTATATTAGTGTGGGATGTTTCTGTGTTGCTGGCTTTTTGTAGTCGAAGAAGGGAGATAGTTTGCTGATTGTCTGCTCTCCTATGGTGAAAAGGTGCATGAAATAGTTTAATTAGGTAGAGATCTTGGGCCTGGTCCAGAGACTGAGCCTTTGGGTTTTTTAAAATGGGACATGATACCCTGTGATGCACATCTCATGGGACCCCCATTTGCAGGTATCTGCCATTGGTCTTTTCTTTTATTTAATTAAACATCATTTAAATTTTCATTATTCAGTACATCAAACCCTTGATATATCTAATTGGATGGAGGGATTGGTCATTAAAGCCAAAAGTATGTACTCTATGTACAAATGTGTTTATATTTTCCATGCACCTGTCGTCCATACCAAACCTTGCACTGTATCTGCCGACCTTGTTTGTTATATCAGACTAATGGTCAGTAGGTCTTGCTGGGGTTGATATAACCAAAATTCAATGTTAAGAGGTTTGGAATAATGAGGGTGTACTGTACCAGTTTGCCTTTGTTTCAAAAGACAATGAGTTTGTCATTCTTGTTTAGAAAATGTCCTTGAGTTGATATTTTATCTCAAAGGAATTTCTGTACATATTAGTTTTATACTGAAAGTCAAAAGCTACATTGTATTTAGGGAAATGAGGAAATTATCAGCATAGGAAGGGACGTTAACGAAATCTTATTGCAAATAAAATACCATATGATTGTATACTTGGATCTTTTTTACCACAACTTATGAAAGTAATTTTAATTAATAAAAGATAAAAGGAGCAGATGGACAGATGTTAATGGAAGAGGAGGCAGTAAGGGGAAGATAGACAGAGTATTTTTGAAAGCTCTTGAATATGGAGGAAGAGAGGGAGGGATTGGTGGTAGCGGTGGGAGGCGCTAAGAAAATGAAGTACAAGTAGTTTTGAAAATGATGAGAACAGGTTAGGCACCAGGGTTGGATGGATGTCATGTGGAGTGTCTGAAGAAGGGAGGTACAGTTATAGTGGACTGGTTAGTGAGATTGTTTAATGTGTGTCTAAGAGAGGGTAGAGTGCTGGAGGAGTGCCTGTATAGTTCTGTTGTACAAGGGAAAAAGGGGACAAATGAGAGTAATAGTTTCAGAAGGGCCAGTTTGTCGAGTGTAGGTGAGAAGGCTTATGGAAAGGTTTTAATGGAGAGGAACAGAGAGTAAGTGATGAGGAACAGTGTGGGTTTAGGAGTGATAGGTGGTTGTGTGGATCAGCTTTTTGTGGTAAGGCAGATGTGTGACAAAGTTTTAGTGAAAAGGATGTTTGTTGGGCCTTTATGGATTTGGAAAAGGCTTATGACAGGATAGACAGGGAGACACTGGGAGGTTTTGTAGATATATGGGTGTTAGGGAAGATGTCCTCCCCCAGTCCTGGCCCCATCTGACGACCTTTGACCCACAAGGCCCCAAGGGAATCGCTCACACTGCCCAGCTGTGTGAGTCATGTGCAGCTTTGTGAATCACACAAAGCTTCTTTGAGGAAACACACATGCAATTCACCAGCCCAAGATCAGACCTTGTTGGTCCCATGATGACTAACCTGCACTTCAGCCAGCTGTGTCAGGACAGAGAATGGTTCTTTGAGGAACACACATGTATTCCTCTTGGTGACAGCAGCTTGAGAATGTTTTGCGTCTGACTTCCCAGGCGTCAACTTTGACCTTGTGCCAGTTAAGAGCATGGATCATTACCTGACTTGGGTATATAAACTGGTTGGAATCACCATAGATTCAGATTGCTTTGGAGCATCATGCTGTGAGGCTAGCTCACTGTCTCTGTTGCATTCTCCTCCCCCCTTCTCCATAAGCAGACTACCTTAGGACACAACTTGAAACACACAGCCTTCACCTCCCTCGCTGTCTCTCCCCTTCCCCTTTTTTCTTGCACTTAGAGCAAGCCATATTACTATTGGTGCCCAACTTCAATTCCTAAATGAAACCCAGTTTCACTACCTGTGTTTGCCTTCCAGCCAGTCCTAACAATGGGATTGGGGGAAAGCTGTTAAGGGCAGTCAAGAGTTTTCATGAGAGTAATAAAGCCTGTGTCAGAATTGGAAATGGGGAGAGCAAGTGCTTTGAGGTAAAGGTGGGACTGAGTCAAGGATGTGTCATGTTGCCATGGCTGTTCAATGTGTAAATGGATGGGGTGGTGCAAGAAGTAAATGCGAGGGTAATGGGTAGGGGACTGGAAATGGTCAAGAGAAAACTGAGAAGAATGGGAGGTGAGCCAGTTTTTGTTTACTGATGACAATGTGCTTGTGACAGGGTCATAGGGGGGATTAAAGGAGTTAGTGATGGAGTTTGGGTATATGATAGGGGAAAGTCGAATGTAAGTGTGGGTCAAAGGTGATGAAATGTACAAGGGGAGAGTATGACAACAAGTTAGAAGTGAGTCTTAAAGGAGAGATGCTAGTGGAAGTGGATAGTTTTGGGTATTTCGGGTCACATGTGGCAGGAAAGGGGACAGGGAGAGGGGGGGGGGTCGCCGATTTAATGAAGCGGGCTTGCTGTGGATGTGCTGTGTCTTATGACACTGCTTTTGACCCAGGGCAGTGGACAAGGTGCAGGGATGACCCATCATCCA
Organism: Oratosquilla oratoria; assembly: GCF_046742065.1. NCBI lineage: Eukaryota > Metazoa > Arthropoda > Malacostraca > Stomatopoda > Squillidae > Oratosquilla > Oratosquilla oratoria. The sequence goes on along the minus strand of NC_134804.1, from coordinate 43,832,737 downwards.
GGAGGGTGGAGGGGTGTGGAGTGTATTCAGGGATGGAATGGGTGGAAATGATTTTATGCCTTTTCCTTTTTGGCTACCTCCCTTGTAAGGGGGAAAAAGCCTTGGTATATGTATGTATGTATTTTGGCTAAATGTTGAACAAAAACTGCTTCAGAAATGTTGACAATTATAAATGCATACATACATACATATACCAAGGCTTTTTCCCCCTTACTAGGGAGGTAGCCAAAAAGGAAAAGGCATAAAATCATTCCCACCCATTTCATCCCTGAAAACACTCCACACTCCTCCACCCTCCCTCCCATCTTAGCACCTCCTAGATGACGGGTCATCCCTGCACCCTGTCCACTGCCCTGGGTCAGATGCAGTGTCGCAAGACACAGCACATCCACAGCAAGGCCGCTTCAATAAATCAGCGACCCCCCCTCTCCGTCCCCCCATATAAAGGAGAGGACGGGTAGAAATCCCTTCGGGCTGCGTCAAAATTTTGCTCACACACACTACCTCACCCCCCATCCCCCCACCCATTCCACCTCATGCATCACAACATCTTCCATATACAACCATTCTCCATTCACCCGTCTTCTGTCCTCTCCCGTCCTTCCTCAACAGACATTCCCCTCTTCCCCAAAGCCCCCCTCACCCATCTCATCCTAGGACGTCCCCTCATGTTCACTCCCTCCACATCTGCCTTCCATACCTCCTTTACTAGTCTTTCTTCACTCATTCTTTCCATGTGTCCAAACCATCCTAATACTCTTTCATCAACCCTATCTCCCAACTCCCTTTCCACCCCTGTTCTCCTCCTCACTTCCTCATTTCTCACTCTATCTAGCCTAGTAACCCCCATCATACTTCTCAGACACTTCATCTCAAACACATTCAAGCTCCTTCTCTCTTCCTCCCTTATGTTCCATGTTTCTGCTCCATACAGTGCTGTTGGCACAATTACTCCTTCATACAGTCTCCTCTTAGCATCCATTCCCAAATGTCTATTCCTCATTACACTTTTTAATCCACCAAGGCATTTACTCGTTTCTCTCAATCTACATTCTACCTCCACCTTTACTCCACCTTTTGCTGCCACATTTGCACCCAATTAGCATAAATTCATCTTACCTAACATTGTTATTGTTATTGTATTTTTCTTTATGAACCTCCATACTGATCACTTGTACCTACTTATTATTGGGTATACTATTAAATGTTGTAGGACTGCCAAGATCAAATAAGTGAATATACCTGTATATGTATACACCATTGATGATAGAAAGGAGACAAATGAAACGAAGAGAGACATACATATAAAAATATTTATTTCCAGAGTATTGGCATCTTTCCTTTACGAAGATTTCTTCGCTGTCAACATATAAACAGCCACGCCTGAACTGCTGGGGACATTCCAATGTCACACCTTCTCCACATCAAGTTGGGAATCTTCCTATGTCCCCATATGCACATTAAAACAGCAGAGTATTCCGCACTGCGTCTCATCTTGCATACATTCTGTTTGAAATTCCTACGTGGTCACTCGTTGTGTTCAACTTAAAACATGTATCAAACCATCCTGCTGAAGGACAATGTTAATAATCCCTCATAAGCTGCCCCTTGCACATAGCTGAACACCTTGTACCTTTTATTTGCAAGAATACCTCTTAATGTCACACACCTTAAAATGCAGATGAGAGCATTGCTTGCTTCGTACGTTATATACAGTTGACTGGAATCCCTTTGTCAACCGTATGTAGTCAGCTAGGAACTGGTTCTTATGTAGAGACAGCATGTACGGTTCTCCTCAAATACTGCATGTTCAGTCAGCTTTACGTCTTGGTTAGTGTGGCAAATCTTTGCTTTGGTATGACTTGTCTGCACAAATTCAAACCACTGTTTGAACCTTTGCTGATGTCCACCAGCCTACAAGTCCCATAATTTTTTTTTTTGAATTTGTGAAAATAGTCATTTCCTACGTAAAAACAAAACACGAGTGATAGAAAGATAACGATGCCTATATACAAAATAGGGGATGTCACTCTCTTCCAGCATCTATACAGATTTTGAACTTTAATGAGTAGTTTCTTCACTAGTAGCTAGCTCTAAAGTCTCCGGTCGGTCTGTTGAGGAATGCTTACAGCATTCGACTGTAAGCAGTCCTGTAATGCTGTAGGTGTGTTTGTGTATTTTATGTGTATTCATGTGTGTATGTGTTTACCTAACTGTATGTACCTAGTTGTGATATACAAGAAAGGAACTACAGTTGTGTATATGTGTGTGTGCGCACATTAACTTTGAAGGTAAGAACTGAAATCACATACACTAATGTATGTATTTGTTTCGTCTTTGAATACAATTCTGCTCATAATGGGTCTAAATACGAAAAAGAAAAAAAAATATATATATACGGCTATCCTTGTGGGAGGGTGGAAAATTGAAAAGTAACAAAAAAAAGTTGACAAGTCGCTAACAATTAGGAATTAATTGCCTCGGGGCCACAGCTTGCAGATGGACTGTGATGTGCATTCCTGCATCGGATAACCATTTCGTATTTCAGCGGAAACCTAGGGCCAAATAATATATGAGGCATTAAACCAAATTAGCAAACTTGATATGGAGGTAACCTATATATTTGGTAATTAAGGTTGATTGATAACGGATTCCGTCAAAAGGTATCTGGCCTTAGTGTAATCTTGGGATCTTACTACAGTACTGAGTCTCCATGCCTCTGCGTAAGCTGACCTCACATTTCCACCAACCCAAAATGCATTAATGATATTGGATGAGAGAGAATAGAACTGTTCTGATATCTTGGAATAAGAAGTTATACACACTAGAAAATCCATTATGACTAAATTTTTGACCCTGTAAGCTTACCTTAATTCAGGTCGCTCTGAGGTACATTAAGGTCAGTCAGTCTGTCATGAGCTTTTTTGCACAAAACACCGATGGCTTCAAAATTCACACTGTGTAGTCATACTAGGCATTTCTTGCCGAGATGTTCACAGTGGATTATGCTGTTCTGTAGTCTTTGGTTTAGATCTCATTCACAGCACAGTAAGTCCTATAGATACTGCAACTGTTACAGTTGCAATAATTGTGTCTTTATATGCGGTGGCTACAGGATAGGCCTGGGAAAAGTTGCTTAAGTTCGTAAAATCTTTATGGAAGGTACTCGTTCCTGATAAACATGGGAAACATATACAAATACACTGAATGATAGATTATTTTGAGCTACCCTGTAGTTTTGTGGTTCCAGTGCTTCATTATGTCCACTCTTCCGTTTCTGTGTATTACAAACCCCAATCACCACTTTTCAATGCCTCAGATTCCTTAGGTAAAGATGGAACTTCTTGAGCAGGGTGATCAATCTCTTATTATTATGAGCACATTTGATTCAGACTCATATTCACTATTTTCTATTGTATTTCAGGCTTTTTGTGCCCTCGTTCAGTCTTTAAGCATAGAATGGGAATTTGAATTTTGACCAAAAATAAAGCCCTGTCTTGGTCAGGGGTATTCCTCTGGTGGAGTAATGACTGTTTTATTGCAGTCAATACATTAAGGGGACTTAAGCGACACCCTTACGGAATAAAATGATGTAACATTCTTTTACGATTGGACTCCAATCTCCTCTCTTCTTCCAGTGGTCCTCATTTCCTAATTTCTCTCCATCTTTATATATCTCTGTAGACTTCATGTTGCAGTATCTCTGTCATATCTTCTCAAACCACCAAAGCTTCCTTAACTCTTTCTATCCATCTTTTTCTAGGTTTATCCACCCACTGGTCTTCTACCTTCTGGCCGCATATGAAGTGCAGCCCAGGGCAGTCTCCCATCCTCCATCCTACACATATCCACTCAGGGTAAAATACTGGCACTTTTATCCACTATTCCTCCTTTACCTTCGGCACAATATTGCCTCAAAGGATAGAGGTGCAGACTACTGACAAAATGCAATAGTTGTTGAAGGAGTTCAGTGGTGGTAGTTCAAGTCTTGGTGAGTCACTACATTCTGCTTCATTCTTTTCTCCCATGGAGGAAGTATTTTCCACAGATACTCTGTTAAGCTGTGATCACACTGATCACGAATCATCACAAACCTTTTCCTATTTTCCTAACTCTTAAGAACATAAGAACATAAGAAATAAAGGAGACTGCAAAAGACCATAAGGCCTACACTAGGCAGCTCCGTATCCATCACCACCTGTCATCCCCATCCATAAAGTTGTCTAATCGTTTTTTATGTTCTTATGTTCTTTCTTATTTGCCTAACTCTTGAGAGCTCAAGCATTGCATTTCAAAAATTCCTGCTGTATTATGACCAAATAAAGAACTGTGATTTGTATCCTATCAATAAAAGTGTTGAAGTGTCCTGAGCCTAAGAATGTATTGTTTGATAACTTTGTGTGTATATGTTACAAATTAAAACTGTTGAAATGTTTTGAGCCTAAAAATGTTAGATCAATTATACATATACCACAAACAAGGGTTAGGATATTTTCTTGACATTTTTTCATAGGAATAGTGTCAGAAATCTGAAACAATTGCATGCAGAAAGATATTGTACGTCTTTACACGGAAATTGAGAAGGTCAGATGCCATGACATCTGTACAGGGATTATCATAAAACCAAACTCAAGTAGACTCATGTTCAAAAATGGCATGAAAATATAACAATTTTTCCTCATCAACCTTCCTATCTTTTATCCAAACTCTTTTCTTCATCTTATTTCTATTTTCACTTGATCGCCTGGAAACCTGTGCAGCCCAGTTACAATAACTTTGTCCAAAATCCATTATGGCATTTTACACATTTGGATTTTATTTTCCTGGTGATGTGCCCATCTATATGTCGGAAACAGAGCCGAGTTGCAACAACTGGCCATAAGTTCCCACTCCCAGCGTCATTTGCCAGACTCAGGATCCGAAGCAACCTCAGTGATATACATTTAAATAACTGTGAAAAGGATTTCCGTGAGTTGTAATTCAATTCTGAGTGAAAGAACGGAGTAACGACACTTGAAGAGAGGAGCTTAACCCATTTAAGGCTCGGAGATCCCCGTCAACTGAATACCTTCATTATAGTGACCATTGGGCTTTACTTGGGTAGTTGAAAGTAGTGTTTAGTACACCTAAACTTTGTATAACATACATGGTTAAGTATTTTGGGGGTGGGGGTAAGATGTTGAAAAGAAAAGTGAAAGGAAAAAGTCCTTCTCACTACAGTTGTCATTCAAGCACGGATAAATGTAATCAGGGGAATTCTCATTTCCATGATGTCCTCATAAAAAGATATAGGTTTCACAAAGTCTGAGGCAAAATGGAACATTCTTAATCATGTCCTTATTTTCAGTCAAATCATAATGTGATAACAATGCTTGTATCTTCATCACGACAACAGATTATTGATGGTGGTTTCTTCATCACGACAACACATTTGATGGTGGTTTCTTTATCACGACAATGCATTAACAATAGTGGTAGCTTCATCATAACGTTGAATTAATGTAGATGGTAGTTTCACGACAATGCATTAATGATGATAATATCATCATGACAACTCATTCGCAGACCAACACTTGTGTGTCTTTTAATAGTGTGGTCTGGTTATGAATATTTTACCTCGGATGTGGCCGTTATTCTTGAAACGTGTTCATCCAACACAGCCTCGCTTAAACTCATCTACAGGTAGTTCTTAACTTATGTGAATTTATTCTATGTGAATTTGGTTTACATTTTATGTGAATTATGCCAATTGTTTGAATTAACATGAGTTAGGTCTAGAGTTTTATGTAGTGGATACCATCTGCCCTCACCCCATTTAATTTATCAATTTATTTACACTATGTCTCTGGGTCCTTATATATTGCATAAATTAAGAACTACCTGTATAGTTTTAACATCACAAAGACTTCGGTGCCATGTGGTCGTTTATAGTAGTTAAGTCACTTCTTAACAAGGTAAGACAATTTACAGATTTCGTCGTGACAGCATCAGACTTTGTCATGAAGAAGGTATTACCAATTAATGATGACCTGGTTCTTATTGGGGATGCACCTATCATCAAACTATATAAAGTTATCTGTCAAGTGCCATAACAAACTCTGAAACGTATCACCAGTTAGAAAGGTTAATATTTCTCGAAAAGAATTTCTTTTTGTTATTTGTTCTTCAGAGCTTCATAAACTTCAGGTCACAGGTAAGAGGCGGGGCATGTTCATATGCACGATGTGATTACACCAAACTCTAATTATACAACGGGAGGAGTGGCACTCGCGTGGCACAAAGAGTACTTCATGACACTTCATGGCACTTAACCATCAGTCACTCGAACCTGTGGAAAGCCAATGTGCCTATTACCTCGTCTTTTCTTCTCAGTCTCTGGAGTAGAAGAGTCTGTCACACTTCTGGAGCTCTTGTATACTCCTAGGGGTTCAAGGGCTTGAAGAAACACACGTACACATACACTCACACACACACACACACATACAGTACAAATAAACATGCGTGTGCGTGCACTCGCAGCTCGCAATTAGCTTAGATTGACATGGCCGCCCCGAGAGTTGAAGTGGTCGAGAAGATGTGGGAGAGAAAGAGGACGATGGTGATGATGATGCAATACTGCATCGGGAGGCCAGATGAAGCGCGGCTAGTCAGTCCTCCCTGTTGCACAGCCGCTTGGTGGTCACCTGGAAAAAACAAGAGGTGTTACATTGGTAAACTCAATACAAGGAATGATTTTAAGACACACACACACACACACACACACACACACACACACACACACACACACACACACACACACACACAATTGGATAAGGCAACAGTGTGTGCAAAAACTATACAAGAATTTAAGAACAAACTAGATGCTGAAAGATACAAAGACGGGTCACTACGAGCATAGCTCCCTTCCTGTATAATACAACTAGGTAAATACACACATACACACACACACACACGCATAAATCTAATAAGGACAATAGAAATAAAGAAACACGAATTGCAAAATATTTGAGAAACGACATATATATACCAAGGCTTTTTCCCCCCTTACAAGGGGGGTAGCCAAAAAAAAAAGGCATAAAATCATTCCCACCCATTCCATCCCTGAAAACACTCCACACCCCTCCACCCTCCCTCTTATCTTAGCACCTCCTGAATGATGGGTCATCACTGCACCTTGTCCACTGCCCTGGGTCAGAAGCAGTGTCGCAAGACACAGCACATCCACAGCAAGGCCGCTTCATTAAATTGGCGACCCCCCCTCTCCGTCCCCCCATTGCATAAAATGAGAGGACGGGGAGAAATCCCTTCGGGCTGCGTCAAATTTTGCTCACATATACTACCTCACCCTCCATCCACCCGCCCATTCCACCTCATGCAATCACAACATCATCCAAATACAACCATTCTCCATTCACCCCTGTCTTCTGTCCTCTCCCGTCCTTCCTCAACAGACATTCCCCTCTTCCCCAAAGCCCCCTTCACCCCATCCATCCACCTCATCCTAGGACGTCCCCTCATGTTCACTCCCTCCACATCTGCCTTCCACACCTCTTTTACTAGTCTTTCTTCACTCATTGTTTCCATGTGTCCAAACCATCCTAATATTCTTTCATCAACCCTATCTCCCAGCTCCTTTTCCACCCCTGTTCTCCTCCTCACCTCCTCATTTCTCACTCTATCTAGCCTAGTAATCCATAATTCTGCGGCATGACTCAAATGTGTATGAACAGATTGAATGTGTTTAGGTTAGGCCAGTATATGAAGGATGGAGTATGTCTGATAAAACAAAATTTAAATTTACATATGGATTAGAAAAAATGTTAATGATAAAAAGATAACAAGGGATTTTGTAAATTAAACCTCGATTAAGAATGAGGTTATGTTTGGTTAGGTTAACTTAGATTAAGGTTAAGTTAGATTTGGATATTAGGGTAAGATTAGATTAGGGCTAGGTTAGGATAATTTAGGTTAATTTATATAAGGTTGAATTACATTAAATTAGGTGGTATTAAGTTGGGTTAATTTAGGATAGGTTAGCTTATGAGTTTAGGTTAGATTATGTTAAGATACATTAGGTTGTGTTAGGTTATGAGCATAGGTTAGGTTAACTTAGGTTAAATTAGGTCAGGTTAGGTTAAAGTGGTTAATTTAGGGGATAGGTCAGAATAGGTTTTAAGTTAGCTAAGGTTATGAGACTAGGTTAGGATAGATTAAGTTGGAGTAGATTAGGGTTGTGATGCTAGGTTAAGTTAGGTTAATTTGGGTATGTTAGGTTAAGTGAGGTTAGATTAGGTTATGAGCTCAGGTTAGTTTAAGTAGATCAGGTTAGGCTAGTTTATCTTTCATTAGGTTAAGTTATGTTGCAATAGGTTAGGTCAAATTATGTTTGGCTATGTTAAGTTAGGTCAGGGTAGGTTAGGTTAACTTAGGTAAAGACCCAAACCTTGGGGCTGTTTAGAAAACTCATCTCAGACTCTCTTTTGCCTTGACTTTTCATAGGAATGTACCTCTCAGGGCTACAGAGAGTAGGATCCCTAGTCCCATCACTCCATCCATTCTGTGGAGGGAGTGACGACCAAGGATAGATGGGGTGAAAGGGGTTTAGAACAAAAGGGTAATGCCTGTTTTGCAAAGAAGGGAGAGGGCAGGAGATAGGGGCAAGTGGAGAACAGTTGTGTATAAATGATACTGTGATGAAAGGAAGAGTGAGAATGGGGAGGGGTTAAAAGTATGAATGAGATTTTGACGCGGCCCAATGGGATTTCTCCCCAACTTCTCTATGAGGGGACGGAGAAGGGGGGTGGGTCACTAATCAAGTGAGGCGGCCTTGCTGTGGATGTGCTGTGTCTTGCTGCATTGATTTTGACTCAGGGCTGTGGGCGGGATGCAGGGATGACCCGTCATCCATAAGGAGCTAGGATGAGAGGGAGAAAAGGGTGGTGGATGAGAGTGGAATGGATGGAAATGCCTTTGATTTGGCTACCTCCCTTATAAGGGGGAAAAAGTCCTTAGTAAATAGGTTAGATTAGGATTGGTAAGGTTAATCTTTTATTTTCCATGCTACCTTTCCTACAGGTTTTCTTAGGTTAGATTAGATAAGGTTAGTTTCAGTTGGGTTACTTTAGGTTAAGCTAGGTTACATTAGGTAAGATTAGGTTAAAATAGGTTAGGTAAGGTTAAGTTAGATTTGGTTAGGTTTGGTTGAAAGCATATGTGTTAAAATAGATAATGTTAGGATAGTTAAGAATAGGTTAGGTTAGACAAAGTTAAGATAGGTAAGGAAAAGTTGTTAGGTTTGGTTAAGTTAGGTTAGATTGGGCTAGGTTAGGTTATGTTGGGTTATAAGCTTAGGTTGATTTAAAATAGGTTAGATGACAGCAGCTATGTTAGGTTAGGCTGGGATATGTTAGGGTTAAGGTAGGTTAGGGTAGCTTTAGGTTTGATTAAGTTAGGTAAAGTTAGTTTAGGTTAAGTTGGTTAGGATAGATTAGATTGTTTTTTTTTAGGTTAGGATAGGCTCAGTTGGCTTAGGTTAGTTTTTAATAGGTTGGCTTAGATTGGGTTAGATTAATTTAGGTTATGTATGGTTGAGCTTAGGCTTACATGGGTTAGGTTAGATCAGGGCAGCTTGATAAGATTCATGTAGGGTAGGTTGGGTTATGTTAGGCTAGGTTAGATTATTTTGGTTAAGTTAGGTTAGCTTATTCTGACTTAGGTTAAGTTAGGTTATGTTGTGTTATGAGCTTAGTTTTAAGTTAGATTAGATCTGGGCAGTTTGGTTAGGTTAACTTAGATTAGGTTGAGTTAGGTTATGGTAGGTTATATTGGGGTAAGTAGGTTAGGTTATACTAAGGTAAAGTTAGATTAAGTTGGGATAGGTTAGGTTAAGATTTTAGGTTAGATTAGGATAGACTAAACTAGCTTAGGTTTTGTTAAGTAAGCTTAGATTGGGTTCGGGTAATATAGGTTACTTTGGAACATGAGCTTAGTTTTATTTAGGTTTAGATTGTTGCAAGATGATTGAACGGGAGTAAATCCTTTAGATGTCTAGCGTGCACACGCACGCACGCATGTGGAGTGAGAGAGATCTCCGACATCTTCAGACAACTCTCAAGGGTCCCTCTATTGTGTTCGGACCTGTCTCCCAAGGGATCCTCCATTGTCATCGGACCTGACCGTGGTGAGAGGAGCCAGGCGCTTCGGACGACGCCCAAACACCTGGTAGAGCAATAGACATCGTCCAGCGCTACCAACCCACCAGATCAACATATATCAACACTTCATTGATCAGCATACATGCAACATATATCTTTTATGACTACTATCTTATGCAAATATTTCCCATCCATGGCTACTGATAGTCCAGACTCAGTCCATACATTATAAATTGTAGATATAGAAAAATAAATCGATGGGTCACCGTGACCGAGGTCAAAATGAACCTGGCTTACGATATAGAAAGTTTGGTTCACCACAGTCCTGGTGGGCAAAGCACTTTAGCATTTAAAGCCCTCATATGACGGGTCGCCGTGGCTTAGTTCAAAATGAACCTGACTTACGATATATAACGTAAGCTCACCACAGTCCTGGTGGGCAACCACTTCAGCAAATTAATGTAATAAGGCAGTAGGCCACCAAGAGAGTTAAAAATGAACCTCTCGTAATTACAATTTAGATTGTTACCTCCACCACAATCCTGTTTGGCAAAGCACTTTAGCATGTAAAAGAAGTGAGGCGACGGGTCACCGTCACCGAGCTCAAAAAGTTGATTTTCGATATAGAACAGATGCATCGCGGTCGCTGTGGGCAAATCACTTTAGCATGTTAAAGTATTGATAGGACGGGTCACCGTGACTGAGCTCAAAGTGAAGCTCAATTAGAACATGTAAGTTAAGCTGTAGTACGGTGACGGTGGGCAAACCAATTTAGCATGTTAGATTATTGATAGGACGGGTCACCGTGACTGAGCTACAGGTCGAGGGCCACCAGGGCTCTTGCGGATTGCACTTAGATACTGCTCAGGCTAAAAGTACGGGCGCCAACAGGCGGAAATGAGAGGGGAAAATTACACAAACACAAACAAATTTGGCTGGTCGCCACAACCTCGCCCTTGGGTCCAGGTTCCCCACGTCTACCTCGCTGTGCCCTGTGGACGACTCTCTCCCTCTGGAGTAAGTTTGGGCCAAATCGGAGACATGACGGTTTTTGTCCAAATCCGTGGGTTAACCCCTTTGGTAATTTTGAGGGTCATTTTGGCCACTTGTCCCGATTGGGTCATCACCTCAGCTACAGGTCGAGGGCCACCAGGGCTCTTGCGGATCGCACTTAGATACTGCTCAGATTAAAATTACGGGCGCACACAGGCGGAAATGAGAGGGGAAAATTACACAAACACAAACAAATTTGGCTGGTCGCCACAACCTCGCCCTTGGGTCCAGGTTCCCCACGTCTACCTCGCTGTGCCCTGTGGACGACTCTCTCCCTCTGGAGTAAGTTTGGGCCAAATCGGAGACATGACGGTTTTTGTCCAAATCCGTGGGTTACCCCTTTGGTAATTTTGAGGGTCATTTTGGCCACTTGTCCCGATTGGGTCACCACCTCAGCTACAGGTCGAGGGCCACCAGGGCTCTTGCGGATCGCACTTAGATACTGCTCAGGCTTAAAGTATGGGCGCACACACGCGGAAATGTGAGGGGAAAATTACACAAACACAAACAAATTTGGCTGGTCGCCACAACCTCGCCCTTGGGTCCAGGTTCCCCACGTCTACCTCGCTGTGCCCTGTGGACGACTCTCTCCCTCTGGAGTAAGTTTGGGCCAAATCGGAGACATGACGGTTTTTGTCCAAATCCGTGGGTAATTTTGAGGGTCATTTTGGCCACTTGTCCCGATTGGGTCACCACCTCAGCTACAGGTCGAGGGCCACCAGGGCTCTTGCGGATCGCACTTAGATACTGCTCAGATTAAAAGTACGGGCGCACACAGGCGGAAATGAGAGGGGAAAATTACACAAACACAAACAAATTTGTCTGGTCGCCACAACCTCGCCCTTGGGTCCAGGTTCCCCACGTCTACCTCGCTGTGCCCTGTGGACGACTCTCTCCCTCTGGAGTAAGTTTGGGCCAAATCGGAGACATGACGGTTTTTGTCCAAATCCGTGGGTCCCTTTGGTAATTTTGAGGGTCATTTTGGCCACTTGTCCCGATTGGGTCACCACCTCAGCTACAGGTCGAGGGCCACCAGGGCTCTTGCGGATCGCACTTGGATACTGCTAAGATTAAAAGTATGGGCGCACACAGGCGGAAATGAGAGGGGAAAATTACACAAAAACAAACAAATTTGGCTGGTCGCCACAACCTCGCCCTTGGGTCCAGGTTCCCCACGTCTACCTCGCTGTGCCCTGTGGACGACTCTCTCCCTCTGGAGTAAGTTTGGGCCAAATCGGAGACATGACGGTTTTTGTCCAAATCCGTGGGTAATTTTGAGGGTCATTTTGGCCACTTGTCCCGATTGGATCACCACCTCAGCTACAGGTCGAGGGTCACCAGGGCCCTTGCGGATCGCACTTAGATACTGCTGAGATTAAAAGTTTGGGCGCACACAGGCGGAAATGTGAGGGGGAAATGACACAAGCACAAACAAATTTGGCTGGTCGCCACAACCTCGCCCTTGGGTCCAGGTTCCCCACGTCTACCTCGCTGTGCCCTGTGGACGACTCTCTCCCTCTGGAGTAAGTTTGGGCCAAATCGGAGACATGACGGTTTTTGTCCAAATCCGTGGGTAATTTTGAGGGTCATTTTGGCCACTTGTCCCGATTGGGTCACCACCTCAGCTACAGGTCGAGGGCCACCAGGGCTCTTGCGGATCGCACTTAGATACTGCTCAGATTAAAAGTACGGGCGCACACAGGCGGAAATGAGAGGGGAAAATTACACAAACACAAACAAATTTGGCTGGTCGCCACAACCTCGCCCTTGGGTCCAGGTTCCCCACGTCTACCTCGCTGTGCCCTGTGGACGACTCTCTCCCTCTGGAGTAAGTTTGGGCCAAATCGGAGACATGACGGTTTTTTGTCCAAATCTAAGTGCGATTTTTGTCCAAATCTAAGTGTGATCCGCAAGAGCCCTGGTGGCCCTCGACCTGTAGCTGAGGTGGTGACCCAATTGGGACAAGAGACCAAAATGACCCTCAAAATTACCAAAGGGAACCCACGGATTTGGACAAAAACCGTCATGTCTCCGATTTGGCCCAAACTTACTACATTCATTTCAATTTGTAGATATAGGAAAATTTATATATACATATATATATATATATACATATTTATATACATACATATATATATATATACATATATATACATATACATATATATATATACATATATATATATATATATATATATATATATATTTATATATAATATATATATACTGTATATATATATATATATATATAGTTGTGTAGTGGCAACTACCAATTTATCGTTGTAAATAGAATATGGCAACCCCCCGGAGTTTTGCTCGGAGGTTGCTCCATAATTGTAAAATGGAGAAGACTAAGACATTAAAAAGGAACGCAACTTCATCTCGTTTCTCTCACCAAACCTTCAATTTAGATCCCAACTGCAAATGTACAAGATTAGGGTAACTTGATTAGGTTAATTTAGGGTAGGTTGGGTTAGGGTAAGGTAGGTTAGGCTAGGTTAGATTATTTTGGTTAAGTTAGTTAAGTTAGTTTAGCTTAAACAGTGTTAGGATCAGCTTAGGTTTATTTAGGTTAGGTTAGATCAGGGCAGCTTGATTAAGTTAGTTTATGTTAGGTTAGGTTTCGTTAAGTTTATGTTAGGTTACGGTAGGTTAGGCTATGTTGTATTGGGGTAAGTAGGTTAGGTTAGGGTATATTAGGTTAGGTTAGGTTAAAATAGGGTAAGTTGGCTTAGGTTAGGTTTTGTTAGGCTACGTTATGTTAGCCTAGGTTAGGATAGGTTATACATGGTTAGGATAGGTTAGTTCATGTTAAGTTAGGTTAAATTAGGTTAAGGTAGGTTTATGTTATGTTAATTTGGGTTTAGTTAGGTTACGTTAGGTTAGGATAAGTTACGTCAGGTTTGGTTAAGTTAGTTTAAATTAGGTTGTTAGGTTTGTTAATTTTGGTTAAGTTAGGTTAAATTAGGCCTGTAGTCGAACAACATAGGTTAGGGTAAGGTAGGTTAGGCTACGTTAGGTTCGGTTAGGTTAAGTTAGGATAGGTTAGGTTAAGTTTGGTTAGGTTAAGTCAGGACAGGTTAGGTTATGTTGTGTTAGGTAAGGTTAGATTTGGTTGGGTCATGTTAGTTTAAGTTAGGAACTTAGGGTAAGTCAGGTTAAGTTAGTTTAATTCAGTTTTTGTTAGGTTAGATTATGAGCTTATGATAGATTAGGTTATGAGGTTAGGTTAGATCATGAGCTTAGTTTAGGTAAGGTTAGGTTAAGTTAGGTTTGGCTAGGTTAGGTCAGATTAAATTTTAGGTAAGGTTAAGTTCGGTTAGGTTCGATTAAATTAGGCTAGGTTAGTTCATATTAGGTTAGATTAGGTTAGGTTTATGAGCTTAGGTTATGTTAGATTAGTTGACGTTAGTTTAGATTAGGGTATGAGCTTAGGTCAAATTAGGTTCGATTAGGTTAGGTTAAGGTAGATTAGGTTATGTTTTGTTAGATTAGGTTATGCTAGGTTAGGTATGATTATGAGCTTTTGTCCTACGACCTTATATCAGAGATTCGAAGTAAGGATGGCCGCTTTGAGATTGTTGGGCGCTACAAACCTGACAATTCAATTAAGATATACTTATTGTTAATGGGCCAGAACCCATGAAACTGGCTAAATGATTTATTTGCGGTGTATTTGCCACACATCATTTTGTCTATGATAGAGGAAAACTCTGTTCATAGAGAAATGATGACACTTTTATACTACCACTGTCCCTCCGTTATGCTGTCCTCCAACCCCTTGTTGGTGTCCTGTACTATTTCTCTGAGTATTCTTTTTCTGTGATGGGGGAATTCCCTGTGGTGGGGGAAAAGAATACTGCCACCAAGTATTCCCACTTGGATCGTAAGAGCCGAGAAGGGACGGGGATTGGGACTAGGCACCCTTCTCCTTGTAGCCCCACAGGGGAAATTCCTAAAAGAAAAAGAGAAGGCATAAGAGGGGCTGAAAGTTCTCGGACCAGCACCTTAAGGTTTGGGTCTTTTAATGTGCGTGGATGTGGTACAGATGAGAGTAAAAGGGAAAAGATAGGTAGTATGTTTGTGAGAAGAAAGATGGATGTGTTGGCTTTGAGTGAAACTAAGTTGAAAGGGAAGGGTGAGTGTAAGTTTGGGAGTGTAAGTGGGAGGTTATCAGGAGTGAAGAGAGGGCAAGGGAGGGAAGGGGTGGCTATTCTAGTAAGTGAAGAGATAGGTAAACGGGTGGTGGAGTGGAAGGAGGTTTCCTCAAGGATAATGTGGATGAAGGTGAAACTGGGGAAGGAGATGTGGGTCTTTGTAAGTGCATATGGGCCTGGCAGTGAGAAGAGTGTAGAAGAAAGGGAGGCCTTTTGGATAGATCTAAATGAGTGCATAGAGGATTTAGGAAGAAATGTCAATGTAATAGTACTGGGAGACCTTAATGCTAGGGTGGGAAATGGTCCAATCGATGGAGTGGTTGGGAAATGTGGAGTTCCAGGAAAGAATCGTAGTGGAGAGTTGATGGTGGAAATGTGTCTAGAGAGTTGATGATAGCAAATACAGTGTTTCGGAAGAAAGTCAAGCATAAGTACACATGGGAGAGGGTGGTGGAGGGAAGGGTGGTAGATAGAGCGCTAATGGATTATGTAGTGGTAAATAGGATTATGATAGGAAGAGTTAAGGATGTACATGTGCTAAGGGGAGAGGGTGGGGGAATATCAGATCATTTTTTGGTGGAAGGTAAGTTGAGAGTGGAGGATAGATGGAGAAAGAGGAAAGGGACAAAAGGTAGGGAGGTTCTTAGAGTGAACTCTTTGAATGAAAAGGAAAAGGAGAAGGAGTACGGAAAGAAGCTGAAGGAGGAGTGGGAGGGAGTAAAGGGTAGAGTAGAGCTGGGTGTGGAGGAGGAATGGGGATGGTTCAAGGAGGGAGTCATAAAGTGTGCAAAGATGGTGTGTGGAACAAGAAGGACAGGGGGAAATAGAAGAAAGGGTAGTGAATGGTGGGATGAGGAAACAAAGAAGGTTGTAGAAGAGAAGAAGCGAGCTTTCACAGATTGGTTACAAAATAGGACGAGGGAGTCATATGAGAGGTACAAAGAAAAAAAAAAAAAAAAAAAAAAAAGAGAAGTAAAGCAAAAGGTAAAGGTTGCAAAGAGGAGAGCAGATGTGAAATGGGGTAAGAGTTTGACAGAAAATTTTGAAAGTAATAAAAAGAAGTTTTGGAAAGAAATTAAGAGAGGAAGAGCAGGCGAATCAAATAGTGAAGAAAAGGTAAAAGATGCAGATGGAGAGATGATAATGGAAGAGAAGGCAGTAAGGGGAAGATGGGCAGAATATTTTAGGGAGTTGCTAAATGTGAAGGAGGATAGGGAAGGAAAGATTGCTGCAGTGGGAAGTGCGAAGAAAATGAGAGTGATGAATGAGGAGAATGGAGGAGAAATAAGGAAGGATGAAGTGAAGGCAGTTGTTAAGATGATGAAAGCAGGTAAGGCACCTGGTCTGGATGGATGCCATGCGGAATGTCTGAAAAAGGGAGGTACAGTGATGGTGGACTGACTGGTGAGGTTATTTAATGTTTGTTTAAGAGAGAATAGAGTACCGAAGGACTGTAGGACTGCCTGTATAGTTCCGTTTTACAAAGGAAAGGGGGACAAGTGTAAGTGTAGTAGTCTCAAAGGGATCAGCCTGTTAAGTGTAGTTGGGAAGGCTTATGGGAGGATCTTGATTGAGAGGATTAGGAGAGGAACAGAAGGAGTAATTGGTGAGGAACAGTGTGGATTTAGGACAGGTAGAGGTTGTGTAGATCAGATCTTTGTGGTAAGACAGATATGTGAGAAAGCTATAGGAAAGGGGAAGGATGTTTTTTGGGCTTTTATGGATCTGGAAAAGGCTTATGATAGGGTAGACAGATATACGGGATAGGAGGAAAGCTTCTGGGAGCTGTCAAGAGTTTTTATGAGAGTAGTAGAGCTTGTGTCAGGATTGGAAATGGAGAGAGTGAGTGGTTCGAGGTAAAGGTGGGACTTCGTCAAGGATGCGTTATGTCGCCCTGGCTGTTCAACTTATACATGGATGGGGTGGTGCGAGAGGTAAATGCAAGGGTAGTGGGCAAGGGATTGGAGATGGTTAAAGAAAATGGAGAAAAGTGGGAGGTGAGCCAGCTGTTGTTTGCGGACGACACTACGCTTGTGGCAGGATCGGAGGAGGGATTGAGGAAGTTGGTGGCAGAGTTTGGGAGAGTATGTGATAGAAGAAAGCTAAAGATAAATGTGGGTAAAAGTAAGGTGATGGGGGGCTAGTTTTAGATACTTGGGTGCAAATGTGGCAGGGAAAGGTGGAGTGAAAGTGGAGGTAGAATGTAGATTAAGAGAAGCAAGTAAATGCCTTGGTGGATTAAAAAGTGTAATGAGAAATAGACATTTGGAAATGGATGCTAAGAAGAGATTGTACTGTGTGAAGGAGTGATTGTGCCAACAGCACTGTTTGGAGCAGAAACATGGAACATAAGAGAGGAAGAGAGAAGGAGTTTGAATGTGTTTGAGATGAGGTGTCTGAGAAGTATGATGGGGGTTACTAGGCTAGATAGAGTGAGAAATGAGGAGGTGAGGAGGAGAACAGGGGTGGAAAAGGAGATGGGAGATAGGGTTGATGAAAGAATATTAGGATGGTTTGGACACATGGAAAAATGAGTTAAGAAAGACTAGTAAAAGAGGTGTGGAAGGCAGATGTGGAGGGAGTGAACATGAGGGGACGTCCTAGGATGAGGTAGATGGATGGGGTGAAGGGGGCTTTAGGGAAGAGGGGAATGTCTGTTGAGGAAGGACGGGAGAGGACAGAAGACAGGGGTGAATGGAGAATGGTTGTATGAGGTGGAATGGGCGGGGTGGTGGGGGGTGAGGTAGTATGTGTGAGCAAAATTTGACGCAGCCCGAAGGGATTTCTCCCCGTCTTCTCCTTTTATGCAATGGGGGAGACGGAGCGGGGGGGGTCGCCGATTTAATGAAGCTGCCTTGCTGTGTATGTGCTGTGTCTTGCGACACTGCTTCTGACCCAGGGCAGTGGACAAGGTGCAGGGATGACCCGTCATGCAGGAGGTGCTAAGATAAGAGGGAGGGTGGAGGGGTGTGGAGTGTATTCAGGGATGGAATGGGTGGGAATGATTTTATGCCTTTCTTTTTGGCTACCCCCCTTGTAAGGGGAAAAAAAGCCTTGGTATATGTATGTATGTATTTGCAATACTTTAAAGTTGATTCCAACCGTATAGATATTTATTTTCTCCAATTTGACGTAACTGAACGCTATTGGACCCATTTTAAGACGACCCGAAGCTGTGATCTTTGGTGCTGCACAAACCGCAACAACCATGTGGCGTGGAGCCCACGTTGTCGCCCACAAGGCTAGACCTGACGCGCCTATGACAATTCAACCCTGCTTGGGGAAACGGGGGTTTCCTACAAATTCCTTTATAGAGTATAATATGTTGTGTTGTTTGCGCGCGTGGTTGTGTAAAATGCAGTCTTCCATTATGTGTTGAATAGTATGGGGTGAAGTGTTACATCCTGGGCAGCTGTCCACAATGCGGTCAGTGAGAAGCTGGAGTCATGGTTATATTGAACACATGACAAAATCCCCAACGGACAAAAGACCAATCTGCATAACAGACAAAACCCCAATAGGAAAATTGGAGGAGGGGGAGGACATAACCTAACCTAACCTAACCTACCGATTGGGGTTTTGTCCGTTTCCCGATTTCGAACTGATTTCGACTTCTTTCACCCAAAATTACTTCGACTTCTTGACTACGACTTTAACTCTAATTCCGATTCCACAGTCCTGACTAGGAGAAGGAAGAGGAAGAGGTGAGATGCTAGTTGTCTTTCAAACAGCGAAAGAGGAAGAGAAAAAAGAGAGAGTATTTGTTAGAAAGGAATGAGAGACATCAGCAGGCCATACCAAAAAAATAAACAAATAAAAAAGCAAATAAGGACAGACTACGAAGATGTTAAAAAATACAGCTACCAACATAGATGCGTTGATTCACTGAACACAAAGAAAACACACAACCTAGGTTGACAACATTAGAGAATTTAGAGCAAAGTTTGATAAAGGGAGATAAAGAGACGGGACCCCATGAGCATAGTTTCAGTCCTTTAAATCACAATAAGGTGAATTAGAGTGAGTATACGCACGCACACGCGCTAACACACGCACTCGCGCACTCACGCACACGTGTACTCGTTATTAACCTTTAACATTACAGACAAACCCAACGAACCCGCTATTCTGGGTAGAACGTATCTTTCATTCTATTCACGTCTTGAAACTTTATTCTTGCCTATCTGTTCTTAGCATCCGACCTAATTATGGACCAAAAGGTCTCCTATCTGTATGCTCTTCGTTTGTAAACCTCTGAGTACCCTTGATGCCTGAGTATCACATGACCAAGTGCTTTGCTGAGCATGAGTGATGTAATGATAAGTGTGAGCGTCAGCTACCTTGAATGAGGATTGTACACGTTCCCCATGGGAAGACCTTATGAATATTGTAGTACAAATGTAGTACAAATACGAACTTTTATACCACTGGTACACGGATGCATAGACACCCTTTCTAGAAGGTTACATAGATATGACGTGTGATCTAAATTGGACCTTGAAGAACGCAGACTTCATCTCTCCTCCTGATGCGGTGTTCGACAATCTTAACTTGTCAGTACCAATGGATAAACACACGCGCGCACGCACACACACACGGCTCGGTGGCGGATTGGTAAAGCACTGGCCTCACAAGCCAGAGAACCGGGGTTCGATTCCCCGGCCGGGCGGAGATAAGTTGGGTTTGTCTCTTTTCACGTGTAACCCCTGTTCACCTAGTAGTGAGTAGGTACGGGACGTTAGTCAAGGAGTTGTGACCTTGCTGTCCCGGTGTGTGGTGTGTGAGTGGTCTCAGACCTACCCAGAGATCGGCAAATAATGAGCTCTGAGCTCACTGTCGTAGGGTGGTGTCTGGCTGTCTCGACAGAGACTGCAGCAGATCCGAGGTGAATACACACACACACATACACACACACACGCACGCACACACACACACACACACACACACACACACACACACACACAGTGGTGGATATCTGGACTGGATGAGGAAATAGTGAGTGCAAAAACTATACAAGAATTTAAGAACAAACTTGATGCTGAAAGATACAAAGACGGGTCACTACAAGCATAGCTCTCTTCCCGTAAAATACAACTAGGTTATTAGGTAAATACATGCACGCGCAGCGGTCTGAGCTTAATCCCCGCCTAGGGCTGTGTGTCAGTGTATTCACCTTCACCTTTGGTCTTTGGATCACGTGTTGGACTCGTGATCGACAGCTATTTCCCTCCCGGAAGAGAGCTCAGAGCTCGTATGACCGATCTATGGGTAATGATATGACCTTACACACATACACACAACTCCCCGCCCACGAGAGTCGGAGTAACGACCCGAAGCGCAGCGATACCGAAATAATTTCGGCCCTGGGCAGGATTAGAACCAGGTACTGCTGCACCTCCGTACTGGCAGTCCAGGACTCTATCAACCGCGCCACCGAGTCGTGTATGTGTGTGTGTGTGTGTGTGTAATGTCAGCATTACTCATTGATCGGGCAATATAAGAGCTATGAGATCTCATCAAGGAGGGTAGTAGCTATTGATCATGAGTCTAACACGTGATGCAAGATCATAGTAGTAAATCACACGCTGAGCTGTGGAATAAGTTTGAAGATAAAACAATCCAATAATATACCTACATCCACCCATCTACCCACATCCACACGCGCGTAGAGAAGACAATCCACAAGCGTAGTTCTTTTCCGTGCATTACATCTGGCTAAATACAAAAGGTATTTAAAATATGTAAATGAAAACAAACACAAACACACACACACAGTGTATATATATATATATATATATATATATATATATATATATGTGTGTGTGTGTGTGTGTGTGTGTGTGTGTGTGTGTGTATTCACCATGGTCTATGGATCACGTGATCGACAGGTATTTCCCTCCCGGAAGAGAGCTCAGAGCTTGTATGCTCGATCTATGGGTAATGCTGTGACCTCACATGCACACACACAGCCAACTCCCCGCCCACGAGAGTTGGAGTAACGACTCGAAGCGCAGCGATACTGAAATTATTTTAGCCCTGGGCAGGATTCGAACCTGGACCGCCGTAGTGACAGTCGGAGACTGTACCAAACGCGCCACCGAGTCGTGTGTGTGTGTGTGTGTGTGTGTGTGTGTGTGTGTGTGTGTGTGTGTGTGTGTGTGTGTGTGGTCTAGCTATTGCCTGACAATGCTCTTCAGCTAAAGGATGGCATCATCCCTGAAGTGTATCGAATCTAAGCCCCATGTCTTCAGTCATCTCTTCAGGTGAACAAGATGGACGGACATTAGACCCCAAGTCACCCATCTCTCCATTTTCGATAACTGAAGAGGACAACGAGCTTAAACGAGACGAAAACGTCCAGAGAGCAAAAGGATGCAGGAGTTCGGGGTCGCGACGGTGGGGGGGATGGGCCGAATCCTCAAGGGTCTAATTAGACCTTGAGGCTCGGGTTGCACTATCCTACCACCTCTGCACAAGTGCCCGTATCACTGGAGACCTGACACTGTCACTAGCAGTGTGGTTAATAGGTACTTCAGCTTTAGGTTTAGCGGGCGCGTGGGAGCGGACGGGTGATATCTGAGACGTGAGGGGCGTAATGTAAGGTGGCGAGGTTGTAAATCCACAACCTCAGGCTGGACGGAGGTCTAGTGCATCTGGTGACCGACGACTTCGGTCCGGTGACGGAGATTCTCGAGGCTACGTCGGCTTTGTGAACTGATCATTTGGATCAAATGTCTTCACACATGAATAAGGCCCTGACTGATTAGTTCTATCTCTATCTATATACCAAATGGCCTCTCTCTCATTATAAGGGAGGAAACTGGCCAAGATCCCTCACCCATTATACATCAATTCATCAATCAATTGTTTCCTTTTTATCTTACTTCCTTGTTGATGTGGGGCCATCTCTGTGAGCACATCCCACTGCCCAAGTCAGAAGCAGTGCAGCAAGGCACAATACATCCACAGCAAGACTTGACAGCATAAGTTGGTTAACTCCCACAGCTTCATTTACGTGGTGACCCTCTCTCCTTATAAGGAGGATTTTGATTTCTGTATGTAGGTGTTCTATAAGGGTGTTTTTTTTTATGTTTCCTGTCATTTTTCTGCATTCCATTCTACAGTTGTTTGTTCAATTTGCTGGAAGTGTATTCTAGGTGCATCTTGTGAACTATTTATAGATGATTATTAGAGTTTATTATTTTTTAGTCAAAAGTTGTTGCTAATGATGGTTTTTAATGCGTTTGTTTTCGTGTTAATTTTTGCTGTCAGGTCTTTGATACTTGTTTGTGGATTGAGTTTCATACGAGTATAAAATGTTAATTCTAGAAAAATTTGGTTTTCTTTCTAGTGGAAGGATTTGGTCATCTAACTTTATCATTGGTTTTTATTATTATTATTATTATCATTATTATTAATATTAATCATTATTATCAATTATTAATATTATCATTATTATTATTATTATTGTTATCATCATCCATGGTTGTCTGTAGTAATGTTACTGTCAATTTCTGGGGTGAAGTTTCCATTCTGTTATTCAAGAAACATTGTTCCTGTTTGTTCAAGAAAGCTTGAGTGTTCTTGGCTCCTATTTCGTATTCACTGTGCTGGAGGGAGGGTGGGATATGTTTTGAATTTTTTATGGTTTTCCTGCTCTCCACGTTTTCCGTTATCAATCTTCACATCTGTTTTGTTTGCTAGCTTTTCCCATTTTTCTTTCTGTTATTTATTTGTTTTGTGATCTTACTGCATAATGCAGAATCTAATGGAGCAAATGGATACGTAACTGGATAGAATTTAGTTGGGTAAATTGTCCCAGATATAACAGTATTACGGGAATAGTGAATGGATATTGAGGAAGTTAGATTAATGGATCTTGCTAGTTTCCGCGCGTGAATTATTGAACAAACTATTGCTAATCTATGGTATTAATCCTTTAATGTCCCATTGCTTGATGCACTATTTAGTAGGCGGATCGCAAAAAAATATACGTTTCAGCATTTGTTTCATAAACGCTTTAAACGCGGGAAATATCACATACGTTAGGGGAAAAAAGAACACATATAGTTACAGGGGGCGGTCATACATGGCGTCACGGAAGAAAACGGAATTTATGGAATATTCCACTTTACCGTTATTTCTTTCTCTCTCCCTATTCCCTAAATGTCCGTAACTTTCTACTCACTATTTAGATTTTTCCCCACACCCCCCCCCTTTCATATTTCTCCCTTGCTATTTTAGTCCCTTCCACATTCAATTCATATTTTTCCTTAAACCTCTTCCTCCTTCTCTCTCTCCTCTCTCTTCTGTTTTCTCCTTTTTTGTGTAATTTGTATTTACCTAGTTGTACCTAGTTGTATTATACGGGGAGGGGAGCTATGCTCGTAGTAACCCGTCTTTGCATCTCGCAACATCTAGTTTGTTTTTAAATTCTTGTATGGTGTTTGCAAACACTATTGTTTGGGCCAATTTGCTCATGTACAAATTATTCTGTCGATTGACCTTTCTTTTATGAATCTCATAACTCCTTTTCTTTCTCCTACTTCTCTTCCCCCTACTCCATGTACTCCCCTCAAGATTCCTCTTCCTCTTCCTCCTCCTCCTTGTACTCCTCTTCCTCATCCTTATCCACCTCTCCCTCTTCGTCTCCTTTCTCCTCCTCCTCCTTATTCTTTTTCCCTTCCCTTCTTAAATGTTACCTTCCTCCTTCAACTCCTCCTCTTCTCCCTCCTCCTACTCGTCCTCCTCCACCTCCTCCCTCTCCTCCTTCTATTCCTTCCCCTCCTCCTCCTCGTTCTACTATTCCACCCCTCCTCCTCCTCCTACAACTATTCCTCCACCTTCCCCTTCCCCTCCATCTCCTCCTCGTCCTACTATTCCACCCCCTCCTCCAACTATTCTACCCCCTCCTCCAACTATTCTACCCCCTCCACCCTCTAACTATTCCTCCCCCTCCTCCTCCTCCTCGTCCTACTATTCTTCCCCCTCCTCGTCCTACTATCCCTCCCCCTCCTCCTCCTCGTCCTAATATATCTCCCCCTCCACCTCCTCGTCCTACTATTCCTCCCTCTCCACCTCCTCCTCCTCCTCCTCGTCCTACTATTCCTCCCCCTCCACCTCCTCCTCGTCCTTGTCCTACTATTCCTCCCCCTCCTCCTCCTCCTCTTTCTTCTCTTTTACGTCCTACATTTCCTGCCCGTGACTTCTTTTCCTTTTCCCACTCTTTCGCTTGACAACGACCTCTGCTTTGTTTATTCTAATCTCCAACAATATATAAACCACCTCCTCCTCCTCCCCTTCTTCCTCCTCCTCCTCCTCCTCCCCTTCTTCCTTCCTCCTTCTCTTCCTCTTCACCTGTACGTTCGTATAAGAGAACAAGTTTGTGTTTAAGAATAAATGCATATATTCATCCCCAGAAATGTTCGCCCATACATTAACATGTGCACGGGCACATGTACACACGAACGCACACACGTACGCACGCAGACACATGCACGAATGGTCACGCACGCGCGAGCACGCACGCACGCACACACACACACACACACACACACACACACACACATACCTGAAGCTAGATATGACAATTTGATGAGAAATAGACAGGACCTAACGGCCATTGCTCCTTTCCTGTATACTACAGTTAGGTGACACACACACACACACACACACACACACACACACACACACACACACACACACACACACACACACTCTCTCTCTCTCTCTCTCTTTCGGGAGGGAAATAGCTGTCGATCACGAGTCCAACACGTGATCCGAGACCATGGTGAATCACACACACACACACATATATGAGAAAGGAAAAGGATCAGAATTACAAAGAGAAGCTGAGAGAAGTGTGGGGGATGGTGAAGGATCAAGTGGAACTAGATGTGGAAGAGGATCAAGTGGAACTAGGTGTGGAAGAGGAATGGAGGCGTTTCAAGAAGGAAGTGACAAAGTGTGCAAAGATGGTATGTGGAACAAGGAAGACGGGAGGAAATAAAAGGAAGATTAGTGAGTGGTGGGATGATGAAGTGAAGAAGGTAGTAGAAGAGAAGATGCGAGCACTCAGGGACTGGTTGCAAAGTAGGATAAGAGAAATAATATGAAAGGTATAAAGAAAAAAATATGAGAAGAAAACAAAAGATAAAGGAGGCAAAACGGAGAGCAGATGTAAAATGGGAGAATGGCAGAATTTTTTGAAAGCATCAAAAATGTGTTTTGGGAGGAAATCAAAAGAGGAAGGGGAGGGGGTTCAAGTAAAGAAGAAAATGTGAAAGTCGCAGATGGACAGATCTTAATGGAAGATGAGGCGTTAAGGGGAAGATGGGGGGAATATTTCAGAGAGATGTTGAATGTGGAGGAAGATAGGAAGGGATTGATAGTAGCAATGGAAGGCAACAAGAAAATGACGGTAATGGGAGAGGAAAATGAAGAAGTACGAAAAGATGAGGTGCAAGTAGCTTTGGAAATGATAACAGGAAAGGCACCTGGGTTAGATGGGTGTAATGCAGAGTGTATGAAGAAGGTACAGTAATAGTGGACTGGCTAGTGAGGTTGTTTAATGTGCGTCTAAGGGAGGGTAGAGTGCCTGAGGACTGGAGGAGTGACTGTATAGTTCCACTTTACAAGGAATAAGGGGCTAAATGTGAGTGCAGTAGTTTCAGAGGGATCAGTTTGATGAGTGTAGTTGGGAAGGCTTATGGGAGGGTTTTAATTGAGAGGATTAGAAAAGGAGCGGAGGGAGTAATTGGTAAGGAATAGTGTGGGTTTAGGAAATATAGGAGTTGCATGGATAACATTTTCGTGGTAAGGCAGATATGTGAGAAAACTATAGCAAAAGGTAAGGATGTTCTTTGGGCTTTTATGGATTTGGAAAAGGCTTATGACAAAGTAGACGGGGAGGCACTGTGGGAGGTTTTGCAAATATATGGGATTGTGAGAAAGCTGTTAAGGGCAGTTAAGATTTCTTACGAGAGTAGTAGAGCCCATGTATAATGGGAAATGGAAAGGGCGAGTGGTTTAATGTAAAGGTGGGACTGCGTTAGGGATGTGTCATGTCACCATGACTGTTCAGTGTGTACATGGATGGGGAAGTGCGTGAGGTAAAGGCGAGGGTAATGGGCATGGGACTGGAAATGGTTAAAGAAAATAGGGAAAAGTGAGAGGTGAGGCAGTTGTTGTTTGCTGATTACATTGCGTTTGTGGTAGGATCTTAGGAAGGATAAAGGAAGTTAGTGATGAAGTTCGGAAGGTATGCGATACAAAAAAGTTGAAGGTAAATGTGTGTAAAAGTAAGGCAATGAAATGTACAAAGGTAGAGGGTGGCAGGGAGTTGGAAGTTAGTTTAAAAAGACTGAGCCTGAAGGAAGTGGATAGCTTTAGATACTTGGGTGCGAATGTGGCAGGAAAGGGAATAGAGGTGGAGGTAAATTGTAGATTGAGAGAAGTAAACAAATGCCTTGGGGAATAAAAAGTGTTATGAGGAATAGGCAATTGGGAGTGGATACTGTATTGTATGAAGGGGTGACTGTGCTGATGGCATTGTATGGAGCAGAGAATTGGAATTTAAAAGAGACAGAGAGGAAAAGTTTAAATGTGTTCGAGATGAAATATATGAGAAGCATAATAGGGGTTACTAGGCTGGATAGAGTAAGAAACGAGGTGAGGAGGACAGCAGGAGTGGAAAAGATGGCAGATAGAGCTGATGAAAGATTATTGGGATGGTTTGGACACATGGAAAGAATGAGTGATGAAAGATTAGTAAAAGAGGTGTGGAAAGCAGAGGTGGGGGAAGTGAACTTGAGGGGACGACCGAGGATGAGATGGATGGATGGGGTGAAGGGGGCGCTGAGCAAGAGGGGAATGTCTGTTGAGAAATGAGGGGAGAAGGCAGATGGGGATGAGTGGAGAATAACTGTGTATGGATGATACTGCTATGCAAAGGAGGGAGGGATGGGGGATAGTGGATGCTTATGTGTAAATGATATTTTGACGCAGCCCGAAGGAATTTCTCCCCGTCTTCTCTTTTTCTGCATGAGGGGGCGGAGAGGGGGATGTAGCCTATTATATGAAACGGCCTTGCTGTGGATGTACTGTGTCTTGCTGCATTGCGTTTGACCCAGGGCAGTTGGCGCATGCTGGGGTGACCCATCATCCATGAGGAGCTAAGATGAGAGGGGGTGGAGGGGAGTGAAATGGGTGGGAGTAGGTACGTGCCTTTGAGTTGGCTACCTCCCTTATAAGGGGGAGAAAGCTGTCGGCATATAGACAGAACACACACACACACACACACACACACACACACACACACACACACACACACACAAATATATATATATATATATATAAACACACACACACACACACATGACTCGATGGCGCAGTGGTTAGTTCCCGGCCGCCACTAGGACTGTCCGTGTTCGAATTCCGCCCAGGACTGAAGTAATTTCAGTATCGCTGCGCTTTGAGTCGTTACTCCAACATTCGTGGGCGGGAAGTTGGTGGTATGTGTGCGTGTAAGGACACACAATTACTCATAGATTGGTCATATATGACCTCTGAGCTCTCTTCCGGGAGGGAAATAGTTGTCGATCAAGAGTCCAACACGTGATCCAAGACGTTTAGTTTGAAAAGTCACATGGAGAGGGCAAAAACCTTAAAATGGGGCATAAACAAAACTTAGATGCGCCGCTTTATTTTACTAAATAACTAACCAAAAATCCACATTTATTTCGTATTTTTTGATGTCTTGAAAAACAAAGGAAAAAATCTAGGTTAAAGTGGACGTCTTTTATACTATTGTGCATCGGAAACAGATGAGCTAAAAAACATCGTATGTTGAATCTTTCTGATCAATTGTAGTATTTCTTCTCCACACGCGTTTGAGGTGGAGATTGTACAATTGAGTGATGCTGGGGGTGGTCATTCTACATTTGATTATGGCTCATGATATATAACCTAAGCTAGCTTAACCTGACCTAACATAACCTTACATTCTACCTGACCTAACCTAACCCAGTCTAACCTAACCTAACTTCACCTAATCAAACCTAAATTCACCTAATCTAACCTGACCAAACCAAACCTAATCTAGTCTGTGTTCGGGTGGAGAATCTACAGCTGATCAGTGTGATTCACCATTGTCTTGGATCACGTGTTGGACTCGACAGTTATTAACCTCAGAGCTCGTATGACCGATCTATGGGTAATACTGTGACCTTACACGCACACACACCCCAATTCCCCGCCCACGAGAGTTGGAGTAACACCCCGCAGCGCAGCGATACTGAAATTATTTCAGCCCTGGGCGGGAGTCGAACCCGGACCGCCATAGTGGCAGCCGAGAACTCTAACCACAGTGCCACGAAGTGGTGTGTGTGTGTGTGCGTGTGTAGTGTTTGTGTGTATGTGTGTGCGTGTGTATGTGTGTGTGTTTGTGTGTATGTGTGTGTGTGTGTGTGTGTGTGTGTGTGTGTGTGTGTGTGTGTGTGTGCTGGGGTGGAGAATTCTACAGTTGAGTATAGTTGGAGTGGAGATTCCACATTTGATCAATGTGGAGGAAATTCTACAACTGACCCAAACTTTTTTCTAAATCAATTTTCCTAGCACCATCTACTTGGAAAAATGTCACACGTTAGTACGGGTTTTGGTACTTTATCTATGTTTAGTGACAGCAGTTATATTCTATTTGTGGGAATTTGATTTTGTACTAAGATTGTGAGTCTTGCAGGGAGTCTGTAGGTAATAGGAACAGTTAGAATAAAGGCATTTTGGGTTTCGTATTTGCATCAAATTTAGAAATCTTCAGGATTTATATTTCTAACTTCGGCTTATCTCGAGGCTTCTTGTGCAAATTATATTCGAGTTTGAATGGAATCTAGTTGAACTAGCTAAGATGAATTCCTACATTCTGCTCACATCTTTATCTATCTATATATATATTTATTATTCTAATTTTCTTTGTCGAGCCCGGTAGACATGTTGTCAAGAGATTCAAGGACAATTTGGGCAATATTCTGGGACCATTGGGAAGTTTACACTGAACCTTAATTATCTCCAAACTGCTCACATATTTCTCATGTTTGGCTATCTGTTACATGGTGTGGTAAAAGTATTTATATATATATATATATATATATATATATATATATATATATATATGTGTGTGTGTGTGTGTGTGTGTATATATATACTCCCCTCCATTCGGCTATTACCTTCCTTTACCTCTATGACATCACACCCTCGGTGGGATATTGGATAATTTTTTAGAAGTGCACAGCAACGCGATATAGCAGCAATAATAATAATAATAATAATAATAATAATAATGAATAATAAAAATAATAACAACAACAACAATAATAACAATAAATATTAATTTTGTAAATTATAATACATCAACGTAATATACGTTTTTCTTGGCGGAAATCAATCACAGAAAATTTTACTAAAAGCTATAACCAAACGAACGTAGCCGCTGCGACTGCTTGAGACGCCATCTTGGTTTTGGTAGATGCGGAGGTCGAAGAAATTAAAGTATGATAAATTCGTCTATTCTATCCTACCCTACCTACCTAACCTAACCTAACCTAACCTGTATTTAGTAATGCAATACCTGTAATTCTAGAGGTTATCAGGGTCGTCGTCGTCGTCGACTCTCAAAACAAAGATGGCGTCTCAAGCAGTCGCCACGATTTCGTTCGTTTGTGTATCGCATTGAGCAACATTTTCTGATATTAATTTCCGCCAAGAAAAACGTATATTACGTCCATGTATTATAATTTTAGAATATAATATTTAATTTTGTAATGGTATATCGCGTAGATGTGCACTTCTATTTTTTATCTCCCCCCCCCCCCCCAGGATGGGGGCGCTGGTATTGCTAATGGAAGAAAGTTGAATATTTTAAGAACCTTCGGCATAAAACGCACGACAACCCTCGGCATTTCAACCTTGATAACAGATCCTGAAGAAGAGACTATTCCAAATACAATTTCTACATTCACCTCACCTCTCTAATGATTTATCTGGTCTCTAGTGTATGACCTACAGATATATTCCTATGACATGGGCACTTTTAAAACTTATAACATATTAACACATAAACACGGGTTACGGGAAGAATGTATGTCAAAAGATCGGTAAAATACAGCCCAGGGCTCCGCTTGTTTTCAAAAAGAGATGTTTCTAATCTTTAACTTACCTTGAATTGTTTCTTAATAGCTGACAACTGGAAACTGTCCCTCTTTTCCTACTGGCCAGGGACGCAAGAACAGACTTACACAACACAGTCAACGATATTGTGGAATGTTGGTTATTACACTGCATTTTGTTAGGCAAACGTAAATACATTTTCCAATGTTTTTTGTTGTTTTATTTGGAAACTTTCTTCTGATCGATCACCAAGTTCCTTACGGCGAGTTTAAAAGGTACGCAAATAACTAATAAATAGTAAACAATGATGATAAATAATAAATTGATAAACAAATAAAACACAAATAAAAAATAAACAATAGATGCTAATAAACAAATAATAATGATAAATGAACGATAAGCATATTAAGAATGGATCAATTGTAGAATTAAGCCTCCTAGTGATCAACTGTAGATTCTCCGCTCCAACTACACTCAATTGTCCTTCTTAACTCCGATGACCTGATCTGACCTAACCTAACTTAACCTAACCCAAACGAAGAGAGTAAATGTTTAGGAATATCGACATCTTCTTCACTTCGTAACCAGTTGAAACTGGTTTCAACCAGGTCTAACTAGCTAATTACAGGTAGAGTCCTCGCAGAACAAAGGAAGAATGTCAGATTGAAAAATCACAAAAGCAACACTCAATTGTACATTTTCCACTCCAAACACGTGTTGTGGTGAAATTCTACAATTGATCCCTAAAAATCAGTACATACGCAAATAAATCAATAGATAAATCTTTAGATTTATACCATAAACAAATCTAAAGGTGGAGGCAATTTGGTGCCCTTCTCAAGGACTGCTATTCTAACCTAATCCCAGCATACAGGAGGGGGCTGTTACCCCGTCAACCATAAATTCCTGGGTCGACTATGACGTCATGTCGCGTGATTTTGGTGCGGTGTCAGCCAAAGCAAATTCTGTAAATGCTTCATCATAGGATAAGGTTTATGATAACCTCAAGATAATAGCTATTCTAAATTACGATATCTTAATGTCCTTTATGGAAATCGATCATCTTTGTACCTATTCTGAAATGAAATATTCCAAAACACACAGAAATGCAAAGTCGTAGAGAAGAATGGCTCTTTAAACTTTTTTTTTAATATTTTCTTTATTAATTCATCAACTAAAGCAAGCAGGACTCACGCGAAGAATAAGAAACAAAAATATCAAAATATGCAGATAAAAGTCGACCCAATTAAGGCTCAAAAGAAAAGAAAACGAAATCTCGGCATATGCAGAGAAAACTCAACCACAAAAAAGGAGAGAAAAAAACGAAGAGAGCTCCACCAAATTAAGACACACAAGGTGAAAATCCCCCGCTCCCCACTCTCTCTCTCTCTCTCTCTCTCTCTCAAAAAAAAAAAAAAAGAGTTTTTAAGTCACAAATGTATAGGAACATGAAGGAACAGGCGACCTAATGCGAAGGAATAACGTCTGATATAAAAGGGACCTGGTATTATAAAGGACACAAATGTGGCAAGGAAGAAGTGCATTAAGCTTCGTAGGGAGGAGGCAAATGTTTTTGCTCTTAGCGAAAGGAATACACACACACACACACACACACACACACACACACACACACACACACACACACACACACACAATATATACATATATTATATATATATATATATATATATAAATATATATATATATTTGTGTGTGTGTGTGTGTGTGTGTGTGTGTGTGTGTGTGTGTGTGTGTATTTACCTTGTATCCAGTGGCGGATCCAGAGTTTTTTTTTGGGGGGGGCGGGGGGGAACTATATATGAGTGGGAAACGAGCGATAGCGAGCGAAGCGACCCGAATCAGCTGGGGGATTTGAAATGTGAACAATTTTAGAAACATTTTGAAGCTATTTGCAAAGCTATATTGAGGAAATGATCAATGAATTAGATTGCAATGGTAAAAATCTTTATACACACGCACATACATGGTTCTTCCTGAAAAGTAGAATACAAGTATGGCAAAAAATAAAATTGCAACTTCAAGTTTTTCCATCCCTCTTTCCCACTCGTTTCGCTACAGGATCATACGAGATCACCTCGACCAATTATCATTCATTACCATCGTGACGTCATCGTACGATGCTCTAACTGAAACCGACGAAAGCCAATTGCGCTCCAACACCACCATGACGCTGTCATATGAATACTTACAGGTCCGGTTCGGCCTTAGGACAGTGTCAATTAAATCCAAAATACGTTAGATATATATTAGAAGGAGGGTCGGTTTAAAAAAAAAAGAATAAATAGTTCTCTGACAATGGGATCCGCCAGTGCTTGTATCTTACGGGAAGGGGAGCTATGCTCGTGGTGTGTGTATGTATATACATACATACATACATATATATATATATATATATATATATATATATATATATATATATATATAAATTAGGTAGACATATGGAAATTCTAAGCAAATAAAAAACAACAGTGCCACCCTATCTGGGTACAAGAAAGTATACAAGGACATAAACGCCTGAAATAAAAAGAACAACACCAGTCTTGAACGAGTTTCTCTCAGTTGAGTCAAATTGTCTTTCATTAGTTCGAATGATCTTCAATTCAATTGTTGTTTAGAATTTCACCAAGTTACGCCACAGAGGCTGGCAACTGTTCCCTGATCCCTTTGTGCTATCAGTCTAGCACTGTTTTTATGTCAACGGCTCAAAACGGGCAAGGAATACAATTGATAGAAAAATATCTTTAGCTCACTCAGGAGACCGAGTGTCAGCTCCTCAGGTCTGCACCTCATGATGGAAGTAAAGGGTGTTGATGAATGGTTTTGAAAATGGGCAGCTTCGTTTTCCATCTTGCAATAGGACGCGCGTAATTGTACGCAACTTCTGTGCATTCATAGATCACATATTCCGTTTATGCATCTACTATTGTTCCTTGTGATTCGTAAAGCAGATCACGGGTATATGTGATATTGTTTTGGGTGACCATAGATTTAATATTATTATTAAGATCAGAGAAATCGCCATTCTGGTCGTCATTCTCCTCCAAATGCAATTCAGAAGAATCTACAAGTAGAATGCATAGAATAGATGCAACTAAACTCGCGTCTTGTCTCGCGCGAGAGACAAACGACAATGTCCGAAACTGTAAACATTGCGTCCGAAGCTGTGAATGTGGCGAGCAAAATTTGCATGACAAGTCAAATCCATCCATGATGTTCAACCCGTTGTGCCTTCCTTTGCAAAAATGCAAACGAAAAAGGTCTTTTTTATATTTTTTACTTGTATTCTTTCAATGGATGCCGCCCTCCAACCTCGATTTTTTTTCAAACTTTCACAGTTGAGCCTCTCTGATCCATCATGGCTGGTAATTGTCAGCTTTTCAAGTTAACAATAGGTGTCATCATCTGAAAGCGGTCTTACATTCTTTTATTCCTTAAATTTTCAGTGCTTCCTTTTGTGAATATAACACTCCAATATTAATTTTCTTTTGATGTTTTATATTTTCAACATCATTGCTCGCATGGAACTTCGAAGGCAGTCAAATCAATGAAGTCGTGTATAGCATACCTACAACGCTAATCTACTCAACAGTTACTATTTATCTAATTCTAACTGTACTAAAGTCTGTAAGCTTCAAATAGTTCATTCAGGGTTTGGCATTCGTAGTAATTTCCCAATATCCATCCTACCTAATCAATCTTTGTACCCTCTCTCTTATTTTTCATCTATGTGCTATTCTATTTATTTTTTTGTACATAGTAAACGAAGTTGTATGGTGCAATGAGTATCCCTTTTTAGGATTATAACAATGCTTTGAATAAATTCTATGACATGTGGCAAAAGCACTTTTTCCCCATGTTGCCATGCCGAGGTGTTAAAGGTGAAACAGGTAGGATGGTGGTGGGTAGGGCGATAGTGACGATCCGATAATTTTGGTAAAATTGGCAACGTCGCACTCCGGAAAATTCCCACTTCTGCCCATTCCTGAACGGACTTCTTGAAGTGCACAGACTTTAGTAATTTCTATTTTTTTTATTTGTTCTTTCGACCGTCGGGTGGTGACGTCACATTCTGAAACTGTGCAGTTCTGGTTTCATATGTTCAAATTCTGTCCGGGCGAAGTAGAGAAGAAAATTACATGATAAAGCAAAACAAAGGAAAGATCATTTGCGTGTTCAGGTTAAGCTGTTTGTTGCATCTGTCACAGGTTAGAACAGTTAGTTTGGTATCGATTAATTATCACTTCAATTAGAACTTAGTTATCTTCATTCTCTGGGGTGACGCGAGCTACGCAGCATTGGTTAGAATATAAAGTTTCATCAAATTTCATCACAGTGTGATTTTAAGGCCACAAGACTGATTTTTGTTTTCGTTAACAATTGGTACAATGTTCATAATATTTCCTATGTTTCCCAGACTGTAGTCACGGTTTGATGACCGATACTCTTTGAAAATTGTTGCGTTGCTTGTGCACGCGAGTCAAGAAGAGCCAATGTCGGTTGCAGGTTCATTGTTGTCATTCGGATTCTGGTAACTGTTCAAACTTTGTGTGAACTGCGTGTCGCGTTATCGAAATGCCCGTGTAAAATACTTTTCAAATTTGAAAAAAGGACAAAAATCTGTAAATGTTTACAAAATTTCGTAGACATTTCCTACTTCTATGCATTTTGTCATGCAATCGCATAGTTTGTCATACAGTAACCGTCATAAATTCTGCCATAAATAAATAAAAGAGTTAGTAAATGAATAAATACAAAAAGTGGTTGTGAATATATAAATAAATGAATAAATATATGCTAAATGTGAACGCAAATAAATGTAGTTTTGTTTAATTACTAATGGCATGCTTAAATGATCAAACGGTGTCAGCAGAAATTCGCTAAATTTCACAGTTTTGTAGGCTGCCCTGATGACGCCTTACAGTAGCGAAATTACAAACAAGTAAATTATCTTTTCTGTCACAGATATCCACACATTCTCAGACACCAAATCCTTAATATTTTTAACTGATATCTAGTATCTTAAATATCGTTGTTTTTTTGATAGCAGAACACCACAATTTTACAATTTTCTTTTCGAGGTTCCGCACAACCACATCGTTGTTATTACATTGAGCATACCGTATTAGATGAGAGAATTATGAAATCAATATTGAAATGAAAAATATCTGAAGAAAATTTCAAGCAAGATAAAGGCCTATACCGAATTCAATTAAGGTGTACTGATTCTACAAAACAAAGTGACCTTTCCGAAGGACATAAAGACCAAAATAGGATAGATTCAATTTCCTCAAGCAGTTCAGACGCACACCAGACAGACAGACAGGCCAAACAATTAACAACACATCATTTACGAAGGTCTCCACCAGCTGTTCCCACCACCTAGGCAGTGCAAACAGCCAAGTCAGCAACAACTGACACAACATCAGAATCCATAACAATCTCGAATAACCTCCCATCTCTGGCAAGGCTTTTGCCACGTATTCCGCATTTATGGGTTGCTGTTGCTCTTTAGTCTCCTGGAAACCAATCAACACTGATTCTAATCGCTAAACATCCACTTACTCCCACTAGATTCCTGTTAGTGGACCCACTAAGGAGAATTTGGCCACTCACTCCCCAGGCGCCATCTTGCATCTATTGCTTGCAATCTCGCGGTCTTCCTGACAGTCAACTCGGCCGTCAACGAGAGGATAATTTTATGATACTAATGACACTGAATCTGTGTTCAGGTATGTTCAGTCGGCGAGTTCGATCGG
The DNA here is from genome assembly GCF_046742065.1 of Oratosquilla oratoria. Lineage (NCBI taxonomy): Eukaryota > Metazoa > Arthropoda > Malacostraca > Stomatopoda > Squillidae > Oratosquilla > Oratosquilla oratoria. The sequence continues at coordinate 43,796,434 of NC_134804.1, read as the reverse complement.
CGAGTTCAGTCGGCGAGTTCTGTCGCAGACTCCGGTAGACGAGTTTAGTCGGCGAGTTCGGTCGACGAGTTTAGTCGGCGAGTTCGGTCGTCGAATTTAGTCGGCGAGTTCGGTCGACGAGTTTAGTCGGCGAGTTCGGTCGACGAGTTTATTCGGCGAGTTCGACCTCTCTCCTTAATTCCGTTCCTACATGGAAAGCGCGACGTACACCATAGGCATGAAGCAACACAGTGATGCAAGATGGCGCCTACAGATCACGTGACTCTTAGTGACCAATCACGCGCCAGGTCCAATCTAAGCAAGGCCAAACTCTCCCTATCAACGGCTTTGACTTGGACTATTCTATGGTCTACTAGGGCTTCCATGGATCAAAGCTCGTGGACCACTGGTCTACAGTAACACTATAATAATGGACCGGTAGCTTCCACCATTTCCGTTGTTTCAACTCCCGCTCCTACTTCCACTCCGGCTACCTTATGAATTCGTTAATATGAATTAGTGACATTTCCTGTAGTGAAATGATACCACATGACATTTCACCGCCGCCATGGGGCCTCCAACTTCCACTGGAGGAATTCGGAGCATATGAGGCAGAAGTCTTGGTAGCTGATAAGTGTCTCCTGGTGTATTTTATTTGATATATATCTTTAACCGTGGATTTTAATTCGAAATATGTATATATATACACACATATATATATATACATATATATATATATATATATATATATATACACGAGTATATTCACAAAACCAAAATGTCGTTGCACATTTGTAAAATGTTTAAATATAACCCGCTGTCGTAGAAACAAAGCAAAAGAAACAGACGATCTGTATATTTCGACAACAACTGTGGTCTTCTTCAGCAGATAAGTACAAAGGTATATATTCATGTCATCTAACCTTTGTACTTATCTGCTGAAGAGGACCACAGTTGTGGTCGAAATATACAGATCGTCTGTTTCTTTTTTATTTTGTTTCTACGACAGTGGGTTATATTTATACATACATACATACATATATATATATATATATATATATATATATATATATATATATATATATATATATATATTTATGTATATGTATATATATATATATATAATATATATATATATATATATATATACATATACTGTATATATTTATATATATATATATATATATATATATATATATATATATATATATATATATATATGTATATACCCATGAGAGTTTGTATCCATGTACAAACACAATATGGGGCACCCACTGCATGTTGTATGCAGCCGATATTTTTGGTACTTTAGTGACACCTCTATGGACCAGAGCCACGTATCACTGGGTCTCATTTCCACTCAAAAGGAAAAGAATGGTGATCACTTTGAACCTCTCTAGTCCCTCTCTTTTGCTGCACTCTTTAAATCTCTCTTTTACTATTTCTTCGACTTCATCTCTTCGATGCGGCATTGTACCCAAGGATAGAAGCGCTGGTTCTTGGTGGGAATTGACTCCTCTACGACCCAGACTCCACGTTCCTGATCCTTGGGAGTCCACATTCGCGTTTGATAGCTCTGTACTTCTTTGTCCCCGAGCTCTTGGAGGACGTCTTCACAGAATTCAAAGAATAATGAGCTCCACGGTGTTCCAAGACGTAATTACGGGAGACATAATTGCATGAGGCATTAATTGCATGCAACATAATTGCCACAAACATTCGTGTCTTGGTTCGGTGGCTTGATGTGACTGAAGCTGCACAGACAAGGGAGCGTGGCAGTTGACATGAGGGAACCGGTTTGACACACACACACACACACACACACACACACACACACACACACACACACACACACACACACACACACACACACACTCGATGGCGCGGTTCGTAGAGTTCTCGGCTGCCACTACAGAGGTCCGGGTTCGAATCCCACCCAGGGCTAAAATAATTTCAGTATCGCTGCGCTGCGAGTCTTTACTCCAACTCTCGTTGGCGAGAAGTTGGGTGTGTGCGTGTGCGTGTAAGGTCACAACATTACCCATAGATCGGTCATGTATGAGCTCTGAGCTCTCTTCCGGGAGGGAAATAGCTGTCGATCACAAGTCCAACACGTGATCCAAGATCATGGTGAATCACACACACACACACACACACACACACACACACACACACACACACACACACACACACACACAAACAGACGTTGTTCACTTATTTTTCTTTTTCTCGGCAATAGGTCACACTCGTTTTCGAAAACTAAAGGCTCGTTGATCAGGTTCTGCAGACATAAATGGACATGACTACATTGCTCATCCTCAGTCCTCCTCGTTCATCTTTCCTGCTCCTCCTCCTCCTCTTCCTCTCCCTCTTCTTCTACTTCCTCAACTTCTCTTCTTTTTCTTCCTTCTCTTCCATCTCTTTCTCTACTTCCTGAACCTCGTTCTACGTTTCTTTCTACTTTCCTCAATCTACTCCCCCTCAGTCTATTTCCTTTTCTTCCTCCCCTTTGTTCTACTCGTTTCCTTCCTCATCATCTTCTTTTTCCTCCTCTTCCTCCTCCTATCCTCCTTTGTTTTCCGGATCCTCCTCCTCCTCCTCCTCCTCTTCCTCCGCCTTCCAATCGTAGTCCTAATCCTCCTTCACCTCTCCATATTTCAGGAACTTTAATGACATTCCCTACGGATCAGAGTCACGCAGCATCCTTTTTGTGGTTTGAGACGCATTAAAAAAAAACTTTTAATTTTTACTATTTCTTCGTTCTGCTTTCTTCCTTGAATCTCTCTTTTACTATCTCTTCGCCTTCTCACCTCTTCGGTGTGATATTGTCCTCCAGGATAGAAGCGCTGGTTATTGCTGACAAAACAACTCTTGTTCCTAAGGTTAGAGACACAGGTCGTTGCTGACCACCTCCCCTTTCTTCTCCTCCTTTCCTTCCTGTTTTCTCTCTCCAACCACCTCCTTCTGCTCCCTCTTCCCATCTACTCCTTCTTCCCCTCCCCCATCTCTTTCTTTCTCTCCTCTTTCTCCCTCACCATCACCTCTTCCTTCTCCCTCCTTCTTTTTCCTCACCTCCTCTCCTCCTTCTCCCTCTCCCCGTCATCTCCTCCTTCTCCCTCTCCACCCCGTCCCGTTTTTTTTTTCACCTACCGTTCTGTACATGAACGACCACCGTTGCTGGGTCGAGGTCTGTTGGCATGCAACTGTAGGTTCCGGAGTCCTTCTGTGTCACGGCTGCGAGCATGAGCTTGCTCACGGTCCTCCGCGCTGCCTTCTCGGTCTGGCAAGAAAAAAAATAAAAATAAATAAATAAACAACAACATAAAAACAGTCATGAATGATATAAATAATAACATAGAATGTTGTGGAATATGAGATATGTTGCTGACGGTCCGCCGCGCGGCCCTGTCCGTCTAGCAAGAAAAAAAGTAACAACATAAAAACAAATAATAATGAATGATAAAAATGATAACATAGAATGCTGTGGAATATGGGTTATGTTGCTGTCGTTGCCTAGATTGTCTGGGTGAGCGGTTCTGCCTCCCTGGGACAGGGTTTTCCCCCACAAATCCATTATACAATATATATTGTGTTGCTGGCGTGCGTAACTGGAGTATGGGTTGGTGGGAGCGATTTCGACAGAGCCTTTCTCACAGAGAACGAGGCTTGTAGGTTAGCAAACATGTATATTCCCTATCCACAAAGTTATCTCAACTTCTCTTAAACCAATCAATAGATTCAGCGCTCATTATACGGTTACTGCTTGTAAGTCTGTGTTTAAATATGTTTAGATATAACCCACTGTCAGTAGATTAGTACTTATCTGCTGAAGAGGATCACAGTTGTGGTCGAAATTTACAGACTGTCTGTTTCTTTTGCATTATTTCTCCGACAGTGGGTTATATCTAAACGTTTTACAAATGTGCTACGACATTTTGGTGTCGTACGTCTGTGCTATTCGGCAACCACTCTGTTGGTAAACTAGTTCTTGATTATTTCTTTCTTAAATTTTGGTTTGTTTTCCTCAAGTTGAGGTCCATACCTGGATGGAGACCCCTCCACGCGGTGAATCGTAGTCGATGATCTGACCTTCGTGGTGCCAGGTCACATGATCCGGCGCTGTAGGCTTGGTGTGGTGAACGATGCACGTGATGGCCAATACGCTGCCTCGCTGGATATATCGCTCCGCCCCTCCTTCCACGTGGACCAATGGCACTGCAGGAAAAAAACCGTTCGAAAGTGTCAGTTGTGGCTTCGAACTGGGGGACTCTGTCCAGTGTTCAACGACGTGTGAATTTGTGCGTGAACAAGGTTGTATTGCCCTTTTTTCTTACTTTAATAAAAGTACTGTTACAGTGATAAAATATTACTTATAATAAAAATACCTAAATTATGAGTACCTTTGTCAGAGAGTACTCGAAAGTAAAAACGAGTTTATTTTCTTCTTTAATCAAAAAGATTACTCATGTGTATGAAAGTGGTAATTGTCGACAAGTCTATCAAAATAAAACACCAATTATGAGGACGGAGCCATTATTGATACGACGTTTTATTTGTTACAGGTTTTACGAACACATAATCATAATACACATGGCTGAGATTAGATAAGAGGAACTGGGGGAAAGGGGAGGGAGGGAGGGAGAGAGGAAGGGAGGTATGGGGGAAGAGGTCACTGAATACAGGGAGAGATTAAGGAGAAGGTGGACCAAATGTCTGGGAACAGGAGAGGTTAAGGATAAGATGGAACAGTTGTCTGGATGAAGGACATCAGATCGCAGCCGAGTTCAATCTATCAAGTGTATTACGACTAACTTGTAAAAACTGTAACAAAGAAAACGTCGTACTAATAAAGGCTCCGTTCCCACATGTTTATTTGGAAAGACTGCTCGTATCACATTTCAAAAGGTTTCATGCATGCTGGCAAGTATATGTGTTTTACTTATTTTGCTGACACATTCCTAGGGTTTAGGTTGATGAAAAGTTGGGTTTCAAAATTATGTCGCTCCAAGCTTTAGCCCCGAACAGGCGTTTATGTATATATACATATACATAAATTCAGGGCTTGGCAACCCTTTGGACAAACGGTGCCAATTTCACCGATTTGTGGAGTCCTGAGTGGTGCCAACGTTATTTTTCATGCCAGTTATTGTCACATACAAGGATTGGGATGCCAAAAAATAAAGAAAATAATTTTTCAAGGCTTTGGTTTCCGATTTGATATCTGGATGCGTTTTTTTTGTTGATTTGATGTTGCGATGTTACTTTTCGATACTGTTAGAAATTGTCAAAATTACTTGGCATGCACGGCAAAGGTTACCGGCATTTTGATGTAGTGGATGAAATTTAAGTAAGACTTTATCTGTGATACGTTTGTTCAAATGGGGCATATTGCAAAAGAGTCCAAACAAATCAGGAGCACTTGTGTGTGTGTGTGTGTGTGTGTGTGTGTGTGTGTGTGTGTGTGTGTGTGTGTGTGTGTGTGTGTGTGAACATAATTCCCCAATCACATTGATCTAATAGTAGCGTATTAATAAATTGTATCACACGTGGGGGTACCGTCTTTCTGTCACCGTCTGCCAAAATTTGGTTTATTTTCATTTATGCCTTTTGATTTGAGTTATTCTTTATTCTATTTCGTTTCCCCAAAAGTTGGTGCATCTGTATGGAAAGCTGATTCCTTGAGACATCTGGTCTTTTCTTTATTTTTCCCACGAAATCTTTCCCCTCTCCCACCCAAACAGGGATCTTCCTTGTCAATATTGTTCAATCCGTTTTATTGTTTATTGGTGTCATTTTATATGTTTGGTTGTGTGTGTGTGTGTGTGTGTGTGTGTGTGTGTGTGTGTGTGTGTGTGTGTGTGTGTGTGTGTGTGTGTGTGTGTGTGTGTGTGTGTGCGTGCACGGGCGGAGGAATGTCTGTTTTAGTTTTTTATCGCGCTGCATCGTCAATGTTTATGTAGATGAGGTCACCGCCATGTCTCTGCATTTTCAACCGTGTTTTGAATAGTTAATTCTGTGGAAATAACTCATACTACTGAATAACAAACACTGAATAACATAGACAGAATTATATACTTTTAGCCGTGAATACAACGATGGTCGGTAGACTGTCTTAGAACCACCGATGTCGTTGGATTTAGTTTTTGAGTAGATCGGGGTGATTTTTATTTGTAATCATTTACCCATGGTTGGTGAGTCACGTGACCTACTGATTCGTTCTACAGTGAGGGAATACTTCATGTATTCGTCCTAGCTGATAGCAAACGATTTTATTCAGTTGGTGATGGGTGAGACTTGAGACAAAACGGGTTCCAAGTGACCGAAAATACGTTCGATTCCAGTCTTCAATCAAAAAGAACATGAGAACATAAGAATGAAGGAGACTGCAAGAGACCATAAGGCCTACACTAGGCAGTTCCATGTCCGTTACCACCTGTCATCTCCATCTTAAAACAACCGATAGTTTCAGCGTTCACTACATGGTTACTAAGTCTATTCAATTCGCTGACCACCCTATTAGTAAACCAATTCTTGCCTATTTCTTTCTTAAATCTAAATTTGTCCAGTTTAAATCCATTACTGCGAGTCCTGCCCTGTTATCTTAATGTGATGACCTTGTTTGCGTCACCCTTGTTAAAGCCTTTGATCCACTTAAACACCTTTATTAGATCACCCCACATTCTCCGTCTTTCCAGAGAGTGTAAGTTAAGGTGGCTAAGTCTCTCTTCGTAAGGTAAATTTAATTTTCAACTTTTCCTCTTCCTCCATTCTGCTACTGCCCTTCCTGATTTCTCGTCCCGACCATCTCTGTGGCTCCAACTCCTCGGCCGTATTGCCCTCAAGTATAGAAGCGCTGGTTATTTCCGAATAAAATCGTTTGCTTAGATCAGTTATAGGAGAACGACAATCATGAAAAGTGCGTCAACGCAGCGTCGGTTAAAACAAACAATGAAAACTAGAGAAAGTCAGTGTGTGTCACTGACCTCAAGGAAACCAAATGATACAAAGTTAGATAAACCAGAAGTCATCAGACTTAACCTCGTGTTGGGTAAACGATCCAAAGCATCCTAGTTAACGTTAGTAGTCAACAATCAGGCAAAATGTACGAAGAGCAAACGTGGTTAGAATTAGTTTATTTGGCGAGGGTAGAGAGTAAATGGATGTTAGATGTGGAATTTTATGATTTCTTTTCAGCAGTTCTCAAGAAACTGATCCAACCAATCAGCTCACGTAACTGCTTTGCATGCATTTATCGTTTCCTTTTTTATTTTCCTTATCCACTGAAACAGAACATATTAGTGACTGGTTAGTGGGTCGGAAGCCGACTGTTAGTGATCATTCAGTAAACTAGCGAGGCCTCTTGGTCTAGAAATAAAGACTAGTTAGCGGTCACTGGCTATTCTTTATTCTAGACGTCTGGTTAACATCAAAGCGGTTCGTTAGTGTCGTGTTAGTTGGGGACCTTGCTCAGGCTACACGACCCAGCCTACCCATTTTCCTCCTCCCCTTCCGACGGCCCTTCCTCCCCTTCTTCGGCGCCTTCTCCATCTTCCTCTGGTCCTCGAAGATGTAGTCTGGCATCCCTGCAACAGTGGCCACTGGTCAGACTCTTTACTATTGGTTCCGTTCCCCTTGTTTGTCATCCGGCGCTGATGCTGGAGACTCGGTTCCTGCCCCGGGAGCATGCGTCCATCTTTTGGTCAGTTCTTGATGTGTTGAGGTTATCCAACTCTACATGATGGTGTGATGAATATATGTATGTATGTATGTATGTATGTATGTATGTATGTATGTATGTATATATGTATGTATGTACGTACGTATGTGTGTATATATATATATATATATATTATATATGTATATATATATATACATATATATATATATATATATATGTATATGTATATACATATATATATATGCATATATATATATATATATATATATATGTGTATGTGTGTGTGTGTGTGTGTGTGTGTGTGTGTGTGTGTGTGTGTATACATATATACATATCCTCCATCCATCATAATCCCAAAATGCATGCATATATACAGTACACAATAATGCTAATGTAGAAACAGTCTAAAGTGTCTGAATTGTATAATAGGTGGTGGTGGTAGTGGTGGTGGTGATGACTCTACTATTTTCTGGTGATACTTGTTTAGTGGTGGTGGGCATGGTGGTGGAGTAACCATGGTAACAGTGACTTCGTTACTGGTATTCCTAATTACCTCTGACAAGAAGGTTATGTTTTTGGTCTTGTTTGTATGTGAATGCTCACGAAAAATGTTACGAATAGATTATATATATATATATATATATATATATATATATATATATATATATATTGATGTATATAAGACTCATGAGCGGCATGATGGTGAGGTAAACACAGGGAACTGTTGGATATTTATTACTGACATTTCGTTCTCAGGAAGTCCTGGCGAGGGCGAAACGTCATAAATAAATCTCTAAGAGTTCCCTGTGTTTATCTCACCGCCCTACAACTCATCTGTCTTATATACATCAATATATATATATATATATATATATATGAATACATATATATATATATATATATATATATATACACACACATATATATATATATATATATATATATATATATATATATGTGTGTGTGTGTGTGTGTGTGTGTGTGTGTGTGTGTGTGTGTGTGTGTGTGTGTGTGTGTGTGTGTGTGTGTAAAAATAATCACAAAAACACTTGACTAAATGATCATGCAGAAACCACAGGGAAATTAAAGTTCGGAATACTAAACGTTTTCGTCTATTACGGCATCTTCGGAGTCGACATCTGAAGATGTCGTAATGGACGAAAACGTTTAGTATTCCAAACTCTAATTTCCCTGTGGTTTCTGCATGATATACATAGGTGTGTGTATATGTATGCATGCATGTAACTATGTATGTATTTTTGTGTGAAATAAACTACACTGGCGCAAGTTCGTGCACTTTGAGTGCTTCATGTTGGTACTGCAATGCTGGAATTGTGGTTGCTGTGTTGTTACACTTATGGTTTCTTGTTGCTGCCCTCTTAGTGCCGATCCCTCGCTGAAGCGAATTGCTGAAAGTCTTTTTCGTGTAAAGCCAGCTGGTTATTTAGCTAAAGGGACAGCAAAGCGGAGAGGTTTGAACCTCCGTTACTATCTTCGCTACAGTGATTTATTTTGGAAAAAAAAATTCTAATGTCAGAAAAATCTATTCAACTGCAGCGACTAAATGGGTTAATGTTTTAATACACAACATATTATCATTTCCAAGGTGCATTAGGATAGAAACACTGGAGAGACGTCGACGAAGAAATACAAAATATCTTTTTAGGATCGACTGAGGAGCTACATAGCTTTGGTATGGTTAATTAATTACAATAAATTATTTACTACCGTAGACTACATAACACGGCTGGTTGCGTGGTTACGGCAGCCTGATGGCCTGATTTTGGTAGAGATTCAGACTGATTATATATGTCAAGTGTCAAGTGGCAACAAATGTGTCACAATAATACACCACTGTGTCAGAACGATGCTTATATTCTTAGTGAAGATTCGTTCGTTATAGCTTTGTCAAGGAGTTCATAAGGATTCTCACATCGAAGCTTTAAGAAGTGGACAAAGAATCACTTGTCGAAGCCTTGATGAACCTTTTTACAAACGAACCGTTGAAGCACAGGAATATCTTCCTTTTCACAGGTGGTGGTAGTTTTTTTCCAAATGGCTGCTTACCTGTGGCCGAAGCCTCCACAAAAGTTGTTGAGGCTCGATGTCAGATCTCCTAAACGCAATCGTCATGAGTCGAGTTCGAATTCCGAGGCACAATGATCAATCGGCAGTATACGGTCACCCTTAAGGAACTTTATATCCATCTATCTTCTTCCCCCTTATAAGGGAGGTAGCCAAGGAAGACATGCACCCATCCTTCATTCATTTGTGCTTCCCTTTCCATCTTAGCCTCTTGTGGATGAAGGGATGTAGGGCCATCCCTGTCCTCCGCCCCATTGCTCGGGTGACGTAGAGCCAACTCGACTGCGCCCACCCGCTATTGGCTCCATCCGTGGTAGTCGGCACATATGTAAACAATGACACAAACACTACACTCAAACGCATAACTGTAAAGTTAAGTTAAGGGGTCGTTAACAGGTGTAGAAAATAAACATCTTGTTTAGTTCCTTCAGTCAATAGACTGTCCCTGGACTTCTTCTTATTACGAGTCTGCCACTTCGAAGATGGATAGAACTGGTTGGATTCAGTTCGAGGAAAATAAAGAATGTGTTACTGTATTCAGCATTGATAGGATATATGAATCCGATAGGTTATGTAGTGGAAATATTTCGTACACACACACACACACGCACACACGCACACACACACACACGCACACACACACACACACGCACACACACACACACACACACACACACACACACACACACACACACACACACACATACACACACACACACACACACACACACACACACACACACACACACACACACACACACACACACACACACACACACACACACACACACACACACACAAAATAACCACAGGAGGAGAGAAACTTGTAGACAGAAAATACTTTCGTATATTACATCTTCAGACTAAATTTTTATAATACAGTTTCATCGGCTCATACATGGTCATACTGACATATATCCTCTAGTAAGCCCTCCAAACGTCTAGACCTGAAGTCCCAGTGATCTCACCTTCCTGTGCATTTACTCGAAGGCTGACACCAGAACCTCCAGAGACGAGGTCTGTGACCTTAGTGTTATCAATTACTCCGTAATGACTGATTGACAACTTTGTCCAATACCCAGTTCATGCATGTGTTGGAAGGTGTTGGGATGAGGATTCTCCTGTCTTATTTCCGTAACTGTCAAGGCAGAAATTGGTTATACTTCTCCCATACTTCACAGTACTCTGTCCCAGAGTATAAGCCAGGCATCAGATCAACAATCAGGAAACCGGTGGGTCCGCAGAAGATCCTAGAGGTCACCATGATGTACGGAACGGAGTCAAACGCCTTCTTAAGATCAACAAATGCTCCGAGCGACCAATCAACTGTTGGCTCACCGGGCGTGAACCCAGACTACTCAGGCCTGTGGAGCTAATGTAGATGGAATGAAACCAGTGCCAGCAACATATGGCTGAGCACCGTATTCGGCACACTGAGCAATGGAGATGAGGTAGGGATGAGTTCAGAACGTTTTTCAGAACCAAACGTGTCAAACCCTTATGTCTTCTTCAGTGGATCTCATCTTGATGTTTTGTCAATCTTTATGTACATTGAGCAATGTAACAGTACGGTAGTTGCTGTAGTCCTACGTCTTCCCTTTCCCCTTCCAGTCGCTGGAAAGGGAGCCGGATTGTTACTTGGCTTCGCGTGCAACTCACGAGTCACAATCTCACATGTCTCACGGCCTCATCTCCAGCTTTCAGCAACTCGGAGGTAAAAATCGGGTAAACACAAACAAACACACACACACACACACACACACAAGCGCGCGCAAACAAAATGCATATATGCAAATATACACATATATACGTCAGTGTGTGCAAACGAAAAAGAAATACAGATAATCAAAAAAACACGAGGAGGTCAGGGCTGAGGAGGATTAGGCCAAGAGGCTGAGAGGAGCCTCTGGGAGGAACTGGAGGAGGTCAAGGGAGGTTCTCGAGGAGTCAAGAAACCTTTGGGATCCGTCGTGCAGCCGAAGAGCTCCTCTTTGATGTGGCAAGGGGGCGGCGGCGGGGAAGGGGGCGCAGGGAGGTCCTGCCTTACGATAATTAGTTGGTCTTGTTTCGCCTCTGGCTTTGGATGTCGAGACACGTAAAGTAGTGTGCAATACCACTCTCCTCGCAACGCAAACATGCACACGCGCACACAAACAGAAAGGCGGGGCGGGCACACATACACATAAAGAAAGAGACAGACAGGGAGAGAGAGAGAGAGAGAGTGAGAGAGAGAGAGAGAGAGAGAGAAGGAGGGATGGAGAGAGAGAGAGAGAGAGAGAGAGAGAGAGAGAGAGAGAGAGAGAGAGAGAGAGAGAGAGGGAGATACTGAAAAATAACACTGACATATGATATATAAAGAAAATTAGTACATGAATGCACGTGAGAACCATTCAGTGAATATAACATTATCAAATAACATCATTAAGAAATGCATCTGAAAATATTAAATATCATCAATAAGAAATGCGACATACAGTGAAGATCTTTTTAATTGCAATTTATCTGGAAATATATAAAAAAAATGCAACTACAATGTAACGATATATAGAATCATTTCTAACTGTGATGTATCTGGAAATATTAGATAAAATATAAAATAAGTAAAACTAAAATGTTAGGTTATATTGGGAAATATTTTTTTTAAAAACTTGGACTGTTTAAGTCTACGGCTAGGAATCGCGAAGTCTGAGTTCGCGAATTTTGAGTTTCGCGAAGACTGAGTTTCGCTAAGTTTGAGTTTCGCGAAATCTGAGTCTCGCGAAGCCTGAGTTTTGCAAAATCTGAGTCTCGCGAAGTCTGAGTTTCGTGAAGTCTGAGTTTCGTGAAGTCTGAGTCTCGCGAAGTCTAAGATTCACGAAGTCTGAGTTTGCGAATTTTGAGTCTCGTGAAGTTTGAGTTTCGTGAAGTCTGAGTTTCGCGAAATCTGACTTCGCGAGGTCGAGTACTTACTGGCATCTGTCGTCCACACAGCCATTCCAAAACTGGAGGGGTCATCCAACTGGTTCCTCTCTGTAACCAAGATAAAGAGAATTGGGTTAGACATTGCCAAAAGAATCGTGGACATCGAGTTTAGTTTTGTTTAGGTTAGGTTGTGCTGTGTTAGGTTGGGCTGGATTGGATTAGGTCAAACAAGGTTCAGATTTCTTTCTTTTTTGTGTGGAGATGATTCATAACGGAAATAGGAAGAGAAGAGAGTGGAAGAAAAATGGGATCTGCAAAAGGAGCAGCTGGTTACATAGACAAAACAAGGCATAACAATATTTCAGTTACGTATTTGCTAGCATGAAAAACTGAATGTCAACTTGGTCACAGTTCTTTGCAAACACTACCGTAAAGAGAGAAAGAGAGAGAGAGAGAGAGAGAGAGAGATAGAGAGAGAGAGAGAGAGAGATAGAGAGAGAGAGAGAGAAACAGACTTTGTCCGACTCCCGAATCGAGATTGACTGGCCGATGACCTGATTTTTTCTTGCTTATTATTCACCCGACCCGTGTAAGGCTATTTTTGAGCGTCTCCATTGCAGGCCAGTTTTATTTTCTATCGCGATTCTTACCAATGAAGGTGGAGGCAGTGGCAACGAATTTGAGAGGTAAATATATTTTTTCTACCCTGTAGCCAAGCGTCAGTGGTAATTCACGCCATATTAGGTTCGAGGATGATGTTGGGATACTGCACCAGGATCTCAATACATTCATTGAATGTATTTGCATGGGCGGTGAAATAGCAATTGGACCTCAATATCTCAAAATACAGTGTGTTTTACGTAGGATTATACAACCCAGCTAACAGATATAACTTAGATAATGCCATATTAAAGAAAACAGAAATTGGAAAGGACTTAGGAGTGTTAGTGAGTCTGGACCTTAAATCCAGTAAACAGTGCATAAGCGCCAGGAATAGAACATAAGAATGAGGGAGACTGCAAGAGATCATAAGTCCTACACTAGGCAGTTCCACGTCCATTACCAACCATCCCCACCCATGAAGTTATATAACCTCTTCTTAAAACAACCGATAGTTTTAGCGCTTACTACATGGTTACTATCGGTGTAAGTCTATTCCATTCGGTGGCCACTCTACTGGTAAATCAATTCTTGCTTATTTCCTTCTTCAATCTCAATTTTTCCATTTTAAACCCTTTACTGCGGTTCCTGCCCTGTTGTCTTAATATAATGACCTTGTCTGTTTCCTCTTGTTAAAGTCCTTGATCCACTTGAACACGTCTTTTCAGAGAGTGTAAATTAATGTGCCTAAGCCTGTCATCGTAAGGTAGATTTCTGATCTCATGTATCGTTTTGGTCATTCTCCTCTGTACGATTCTAGGGAATTGATATCCATTCTATAGGACAGAGATCAAAACTGTGCCGCATAGTCAAGGATGGGTCTAAGGTCAGATAGAGCTTGATAACTACCTTTGAACTTTTATTCGTAAAGGTCCTGGGAATGAAAACTAATGCTCTGTTAGCTTTATTCCTGGCGCTAATGCACTGTTTCCTGAATTTAAGGTCAGGACTCACTAGAACTCCCAAGTCTCTCTCGCACTCAGTTTTCTCTAAAAAGGTGTTATGTAACATATACCTGCTTTCTGGGTTATGTAAACCTACGGCTAGCCGGGCATTAGGGTTTACTGCTACGATGGTTGTAAACAAAAATGTAGAGGTAATCAGTAAACTATCTAGCGATAGTTACACCCATCCTTGACTATGCGGTACAGTTTTGGTTTCCGTTCTATAGAATGGATATCAGTCCACTAGGATTAATACAGAGGAGAATGACTATTATGATACAAAGGCTTAGAAATTTACCCAACGAAGACAGGATTTGGTACCTTAACTGACACTCTCTGGAAAGACAAAGAGTGCGGGATGATCTAATAGAGGTATTCAAATGGGTTAAGGGCTTTAACAAGGGTGATGCAGACAAGGTCATTATATCAAGACAATAAGGCAGGACTCGCAGTAATGGTTTTAAATTGGACAAATTTAGATTAAAGAAGGAAATGAGCAAGAATTGGTCTACCAAGAAATTGATGACCGAATGAAATAGACTTAGTAACATTGTAGTGAGCACTGAAACTATCGATTGATTAAAGAGAAGATTGCATAACTTTAGTGATAGAGACGATAGATGGTAAGGGAGATGAAACTGCCTAGTGTAGGCCTTATGGCCTCTTGCAGTCTCCTCATTCGTATGTTTTTTATGTTCTTATGATCTGATTCGACCGTCTAAACTCCTCACTGTATACGACCCTAAGAATATTGTCGTCGTCTACGATCTTTGGAATGAGAACCTTTCACCTATCCTTTGACAAGTAGTTTAATCATCTTCCCCCACAAACGTCTTGGTACTGAATAGGTTAAAGATCGTTACATTAAGTATACTTTCTTTTTCATCTCTAATCTATTCTTTCTGTTAATAAGCTCGTTCAATTTCTCGCCCCTTTCGTTCCTCCTCGCTTTAATCTGATTAATTCTTATTTTCATTAGATCATTTGCTTATTCCGGAATATTTGCTTCCTCTTTTGTTTTCCTCCTCATTGCTTTCTTTGTCGATTTCTTGGCCATATTCAATAAATTGTTACTCGTGACCATGATGTTGTCTTCCTTGTTTAGGGTCGTTATGAAAAAGGGGCTATGCAGACATGACGTCACATCCGCTTGTAGGCCAGTTGACAGAGTCTGCCATA
>NC_134804.1:43766008-43771008 GCF_046742065.1 Oratosquilla oratoria | reverse complement strand
TATGAATACAACATTCTCATATTGCAACGATATAAAGCTGACGTAATCTTAGAACGTTAGATAATACGATAACCTTGACGTTAATGGTAATATTAGAACTTAACAGCTTCACATTGCAGTGTCATTGTAATACAGTAGCACCATTTTTATGCTACACTATTTTCACATTACTACATCATAACGATACAGTTTCCTTTGCAGCGTTACAGTAACGTGATCTAAGCCTGATAGCGTTACAATAGTTCATCTGAACATGATAAATTTACGTTGCAATGTTGCAAAATATCATATTGGAACTTTATAGTGATTTGTCTAGACCTGGGGGGTTTGATATTGGAATTCTGCATTAGCATGTTTGAACAATGAATTTCAAATCACAAAGACATGCATGAAGGTGGCTGACCCTAAGGCAATGATGCAATTATGTCTGAGTGTGTTTAAACCTGAGATTGTTTATATTGCAAGTATGTTTGAAACATAAATGTTTATATTGCATGTCTCCATTAATATGGCTAACTCGCAAGTCTTCCTTCTTATTTTTTCTTGGGTTTAAGAGATTTTCTGGAAGTCTATCTATCTAACGAATGGCCACGTTTAGCAACAGGTTTGAGAGTTGTGTGATCAAGGTATTGATGCGATTTCTACGTCCAGGCTGGCTGTCAGACTGAGACATTTTCCACGAAATCTCCCTAATGTAAACACCCAAGACTTTTCTATGCAAACCATCAGGTTATGTTATTCTGGCTGCACACCCTCGACATTCTAGGGTTCGAATTCCAGTCATGATAGTTCAAACTGTCGAAACGAGTCTATAAGCTCGACATTTCTAAAGATGCAGGAGACCATAAAAGAAAATAATAGATTACAGATCGAGGAATTTCGTCTATTACGACATCTTTAATGTACATAGACAAGAGAAATAAAATTATAAAAAAGGTTGTTAGGAGAGGAACTGAACAATGTTTGATTCGTCTGGAAATATGTCAAAAAAAAAAAAAAAGCGACGCTATGACGTCATAAGGAAGCGAGTGACGTAATGTCGTTATTTCTACTCCCAAAATAACCAATCTATTCTTCTTTGTACACCATTTACCTAAACGTGATGAAATATGCAATTATACTAATTCTAGCTTAGTTTTCCTATCATATTGGATAACAATTTATATAATTTCCCTTTATATTTTCTTTCTTCATAAATAACTACAATAAAAACGAGAATTGCAAAGCAATAAATTTGCGTAAATAGCTAAAGTTTCCCAATTGTTTAGACACGCGTTAGGCCTTGATCAGTAGAGAAGATAGATAGATAGATAGATAGATACATAGATATATATTCTATTGACTATAGGAAGGGCATGCATAAAGAATATACTGTTATACGTAAAACTAAACTATAATGAATCATAACTATCAGACATCAAAACTAGCTAGGCATTAGACACAACACAGTAATGAGAATATAATACAAAAAAAGGTAGTAAAAAGTACGGCTAGTAAAAGGTCAGAGAGTATTATTACACTGGTGATTTTGAATCATGACACAAACGGTACTAAATATGTGCTACATACTACACCAAAAACAAAAACCAGTTCATAACTTTTAGATAATATAACAGACTTTAGATGAATTGACAATTAAAGATAATTCACAATTGGCCATGGAGACGTAGAGACAGATACCTACCCTTGACGTTGAGGACAACAGGTCTGGAAATCTTAGGATCCGAGTTGACTTGACATTCGTACACTCCAGCATCTCTGGCTGTGGCAAACTTGATCTCCAATGTCCAGTCGTCGGAATTGTCAGGATGGAGAACCTGTAGGAGGAGACCAAGAGAAGGTCATTTGAAAGGATGACATACTGGAGACAGTAGAAAATATTCTGAAGAGAAAACGAAGAGGAGACAGAGAAAGTGGGTCTGATGGGAGAACGAGAAAAATGTCGACAAGTCATTTTAGATGCTGATTCTAATGGAATCTTACTTAATACAGAGACAAGCGACATTCCAGTAATTCAGTTGTTAAAGAACAGAAACTCAGTTAAAACGACTTTGTTAATATCAGTTACGAACTAACTCGTCTAAAAATTCAGTTAAAAATTACCTCGATTAGATTTTATTTCACTTAAAATCTAACGCGATTAAAAACTCAAAATTGAGATCACTTCTGAAAACAAATTGTATGTTTTGTTATGGATGTCACAGGGTGATTTTAATCAATTGGGGAGACTTTCCGAACTCGGAGATTTGATTAATGGTTTAATTAACCAAGATAGATAATTGGCTTTTAATCTGATTATCATCATGTTGTTTTCTTCATTTAAAACACATACACACATGCACGCACGCACACACGCACACATACACATACACATACACAAACACACACACACACACGCACGCACACACGCACGCACACACATACAACACGCACACACACGCACACAGGTACAAAAACACACATGCAAATGCAAACGCACAAACATACATTTACAAAAACAAACAGTCGATCACTCAGTCTAAGGGTGCTTGTATGAAAGAAGGGTGGAGGGAGAGGAGGGAGGGAGAGGAGGGAGAAGAGGGAGAGGAGGGAGAGGAGGAGGGAGAGAGACGATGGAGAGGAGGAGGGAGGGAGACGAGGGAGAAGGAGAGAGAGGGAGAGAAGGGAGGAAGAGAAGGGAGGAAGGGAGAGGAG
Source organism: Oratosquilla oratoria (assembly GCF_046742065.1). Lineage (NCBI taxonomy): Eukaryota > Metazoa > Arthropoda > Malacostraca > Stomatopoda > Squillidae > Oratosquilla > Oratosquilla oratoria. Next base: position 43,768,314 of record NC_134804.1, on the reverse strand, counting down.
GAGAGAGAGAGAGTGAAGGAGAGGGGGAGGGAGAGAGACGAGGGAGAGGAGGGAGGGAGAGAGACGAGGGAGAGGAGGGAGAGGAGGAGGGAGAGGGATGAGGGAGAGGGGATGGGGAGAGGAGGAGGGAGAGAGACGAAGGAGAGGAGGGAGAGGAGGGAGAGGAGGAGGGAGAGAGATGAGGGAGAGGGGAGGGGGGAGAGGAGGGAGAGGGGTAGTGAGGGAGACTAGGGGGAGGAGGGAAGGAAGGGAGAGGAGGGAGAGGTGTGAGGCGAGTAAGAGGAGGGAAGGAAGGGTTGTAGGGAGGAAAGAGGGAGAAAGAGGAGGGAGAGGAGGAAGAGGAGGGAGAGGAGGAAGAGGAGTGAGCCCCTTCCTAACCAGTTGATACTTTTCCTCTTGTTTTGGTTGCCAGGTATAGTTTATATTTATCTTTTATTTATTTATTAATTAATTAATTAATTAATTAATTTATTTTTATTCTCAGAGCCGTTTCTCACCCTCACCCGGTCCCAGCGCTTCTATCCTTGGGGACACAGACACACACAGACACACACAGACACACACACACACACACACACACACACACACACACACACACACACACACACACACACACACATACTATCACTGCGCAGCGAATTGTTACTCCAACTCTCATGGGCGGGGAGTTGGGTGTGTGTGTGCATGTAAGGTCACAGCATTACTCATAGATCGGTCATATATGAGCTCTAAGCTCATATATAGGGAAATAGCTGTCGATCACGAGTCCAACATGTGATCCAAGACAATGGTAAATCATACACACACACACACACACACACACACACACACACACACACACACACACACACACACACACACACACATCCATGTTTTTTTTTGTGATAGGAGATAATTCTCCAACTTCAAAAGAATTCTACGTGCCTCTGGTCCGTAGAGGTGTCTTTCTATCCCTCCCGCCATGTTGCCGGTACTGAAATTGCAGCACTTAGAGGAAACAGAAACGTCCAGGAATAGAAAAATATATATTGCATTTCAAGAAAAAAAAAGTAGATTTAACTGTATTTCTCAGTAAGAATGTTTTAATGTTTTTTCGATGGCGCGAATAAAATATTTTTTTCTGATTAACGTTTGATGATTACGTCAACTCCCCTTCTCTGCGGAAAAATATATATTTTTAATTATTATATTATTACGGTTTTATTTTACTTAGATTGGCACAATGCGCATGCAGGGATTAAAAAATGGGAAGTTATGACTGAGGTATTTGATAAAGAAAAAAAATCCATAACCGGTTATATATGACATATAACGTCTATTATTTATAATGAAATACATCTGTGATACATTTTAGTAAACGCATACTAAATATCTATTGATAGTGAAGTTCATTGTAAGTTATTTTTTTGTTTAGTATATCATTGTTGTCAGTTACAATAGATCAGTTGGAAATCACTGTGGGCTGTATTACTGAAAGGAAGTCTATTTTGTTATTTTCCATTACTGAAATGAAAGATGGACAACAAACTTATTACGAAAAAGTGTTTTATTTTCTCTCGTTCATAAACAAAGCATTATTTTTGCCCTCGTTCCTACACTGCATATATTTGTTTGTTTTCCTTTGATTTGTGAAAAAGAATTGTTATACTATTTGTTGAAGCCATATGTTGCTTCAGTATTTTTATTTCATACAAAACGAAAATAAATATGAATGAATATTTCAGACTTCACCGCAAAAAACATAACATTGTTTACTGTTCAAAATAGAACAGTAAAAACTTATTTTAACGAGTATCATCCAGGTGAGCTGAAATCATAGCAGACGACATTTTTTGGAAATGCAGTGGAGTTGCCAAGCGTCGCCGGTTGGTGAATTTTAGAACGCTTGGCATGTTTATTCCACATAAACTGCCTTAATTAATCTCATGTATTATATGATAATTCACATGCATTATAGATTATCCTAATTAATCCCTTGCGTCCAGGGAGGTACGTTTACTTGTAGTATGTTTGCCTCCAATATATCTTAATATTTTTCTTGTCATTTCTTTTTAGCGCGCGTAATTTTTTTTTTTAATTCTGGCCACCGCCAGGGAATTTTATTGATTTCCATGAGTGTCTTTCGATAAAAGAGGATTAATTTCTAATGTTTTGTTTTTGTCAGTGTCAGTCATTTCTATTTCGGCTTAGAGAAGTTCTTCTATGTTATGGACATTACGAAAAAAAAAGTCGACTAATATTGAAATTACATTTAGTCTGACATCAATCCTGTTTAATATCAAATACCTCCGTTTTGTTAGTTTCCT
>NC_134804.1:43733508-43763508 GCF_046742065.1 Oratosquilla oratoria | reverse complement strand
ATCGTCTTTATATATTTTCTTCAATCTCGCGCCGGACGATTTCATTCACCTGAAGAGAAGCCCCTCCGAGGTCAAAGGTCTCTTTGCTCCTCGTGAGACCTTTTGGTCCGTAAGAGCCTTAAGGGGGCATAAATATAGCAACCTTCGGAGGATCGGGATGAGGAGGATGAGAAGGAAGAGGAGGAAAGGAGTAGGAAGAGGAGGACGAGGAGGAGGAGGAGGAAGAGAAGGAAGAGGAGAAGGAGGAGCAGGGGAAGGAGGAAGAGGAGAAGGAGGAGTACGAGGTGGAGGAGAAGGAAGAGGAGAAAGAGCAGGAGGAAGAAGAGGAGGAGGAGGAAGAGGAGGAAGACATGGAGGAGGAGGAGGAAGAGGAGGACGAGCAGGAGGAAGAAGAGGAGGAGGAGGAAGAGGAGGAAGAGATGGAGGAGGAGGAGGAAGAGGAAGAGGAGAAGGAGGAAGAGAAGGACGAGGAGGAGCAGAAGGGGAAGAGGAGAATGGGGAGGAGGAGAAGGAAGAGAAAGACGAGGAGGAGGAGGAGAAGGGGGAGTAGGAAGGAAACCAGTAAAAGCCCTACTCGATTCACTGCTATGGTTGTGAAGGGGGTGAGGGAGGGAGGGAGGGGGGGAGGGAGGGGAGTGAAAAGTGCGAGCATTGGGAAGAGAGGGGGGAGGGGGAGGGAGGGAGGGGGGAAGAGGGGAGGGGGGAAGGGGGGGAGAAACGAATTGCAACCGAAATGGGTAAGAAATGGGAGCTTCGATGGCAATGGGGTCGTTCCGCATTAGCTAACAAAGGCTAAGCTCAAGACCCAGCCGTGTTATTCTTTGCGGCCTTCCCCCCCCTCCCCCTACCTCCCCCCGCCTCCCCCTACCTCCCCCCGCCTCCCCCCTACCTCCCCCCGCCTCCTCTCCCGGCTGCCCAGAAAAGAGGGATGGGTGGAAGGGAGGAGGGAGGGGGGGGAGGAACAAGGGAGGGAGGGAAGGGAGAGAGGGAGGGAGGGGGGGAGGGATGAAGATAGGATGGAAGAAGGAAGGAAGGAAGGAAGGAAAGAAGGAAGGAAAATTAAAAAAAATAGAGGGAATGAAGGAAGAGAAGGAAGCATGTAAGATACCAATATTGAAAGAAAAAGAAAGATATGAGGGAAGGAAGGAAGGAAGGAAGGAGAAGGAAGGAAGGAAGGAAGGGGAAGGAAGGAAGGAAGGGGAAGGAAGAAAAATAGAGGGAATGGAGGAGGGAAGGACAGAAGGAAGCATGTAAGAAACCAATAGTGAAAGAAAGGAAAATATAGGAGGTAAGGAAGGGAGGGAGGGAGGGAGGGTAGGAGGGAGGAAGGGAGGAAGGAAGGAAGGAAAGAAGGAAGGAATATATAGTAAAGGAAATGAAAGACAGATAGGAGGGAAGGAGGTAATGAATGGATGAATGAATGAAGGAAGGAAGAAGGAAGGAAATAAGAAACCATGTTAGAAACAATAAAGAAATAAATAAGAAAAGACTGAGATAGGAAGGAAGAATGGAAGAAAGAAAGAATCAAGTAGAGAAGGAAGAAAGGAAGGAAGGAAGGAAGGAAGGAAGGAAGGAAGGAAAGAAAGAAGGAAAGAAGGAAAGAAGGAAGGAAAGAAATAAAGAAGTAGGAACGCTAGAGATAAATGAAAATCTATAAAAGGAGAGGAAGATAGGAATGAAGGAAGTAAGCCCGCAAGGAATAAATATAGAAAGAAAGAAAAGATACAAAGAGAAAGGCCGAAGGGAAGGAAAGAAGAAGGGGAAGAAGATGGAGAAGATGAATGAGGGAAGGAAGGAAGCAAGGAGGCTGTGAAGTAAGAACGTAAAAAAGGAAGACAAATAGAAAGAAGGAAAGGAAGAAAGAAAGAGAGAGGAAGGAAGAAAAGAAGTTGCAATGGAGTGACAGAAGAAAAGAGAGGAGGAAATGAAAAAAAAGAAGGAGGAGGAGAAAAAGAAGAAGGAGAAGAAGAAGAAGGAGGAGGAGGAGAAAAAGAAGGAGAAGGAGAAGGAGAAGAAGGAGAAGAAGTAGAAGAAGAAGAACAAAAACAAGAACAACAAGAAGAACAAGAAGAACAACAAGGAGAAGAAATAGAAGAAGAAGAAGAAGAAGAAGACGAAGAAAAAAGGAGAAGAAGGAGAAGGAGAAGAAGAAGAAGAAGAAGAAGGAGAAGAAGAAGAAGAAGAAGAAGAAGAAGAAGAAGGAGAAGAAGAAGAAGGAAAAAAGGAGAAGAAGGAGGAGAAGGAGAAGAAGAAGGAGAAGAAGAAAAAGAAGAAGAAGAAGAAGAAGAAGAAGAAGAAGAAGAAGAAGAAGAAGAAGGAGAAGAAGAAGAAGGAGGAGAAGAAGAAGAAGAAGAAGAAATAGAAGAAGAAGAAGAAGAAGAAGAAAAAGAAGAAGAAGAAGAAGAAGAAGAAGAAGAAGAAGAAAAAGAAGAAGAAGAAGAAGAAGAAGAAGAAGAAGAGGAGGGTGAGGGGCCTACGCCAGGAGGCGCTTAGTAGCTGCGGCCGAAGCCGTCACCGTATGCTCTATACATGCGCTTTGGGGACTGCTGTGAATCGGATTCGAACCCGCGATTAGGAGGGAAATGTCAGACCAGCAGACTTCCGAGTGCGCCATTGGTGTAGGAAAAGAAAGAAGAAAGGAAGGAAGGAAGGAAGGAAGGAAGGAAGGAAGGAGAGAAGGAAGGAAGGAAGGAAGGAAGGAAGGAAAGGAGAGAAGAGAGTGAGGAGACAAAAAGATGCACCATTGGATAAGATCATTCCAAGTAGAGGACCAACCAAGCACCAGGTGGTGTTGAAAATGAATAAAGACAAACAGAAAGAAAGAAAGAAAGAAAGAATGAAAGAAAGAAAGAAAAAGTGTGAGATAGATGAAGGGACGTGGGAATGGAGGGGGAGGAGAGGAAAGAACGTCTAGGAATGGGAATCAATGGCGACATAAACCTCAAGAAGGAGAGAGAGAGAGAGAGAGAGAGAGAGAGAGAGAGAGAGAGAGAGAGAGAGAGAGAGAGAGAGAGTCGAGTCGATAGCTCTTGGCATCTGGGAGAAAAGAATGTTGAAGTAGAGTATTTTAGAGGAAATAGAGCTGGAAAATGAAGTTGGAGAAAATAGTTTTTGAAAAATTCGTTTTTGAGGGAAGAATGTCAGACAATTATATTTTGGTAAATTACATCTTGGAGAGAAATGGGCTCGGAGAATGACAATTTGGAGATAATGTGATTGAAGAATGTCATTTTTGAGAAAATGGTGCTTGATATTGATATCATGAAGAAAATGGTGTTTGATATTGATATGAAGAAAATGGTGTTCGGAAGTTATTTGGAGCAAAAATGATTGAAGAATATTATTTTTGAGAATTATTTGGAGAAATATTATTGAAATATTATATTTCAAAGAAAATCGTGTCCGATATTTTTATTTTGGAGAAATAGGATGCTGAGGAAAAACTGTGGAGGAGGAGATAAGGGAGGACTAAAAGGAACGAGAGAACGATAGAGATACTGAGGGAGAGAGAGAGAGAGAGAGAGAGAGAGAGAGAGAGAGAGAGAGAGAGAGAGAGAGAGAGAGAGAGAGAGAGAGAGAGAGAGAGAGAGAGAGAGAGAAGGAGAATTTCTGAAATGATTGTAAGAATGTTGAATGGTGAAAAATGGAGCCACGGCAATACAACGATAAAGTCTTCCCGCAGCCTTTTGTCGTTTGCCAAAGATTTTGTTCCAAGTCAGTGATTCACAAACTGGTCCACGGGCCACCTAGTGGGCCACAGAGTGTCCCAAATGGGGCCACTAACCGAAAACTAGAGGGAGTTAGTGGATGCTGAGCGATACAATTTAGTGTCAACAAGTGAGTGGGCCTCTCCAGGAAGCTAAAGAACAACAGCAACACATAAAGTCTAGGTGTAATGCCTGCTTTCTTACTCATTTGAAGCTTGGTTGAGTTGTGGGGGGTGTAGGGGGATATTAAAAAAAAAGATAATGTCGCAACTTAATGATATGTAAATCCTGTTCAATTGGACGGAGGAGGGGAGGTGGGGGGGGGAATGACGGCAGAATCGTACGGTCACCACGCCATCGACAGAAACCTCGATCTTGCCCGTCCCAACCCGAGCCCAGTCTAGACCATCTGAATGAAACCATGTGGTCACGTGAACAAATTAGAATTAGAATTTATGTGACATCATCAAATGTGTCGTTTGTGTTTTAGAAAAAAAAAAAAAGACAAACAACGATAATCACCCGATGAACAGTCAAGAGTTTGAGGAGTCTCTCTAGAGAAGAGAGAAAAAGTCTACGGAGTGTGAAAGGATCCTTATACGCGTTTTACACACTTGACTTTGGTCAGTGGTATCTATTCGATGGGACGACGACATCGTCGGTATAGACGAAAGAACTTACTCTGAACCTCTCGTCTGCAGAGTAGGTCAAAATCCCAGCCGTCAAGATGTGCAAGTCGCGTTGTCTCATCCACGTTACCTGGAAAAGGAGAATTGAATGATTAATACGAGTGGATATCTATACACGACAGAATAGGTGCGTTGTGTTTTCCCTGAGGCAAAAGAAACAAAACAATAACATTAATTAGTTGGTATATGTATATGTCATTGTTCTACGCATTATTATTCAATAATGTCCGTGGCGAGGAAAGAAAATGGATGTACGATTTTATTTAGAGGCTTTGAACCTTTGTTTACACACTATACACTCGGGGACAAATCCATTACACAAAACAAAAGAGTATCTACGCTCGGGTGTAGATCGGGTAAACATTGGTTCAAAGCCTGCTATAAAGAGTCCTTGATCATGTATTCATTTTCTGTTCCCCCTACTGATATTGAATGATAGAACAGGAATATCAGTTACAAAAGAAATAAAATGAATGAATGAATGATTGAAAGAAAAAAGGGAATAAGTATTTGCAATCAGTCTTTTAATTCATATATAGATTCCAATTCAGTTTTTACGTAAATAATTCCTACAATCAATTCAGCTTAGGAATTATTTCTGTTCGACCTGTAGCGTCGTCGTCGTCGCCGCATCGGATGCTGCCGAGCCAAACGTCGACATAACAACAAAATAAATGTTGGTATTGGTAGATTTACCAAATGTACTTAGAATATCCACTTTTAGAAAATTGTTTAATTCCATTTTGTATGATCAGGTTAAGTTAGATACATACTTTAACCAATGTAAAATAAAAAATTAAATATGAATTAAATGAGTACATCTCTGAACTCAAACCTCAGACACATTTTGCAGTTCTCAATAATTATTTGACATAAATCGATTAGAATGGCTTAGGTTAGAACATGTTCTTGATTAAAATTTCACGGGGAATCGAAAGAGCATATTTTAGAATTTGAATCTCCAGCCTATTTTGAGAAAACGGAATATAGAACAATTCGCGTATGCAAGATCATCGTTCCTACTGCGTTTGCAAAATAAATAAATAAATAAACGGTTTAAGTGTATCTTGCACTTTTCTTTTAACTTTTTTTTTAGGTTTGTGGGGCAATACACCAGTCCAGACCACATATTTTGCACTTAAATGGATAGATAAACAAATGAAAATATATAGACAGGTAAAAGAATAAATAAATAAATAAACAAATAAATAAAGAAATAAGTAAGCAAATAATAAATCCATACAAGAATGATTCAATAAGTTAATATAAAGATAAATAAATATATCGAGAAAAACATGGGTAAACAAATAAACGAACGAATGAATAAGATACAGATAAATAAATAATTCAAGATCTTTTTTAATAAAAACCCAAAATAACATTTTCAAGTGTAGCCAATTCGTAATAGATGACAATTCTCCTCTTATTCTGTCTTCAAACGGGTTAAGAATCTCGAACAATATCAATACATTACTCCCCAGCCAGTCGACCAAGGGCATCAATCACAGAGAAGTCTCCATTTTCTGTGAGTGTTGGCACTTGGCACCCTTTCCCCCGTTTTCTGTTCACGCTGAATTCACGGCTGCCAAGGGGGGAAAGAAAACGTAACTCTGTTGAAACTATGCGTTACATGATGCACGGGTTTCTATTACTTTTCGTACTTGGTTTCCAAGTCGACTTTAGAATCCCAACTCTCTTTGCTCACAGCCACAGTCCGTTTTCTCTCTTGCATTGTTCGTTTTCTGATATCTTTTCTCCAAGTTATCGCTGTTTACAGCTCAGCCCAAGCAACCAATACAAAAAGATATAGAAAGAAACTAAGATAAAACAAAAACAATAATGATGATGGTGATGATGATAATGATAATAATGATAATAATAATAAAAATAATAATAATGATAATAATGATAATAATAATAATAATAATAATAACAATAATAATAATAATGATAATAATAACTATAATAATAATAGTAATAATAATAATATTGATTACGAAATAAACAGAAAACAAAAACAAACGAAAAACAAACAAACATAAACTAGACAAATATACACAAACTAGGACATTTAACCTGGAGGCAGTTAACTATAATCAAAACCATCACGTTAACCTGGTGGACTGAGTTCGAAGCTCAATGCACAACGAGAGGTTAAAGACAATCTCAGACTAATAACTAGACCATTGTTTCCTGTCTTCATAGATCATAAAGCATTGTATATGATTCCCCAAAGGCCCAAGTACACAGACCAATCAAAGGAGGAACAATCTGTGTAAATTCAGACCTTCAGGCTTTATTCCCAGTGTGGAGAAGTGCAAATAGTCTGGTCATCCAGTTTGCTTACTGCATCTAGTGGAAGGAAGAACCATTCTCGTCAACCGCGTAGTCTGTACGTAGACTTCCCGTAAAGGCGATTGGGCGTATTAGTACTTTGTTAACAATAACCAGCGTTTCTATCCTAGAAGATACTATCACACAGAATATATTTAAGAAGAGTAGCAGGTAGCAGAACGGAGGGAGAGTTAAAGTGTAAAAATAATCAGCTCAGTGGATACCGTGTCGAACTCATGAGGAGGTGGTCGTGAGTTTGATTCCCGGAACAATCTGCGGGCTATGTCACGTTGGTTCCGACAGCCCTGACAGTCCTGGCTCTAGCGGGGGTCTTCCTAGATCTCCACCAATATATATATATATATATATATATATATATATATATGTATATATATATATATATATATATATATAAATATGTATTTATATATATATGTATACATATATATATATATATCTATGTATGTATGTATATATATATATGTATACATATATATATATATATATATATATATATATGTATGTATGTGTGTATATTAACACCCCTACGGACCAGAACCACGAAGTATTCTTTTACGACTGCAGACTATTCTCCACCCAAAAAAGAATCTTGATCATTTTTATACTTCTACTTTCCGTTCTTATGTTATCTTGAAATTTCTTTCCCGGACCACCTCGGTGCAATATTGTCCCCGAGGATAAAGACGCTGGTTAATTTCGACGAAATCATGGTAATGGGCTTATCCTTTTCCTGCGCAGGATGATTAATGAAATTTCAGTTTAATAGAATTGCTTTGGGGGCAGCTAGAACAAGTCCACAAATCCTTAAAAAAAAAAAAAAAAAAAAAAAAAAAAAAAAAAAAAAAAAAAAATCCTTCACTAGCTTATTTGCCTTTTTAGATTTCATTCTAGCTCTCGCCAGGCTATTTTATTCAGCAGGAGGAATCCCCTAGAAGGATTAAAATCTACGTGTGCTAATTAGAGGACTACTATATTAATCCCTGATAGTTAGATTTGTTAACTGTTCTAATGATAATTATCGGATACAGTCACATGCTGTTACCAGTTTGATAAATGATAACATAATATACACACCTAATTGCCTATTCGGAAGATAAATTTCACTAATGATTATATCATAAGGGTAACCCTATTACTAAGTAGTTTTTAGAATACCACATACTGCACTGAATACTCTTTGAGAATACCGCCCATCCATTCTACCATGTATTCTCTAAGAATCTCACTGTGGTAAGTACTCTTTGAGAATACCACCCATCCACTGTAACATGTACTGTCTAAGAATCTCGCCCATTGTACTAAGCACTGTGATAAGTACCTTTTGAGAATACCACACATTGTGATAAGTGCTGTTTCAGAATATCATCCACTGAGACAAGCACCAAGAAGAATATCCATTGTGTTGATAAGTAGTTTACAAAGTGCTGTTTCAGAATACCAACCATTACGATAACTGCTAAGAGTAAGTACTGCTTAAGAATTTCATCAACTGTACCAAGTATTTTTTCAGAATACCATTCTTTGTGAGTCGAACAAGGACATTTTGTCCCCCCCCCCCCTGATCGTCGACAGGACTGGGAATCCCCCCTCACTCCAAGGGACTCCGCTCACGCTATTATTCGGATTTTGGATCTCGCATGAAAATTTCTCGCCGACTCAAAAATCTCCCTCGATGGAAAGGGGGCGCGCGGACCCCCCCTGTGGCATTCGAAATTAAGTTCTGGCTTCTGCCTGGCCAAAGTGTGTCGGGGGGGGGGGCAGTCTCACTATATGTGCACGAGAAATCCTTCAACGTCAAGCACAGCGTGGACATAAAGTCTTTCCCCTATGTTACACAGAGCCTAAATAGGGCACAGATTAATTCACCTTGAATGCAAGGCCATCTGTACAGAAAATAAGAAACCCGTGGACTGGTCAGCATAATGCTGTAGCATTCATGCTTCTGTTTCGATCTTTTCCCAGTGCGGTTGCCCATCATGATGAAATGTCTTTATGCTTTATGCCTCCCCAAATCCCCCTGTGATGTAGTGGGGGGTTATATTGTAATGGCTACCCCCCTCCCCCGCGTGGAATAGCTGCTTTCGGCACAGCTCTCACCGTAGTTCTGTTGAGATAGCCTGGGCGAGTGGCGTTCAACAGATACGAGGGGAAAGCGAAAGGCAATGCGCCCCGGGAGCAATGCTGAGGAGGATTTGGGGTGTGGAATTAATGCCTTTAATTTCTTAGCACTGTTGTTATTTTATTATTATTGTTATTGTCAATTTTATCATTTTTAATATTATCATCATTATCATTATTATTATTGTCATCTTTATCATTATCACTATTATCATTATTATCATTACTATTATTATTATTATTATTATTATTATTACTATTATCATTATTATTACTATTACTATTATTATAATTATTATTATCATTATTATCATTATTATTATTATTTTTTTTATTATTATTATTATCATTATTATCATTATTATTATCATTATTATTATCATTATTATTATAGCTGTCTTGTTAATATCATTATTGTTATCATTTATCAACGTTACTATCATCGTTATCATCCTCAACATTATTATCATTATTTCTGTCTTGCTTCCTGTGCACAGTCGGCCACATATATAATGCAACGGTCAGCAGAATATTTATTTTTTCACCACGTCACGTCCAGCAAAAGTGAGAATTCACGTTCATTGAATTTCGTCCGCAGAGATGCAAAAAAAATTTCATCCCACGAACAATTAAAAAATCATCCAACGACTTTCGAGGTGCAAATCCTTTCCACAGTTCGCCGACAGGCTCACCGCAAAAGATGGATTTGTTTCTCAGTTTCTTAACTTTATATTTATTGTTAACATCTCGTATTCAACGTAGTTGCATCTTCCTTCGATGACTAGCGTGTACACGCGCGCACGCACACATAGGCTACAAGGTGGTTGTCTTAAGGACGGCGAACCGTCTCCATAGGGACATCCATTGTTCAGTGATCAAGTTCACCGACTTTTCTTGACAACGCCCGTTTGACGACAATAGATTCTCGGCATCTCAGGTCAAGCCCTCTACTTGGACAAAGAGCCCAGCTACATATCAGGTCAGCCACCTGCTTCGGACACAAAAGAATCTCTGCCGGCGCCTCTCCACGTCGGACCAAACCTTCGAAATTTACCTTCAACTGACATGGCAACAGCCTCCTTATTCCATGATTGGCAACCTTGTAAATTTGTAGATAGATTACTTTTCTGGCAACCCTCCGAGCTTTGCTGGGATCTTGCCGTGCATTTTGTAGACAGAACTTAACTTGGAGAATTAAAGCCAAGAACTCCGCCCGAGTTTCTTTCAGGAGCGATTCCAAATGTAGTGTACCACAACCTACATTATTCCGTATGGACCAGCGGATAGTGTCTCCAACGGGAGAGGTCCGGGTTTGGTCCCCGGTAAGTGCAATTGAATAATTGGTCCACTTTATGGGTTGAAAGGCTTTCTCTGAAACGCCAGCTATCGTTTAAACGTTCTACCTGATCACCGAAGTAAATTGAAAAGGAAATTTAAAATGTGTGGTAAGCCTTTAACATGCATGCATATATACACACTCATATATACGTGCATACACACACATGAACACACACACACACACACACACACACACACACACACACACACACACACACACACACACACACACACACATATATATATATATATAAATATATATATATACATATATACATACATACATGTATACATACATACAAATATACATACATACATACATATATACACACACAACATACATACATATATACATACACATTACACACACAACATACATACATACATAAATACATACATACGTACATACATACATCCACATTACACACACAACATACATATATACATACATACATCCACACACAACATACATACATGCATATACACACACACAAATGCATACACATAGCGGTGCATGGACATAAGCTCACAAGACAGGCAGTATTACTCATGGATCAGGCTATACTCATATAGGGGCACTGATTTCCCATCCGGGAGGGTGATATTTGTCGATCATAAGTCCAACACGTGATCCAAGATCGTGATGAATCTATGCATACATATATTCCTACAAACACACGTACAAACATACATGCTTACATACACACGAGCATACATATGTACATGAATATATACAATGCATACAGATGTACATATATGCATACATGTGTACATGAATACACACATTACATATATATGTACATGAATATATACAATGCATACATATGTACATACATGCATACATACGTACATACATACATACGTACATGCACACATGCATACATCTTTTACATACATATGTACATGAATACATACATTACACACATGTGTACATAAATACATACATTACATACATATGCGCATAAATACATACATTACACGCATCATATACACATATTACATACATGCAATTTAGAGGAACCTCTCTCCTCTTTGAGGGGCGTTCAAGGTCACCGAACTCGGCACTTCGTAGACAGATCCAACAGGTGGGTCATCAGCAACCCCGGCCCTGCAGCTGCGTGACCTCTTGACCTGATATAAGTGAGGTCATTAGCGAACCCTTTGTGTCGAGAGTAGTTAGCGTGAAGCGCCGCTAATCAGCGGTCGAGTTGCTCGTTCCAATCGTTCAGATAAGTGATGTGGCAGTGATTCAACCATTGAGAGACATTTTGGGACCAGTCCGGAGATTGAGTACCGGCCCCTCAAGGCCGCACCTCCTGATGGTATGCAGGTAAGTAGACGTCACTGGTTCCTTGAGAAGGTGTCGTGGGGATGAATAAAGTAGCTTTGCGATAACCAGGATAAAAACAATAAAGTCACCCGGTAATCACAAACATTGATCAAGATTAAGTAAACATCCGTTTTTTTTTTTTTTTAGAAAAAGGTGGACAGTTGTTCCAGGTAACTCAAAATTGCTCAAGACGCGAGCTATACCACAAAATCCACCATGAGAAGAAAGTATAGATACTGTTACTCCACTTAGACCTATCCTTCTCTCTGAAGAAGTTGTTTGTCAAAGCGTTAGAAAATAAAGTATTTCCTTCTTCATCTTTTTCTCGTCACAGTTTTCAAATCACGGAAAATTATAATCAAATAAATTAAATACCAAACTAAGATGTTAAGTGTGACCTAGTACAGGGGAAGCTAAGGTTAAGTTTGACCTTAGGTGTTAGTGTGAAAAAAATCTGAATAAAATTAAGAAGAGAGGTCAGCTAGTTTCCCTAACGCATGCAATGGAAGCATTGCTAACGTCATTTGACAAATTTGCAACCAAAAATTCCTGTGTTATGTGATAGTCTTACGTAACAATGTGACTGAATATAATATTTCAAAAAACAACTATCAAACTCTGCGTGCTGTATGTACCATCTGACTTCGATGTAAGTCTTGGTGTTGCTCTGGTTTCCATGGCAACCACCAGAATAATTCAGTCAGCCACGAGATACAAACGACAATTGCCAGAATGTATCGTCCATTTGATGTTGGTCGCATTTTGTAAAGTGCATAAAGGATTATGAAGTCATCATTTATGAACTGAATAATGTTTCTCGAAACATCATACATTCTAATATGTTTTAAATTAAAATTAAGTTTATATCAAGATTAAAATTGCATTCTGTGTTAAATGACATTCCTACTGACCAGAACTATGCAGAAGTCTTTTATGATTTAAGACATCACATCAGAATGAGAGAATGCGGATATTTTCGAACTTTTATTCCTTTTTTCTACTTCCTACCTAAATATCTCCTGTGCTACTTTTATGACATATTTTTGAGACGATTTTATCCCGAAGGATAGAAGCAATGGTTACCAACTTAGCCAGATGAAATGCTTATTCTCTATTTACTTGTTGATATCCGTCTTATTCCAATATCCATTCTTCGCCTATGACGTCATGTCGTTTTGTTGTACTCTTAGCTTCGTCCTCTTGTTGCACGACGCGTCACCCCAAGTCCCACACACACTCTACCCCCTTCCCCCTCCTCCCTCCTCCTCCCCCATCCAGTCAGGTCCTCTGGTGTAGTAATGGACTTCCGAATATTTTTTTCTTTCTACCTCCACCTCCACTACACACGCCACCACCACCACCACCACTTACGATCCCTCCATTCTGCTGAAATCCTTCTAACTTTCCCTTTGGACAACTTCTACCTTTCCTCCTCTTCTTCCTGTTCTTCTTTTTTCTAACCATCACTCTCCCTCTAGTTTACTTTCTATTTCCTTTCCTTCTCCTATTTTTTCTTTCTTCTAATCTTCTTTCTCTTCTTTTTCATTCTTCCCCCTCCTACGTTTCTTCCTCTTCTTCTTCTTCTTCTCCTCTCTTTTCTTTTCCTCCCTTTTACCTTCCTCCTCATTTTTGTCTTTCTATTCTTCCTCCTCCTCCTCCTCCTTCTCCTCCTCCACTTCCTTCTTTCTACTGCATCCTCTTTCTCCTCCTCCTCCACTTCCTTCTTTCTACCACTTCCTCTTCCTCCTCCTCCTCCTCCTCTTCACCATCTCTTTCTCTTCATCATCGTCTCTCCTCTTTTCCTCCTCCTCTCATTCTTGTTTTTCTCTTCATTCTAATCCTCTTCCTCTTCCTTTCCCTCCTCCTCCTCCTCCTCCTCCTCCTACTTCTTTCCCTTTTCTTTCGCCTTTTGTTCTTCTTCCTCCTCCTCCTCCTCCCCCTCGTCCCCATCATCATCATCATCATCATCATCATCATCATCATCATCATCATCATCATCATCATCATCATCATCATCATCATCATTATCATCATCATCATCACCATCATTACCATCCTCATCCTCATCTTCCACGTTACCCTCGTTTTCTTCATATTTTTCACTTACCTTCTGTTGCTCTCTCTCTCTCTCTCTCTCTCTCTCTCTCTCTCTCTCTCTCTCTCTCTCTCTCTCTCTCTCTCTTTTTTGACAGCGAATATTCCCGACTTCATGACCTGAAGCCTTTGTCGCCACAACGCGCTGTTTATCGACGTCGTCATCGTCAACAAGTGGCCTCCAACAGCTCGACTATGCTGACGATTTACACATACAGAGGCTATCACGCCCTCCAATGCTGTAGAAATGGTAATCGGCATTGTAATGCCGAAGCGGTGGTAATGAGCATTGCAATGCTAAAGCGGTGGTAATCAGCATCGTCATGCTGAAGTCATGATACTCAACATTGTAATGCTGAAGCGAGGATAATCAGCACTTAAGTTGATTATTGTGCCGAGTGGTAGGGTGGTGTCTTTCGGGCGTCCCTTGAGGTTGATCCCGGTTCGAGTCATGTAACTACCGGTTAACCGGTGGCCAAAAGTACGGGCATTACTACCACAACCAACTACCAACAACCAACACCTAACCACCTTTACAATCATAACAATCACCACCACCCCAACCACCACTATCACAAACCACAACCCACAGTCATCACAGACACCACTTCCACCAAGAACACTATCATCACAGCCACTATCACAGAAATAACCTTGACATGAATTGTATATTAGTAATAGCTAACATTAGAAAAGCTAACTGGGCTGTCTGTAACAGGAATTCCAGTTTACAGACTGGGCAAAAAAAAAAAAAAGTGGATATGTACGAAAATGTTCAAAATATATTTACTGTGAATATTCATTGTCATATCTCATCGAATCAAAGACGTATCCACGAGCAATTAGTTCGAAATAGATAAAAAAAAAAGAGAAAAATGATTTAAAAAAAAGAAAAAAAAAAAAAGGAAAAAGGTATACAAGAAATTAAAACTTTCTGAGTCTTCAGATTATTACTAAAGTTACCTAATAACTTAGAAGGCTTTGAAGAAAGAAAAAAAAAAGAAAGAAAAAATAACGTGACAGTTTAAAATGAAAGCTGATAACTCAAGAAAACCATAAGAGATAAGGACAACGAGATCACCTTAAAGACAAGGTAAACGTGATGTGATACCTTAACGAGACATTCGGATCCTGTATTCATAAACAAAATGTATCATTAAGTGGATTCCCAACCCTTTTGACATAATGGCATCTGTACATATTTTATTCTGGATAATGCCAGATGATTCTATTCAGTTGAGAGCAGGACCCCAGTGACGGAAGTGTCAATTCTGTGAGCAATAACCAGCGTTTCTATCCTTGGGGACAATATCACATCGAAGAGGTGGAGTCTTACAGATGGTAAAGAGGAGAATTAGTGAGGGCAAAGGAAAACAGTGATATCAGAAATGAATACACACATACATTTCTCTGAGGAAGCTCTTAGCGAAACCGGTCAGGAATAAACTCGGCCCTAGACCCGTGTCTTACTCTTCCACCTTCCTCAAACCTGTCACAATGTCTCAACACACACACACACACACACACACACACACACACACACACACACACACACACACACACACACACACACACACACACACACACACACACACATATATATATATATATATATATATATATATGTATGTATATATATATATATATATATATACATGTATATATACATATATATACATATATGTATTGCAACCGTATGGATGTGACTAAAGTCCCTAATGTACTGACTGCATAACGTAAGCAGCCACTGCACTCGACAAGATCTCATTATCATATCAATTCTGAGGACTTACAGGCCCGGCAACGAAATCCTTAACTGTTATTCAGAACATTGACACAGGAAGTTACAGGAGGTGCGGACAAATGCTCCTGGTACAGCTTTTTAACGAGGAAGAGTGGGAAGGTTCATTTCAGACAAGGCCACATTCGTTCGCAGGTTCTGGGAACAAATTTCGATGGTCAAGCGAAACACTCGTTGTCTGCATTCCAGCGACAGAAGAGAAGGAGGAAAAGGTGGTGGAAGAAGAGGAAAAGGAAGAGGAAGAGAGGAACAAGAACAAGAAGAGGAAGAACTAAAACAAAAAGAACAAAAAAAAAGGGAAAACAAGATTAACGGAAAGAACAAGGGCAAGAAGAACAAAAACATGACGACGACGACGACGACGATGAAGAAGAAGAAGAAGAAGAAGAAGAAGAAGAAGAAGAAGAAGAAGAAGAAGAAGGAGAAGAAGGAGAAGAAAAAAGAAGAAAAAAGAAGAAAAAAAAGAGAAGAAAAAGAAGATGAAGAAGAAGAAGATACAAACAAACACATGAATATGGAACAGTTGCTGCATGCACCCATCAACCCATCCTCTACTATGTCAGATCCATTTGCCCGTCCCTGAAATTCAACGCCGACCACACGTTAGCTCAAAGCTCACCCGCAAATACACAACAGATCTGAACGAAACCAGTTCATATGCTGCCATGAGGTCCGTGAATTATTCCTCGCTTTACTGCGCTGTCATATTTAATGACCTTTTGACCCAACAAAAGGGGAATTGAACCAGAGTTAGGAATGCAAGCTCCTGTTTTTTTTCCTTTGGACCCCCTGCGAGAGGGGGTCTTCGACCTTTGGTCCAAGCTCCCCCTGGAGGGACCAAAGAGCATCCTAAGTGTGGTCCTAAACATAAAACTAGTGGCAGTTAGTGGATGCTCAGCGATTAAGTTTAGTGGTGAGTTATTCTATCCAGGAGACTAAAGAACAGCAATCCATAACTGTCGGGTATACGAGGCAACAGTGGCACCCAGGTTCGTCCTTCAGAGGTATAATATAATCGCCTGACGAATGCAGAGCATAAAGTCTTTATCTGTACACGAAGGCTACGGTGCCAAATGTCATTCTGGAGACACCAGACCCCTTCATCTCCGTGGCACTCAGTCCGTAATGAAAGGAGTCTATCATCAGCCCTTGAAACTACACTCGTATGTCTGTCTGTATCTATGATTCTGTCTGACTGTATCTGCTTTTGTGTTTGCTTGTCTATCTCTCTCCCTATCTATGTCTCTTTCTGACTGTGTCTCACTGTATCTGTCTCCATCTGCATCTCCCTGTCTGTCTGTGCCTATATGTTTGTCTGCCCGTTTGTCTCTGTATATGTCTGTGTATGTTTCTGTCAGTCTGTCTATCTGTTGGTGTTTCTATCAGTCTGTCTGCCAGCGTTGGTGTTTCTGACAGTCTCTGTCTGTTTGTGTTTGTGCTTCTGCTAGTCTGTCTATCTCTGTGTTTCTGTCAGTCTCTGTCTGCCTCTGCCTGTCCCCATACCTGCGTCTACGTTTCTGTCTGTCTGTCTGCGTCTGTGTCTTTCTCTCTCCCTCTGTACGTCTGTCTGTCTGTCTCTCAGTCTTCGACCACCTCAACCCACCCATTACTATTTCAGACGACGCTGAAACAAACATCCCCGCCTTTAAACAAGAACCACGAGATTAATCTTATCCCATTGGCCCTGCCTACAAGAAAACCCCTTTTCTCTTTTCCTGCTCATTCTCTCTCTTTATCACTCCTCTCTTTGAGCATCTGGTGCACACATGAGCGGATGTTGGGAACACTTCTCCTCGTCTCTTAGTTCTGACACTCTCTTTGTAGTTTTGTAAATCATTGCTGAGCAAGATGGCGAGGCTGCCACTCTGGCGCCATATTTCATGAGCAAATAACGAGGCGATCTACCCCGTACTGACTGCATGTTTTACACCTACAATACCATAAGGACTTCAGTGATACCCCCTACGAATCAGAGTCACGCAAGATTTCTTTGTATGGTTGGAGACAATGCTGGTCATTTTCATGTTTCTACTATTCCTTCAGTTTGTTTTTGCCCTCTGTTCTTTCCTTGGCCACTTCTAAAGCTACGGTTACACTAGTCAACAGAATGGTTGGAATCCAATGAATCACTTAGATTTCATTCAAGGTTGGAGGATTTGACTAGATGTAACCGTAGCTTAAACAAGTCAAATCCTCCAACCTTGGACGGAATCCAATTGAATCGTTGGAATCCAAGTATTCTGTTGACTAGTGTAATCGTAGTTTTAGCCTCCACCTCGTCAGAGGGATATTGTCCACCCTTCTCCTTCCCCCCAAACACACACACACACACACACACACACACACACACACACACACACGCACACACACACACAAACAAACACACACACCGCTGGACGGATGGGGGAGAGAGGGAGATTGATGGGAGTCCAAAGGGAGATAATGCTTAGGAAAGGGTTTGTTTGTTTATTTATTCATTTATTTATTTATTTATTTATTCATTTATTAGTATTTTGTAAACAATATCCATATATTTTGTCCATGGGGGACAAAGTCGCACCAAAGAGGTGGAGTCAAAAATGTACTGAAGGAGACATCTAAGGGGGACAGAAGAACGTCAGGAGGATTAAAAAGCGACGAGGAAAAGGAAGACGATAAATGAGACGTATTAGGGAATTTACCGACGTCTTTACGGGTCAGTTACGCAGGAAAATATGCGAAAAGAAGTAAGGAAAGAGGGGCAGTCTTTGTCAGGAAGAGGAGGCCAAGCGAACAAGGTGACGTGGATACATGGGCAAGATCTTTCGGCGGAGCTGGGCGCGTTCCTATGTGCGTTCCTATATGCGTTTCGCTTTAGTTTGGCCGCAGTTAGCGCTCCCAAACTATTAAAGCAATATAGGTACAGGTATAGTATGTGGCCTACTTTTTGGATGTGGCCTAAGAAAATTTTCTTTGATTATAGTATGTGGCCTACCGGACTTTTATTGCGGTATGAACCTGTCGCTTAAGCTTTGATAATTTGGGAACGCTAACCGCGGCCAAACTAAAGCGGAACGCACCGAAGAACGCATATAGGAACGCGCCCAGCTCTGTTTTTGGTCCCAATAACCAGCGCTTCTATCCTTGGGGACTTGAGGAGGACGGAAGCAAAACGGAAGGACAGCAACGTTTCCTCTAAGCTTTGTTGGACTCGTGATCGACAGCTATTTCCCTCTCGGAAGAGAGCTCAGAGCTCATATATGACCGATCTATGGGTAATGCTGTGACCTTACACGCACGCACGCACACACACACACACACACACACACACACACACACACACACACACACACACACACACACAACTCCCCGTCTACGAGAGTTGGAATAACGACTCGCAGCGCAGCGATACTGGAATTATTTCAGCCCTGGGCGGGAATCGAACGCGGACCGCCGTAGTGGCAGTCGGGAACTCTACCACTTCGCCAACGAGTCGTGTACCACCGTGCACATATGTTTTACAACTAGTGCACATAAAGAAGAATATGTGCGAACACAAGGTTTTTCAAATTATATTAAAACCCATTCAATAAAGAAGTTCCAACCAAACATTAACTTGTGAATTCTCTAGAAATATGGTAACTTGCCAACCGTCAAACCAATAATTGGAGGTAATATGTAATACAAACTTGCAAATTGTGCGTATTTGCTTGAATGATCAGATGGGGACCCGCACGGGCGCGCACATGCTTTTCGGAGAAGGCAAAGTTTGTGCACAAGCTAATTTCTGCGCATACTCACGGAAAAAAAAAGTTAAAATAGAATAAATAGATAAATAAGAATAAATAAAAATAAATAAATAAATTTATAAATAAATAAATAAAATAAAAATAAAAACAAACAAATAAAAATAAATAAATAAATGAATAAATAAATGAATAAAAAAATATAATAAATGAATAAATAAATAGATAAAATATAAATAAAATAAATAAATGAAAATAGAAATAAAACATAGATAAAAATGAAAATAAATAAGTAAGATAAAATTAGAATAGACAAATAAAGATAGATAAATGAATAGAGGGAACATTGAAGCACAACAGAAGTTAAGCTTTACAAGAATTCTTTTCTTGAGTGGAGACGAATCTTCTTTCGTAAGAAATGCTGTGTGACTCTGGTCCGTAGGGACGTCTCTTAAGTTTCTAGAATACTGACTGCATGCAACTTACGCCCTGTTCACACTAGCGGTTTCAATTACAATGTAAGTCAATGGAGTCGTTCACACACAACGCGGTTTCCGCGCGGTTCAGACCGCTAGTGTGAACAGGGCCTTAAAGTCAATACCCCATCTGGGGAAATGGATTGGAATTTGTCAATTAAAGCGGAATGATTTTCAAGGTCTTCGTAATCTATTACAGCGACTACTGATGACTGCCACCTGCCCTGGTTATGCTAGCATAGAGGGCCAAGGTGCCTTGGTAGGTGCTAATCGTCTCTTTATGTAAACTCTTTTCCTTGGGATTATGTATGAGGATAATCGTGCTCAATGGAACGATAGATTTTTTTTCTTATGAATAGTTTTCAACGAAATATTGTGACATGTATGTGAAACAAATCGGAAAAAAGCGGTATATTACAGCAACTTTCATAGAGCTACTCCGAAGTATTACAAAACGACCAATAGTTTGTGATAAATGGAGCTATATTTTTTTGTCTTTTTTTGATGAACTTTAACGAAATATTGTGACAGGTATGTGAAACAAATTGAAAAAAAGTTATATTAGAACAAATTTCATGGATAATCACTCCGATATATTACGAAACGACCAATAGCTTGTTCCACAATACCCCTTGAAGTCCTCTTAGAAATAGCAGAGTGCGTTCGATTTGAGAACCCCCAAAAGAAAAAGAAAAAGAAAAGAAAGAAGAAAAAGATGAAAAAAAAGCGAATCGAATTCTTGGGTGACGTCGTGGAAAATTTATCCCCGACGATATTTAGGAGACGGTATTTTGATATTTGGGACGGTTATTGTAGACAAACAGTAAGTTCCAATCAAACTCGTATGTGGATTTGACCGTTACGTGACGTCACAACGAGACAGGTATGAAATATGGACATAAGAAGCATCTGATGCTGTACTCTGTCATTTTTGGAATGCAGACGATAACGATTGTCGAAGTCGTTGTTACCATTCGCAAGATAGATAATGAACTGACAGAAAGATAGAGAGACAGATAGCTAGCTAGATAAGTCAAGAAATAAACAAATAAACAAACATAAATATGTAAATAAAAATAAATTGATAAACACTAAATAAACATATCAATACATAAATGAAATAGATATAATCGGGATCTGGTATTAAATCCTTCAATATCAACTGAAAAATTGATGTACGAAAAGAGATGATAACTTTCCAATTAAAATGATTATTCACAAAAAATGATAAAGATTCAGATATTGGCAACTCCATACTAAACAGAAAATGGATGACGAAGAGGAGGAGGAGGAAGAGGAGGAGAAGAAGAAGGAGGAGGAGGAGGAGGTCGATGAAGAAGGAGGAGGACTAAAGGTATGACTGTTCTCTTGAAGGATTTGAAGATCGTGACTGAGAGGGAATGACTGTGGATTTGAGAATGACGAGGGAGGGAGAAGAAGAAGGGGGTTATTACTTGTCTTTCTTTGCCTCGTGGAGATAATACATACACACATTATATATCTATATATATATATATATATATATATATATATATATATATATAACCTGTAGCAGCGAATATCATACAAATAATTTCCGATAATCGCCCCGAGACTTCACATGACACCAGGTCAGTACCTTACCGACTGAGCTAAAGGAACTTCAAAAGACTCTTATTTGGAGTTGATCCAACTCCTAAAGAATCTAGGTAGACTGATAACTGCCGTCTTTACCTCATTTTCACAGATTCCCGAGCTCAACTCATAGACAATCGCAAAGGCTGGTACGTCGTTTGCTAATACCTGAAGTAAATCGCTATTATGATATTCGGTAATATTAGCGATTCACTTAAAGTATTATAAACGACGAAAGCACTTCAATGTTTCGTACCAGCCTTACCGATTGCCTATGAGTTGAGATTGAGACTTTGTGAAAAGTAGGGAAAGACGGCAGTTAGTAGTCTATATAGATTCTACGTGAGTTTGAGCAACTCCAAGTTGGAGTCTTTTGAAGCTCCTTTGGCTCAGTCGGTAAAGTACTGGCCTTGTGTCAAGCGAGGCCTCGGTTCGAATCCTAATCCCGGGGGTGACTGTCGGAAATTATATATATATATATATATAAAGGATTATAAAAGGTTTCACAAAAGAAAAACGAATTAGTAAATAACACACGCACACACACACATATATATATACATGTGTATATGTTTATAAAATTTTGTTCTGTTATTTTTTCATTACTGATGATTAAATATCGTGCCAAGATAGTGTTGTTTATGGCTTATGGGAGGCTAACTCATAATGTTGAAAAAAGTAAGAAAAAAGTAACAAAAAGTTTCGGTGATAAATTGCGCTGACAGGAGACCTTTCGGTCTGTATAATGAGGTCGGACCAAAAAAAAAAAAAAAAAAAAAAAAAAAAAAAAAAGTGCGCCAGACAATACAACATATCAAGGAACCCATTAGCAGTGCGTGTTCAACTTTGTGCGAATTTTCTTTTTAATTCTGTTTTACACCAAACAATGCTACCAAGTTCTGTGGAGGAATGCCTCACGGCTCATTAAAGGGAGGGACCCTTTTACGCTAAAAATCTTATTTTTAGAATTAATCAATTAATTTATTATTATTATTATTATTATTATTATTATTTATTTATTCATTTTTTGCAGTTTGGCCTTGTTCTTTGGAGGTCCCCCCTCAGCCTGTTAAAGGGTTTACCTAACCCAGTATCCCTTTAACCCGTCTAGGGTACTGAACACACGATCCTTAAGCCCCGGTCACACTGTCACGACTCAAGTGCGTTCATTTGGGTAGAAACGACTTCGTTTAATTTTTTTTTATTTTTCGAATTTCCAAATCATCTTTGCGTCATATATTGAGAAGCTGAACGACGAACTAAGAGAAGATAAACCTAGAATACGAATATTAGACACTTTGTTGGATTGTAGACTCAGTGAAGTCTGGAATATTGTAGGCAAAGTCGTCATGCAGGTTTTCGAATTCACATTTGGCGAGAATCGTGATGGTATGGCTGGGGCTTATGTTGTCAATGTTTCAGGGATTTTAGAATCACGCAGTATTCTTTAATGATTGGAGACTAGTATTTCTATTATTCATTTATTTACATTTTTTTTATTCATTTATTTATTTTTACTTATACTCTCCTCTTCTTAAACCTCTCTTTAACTCTCTCCGTGACCCAATATTTTCCCCAAGGACAGAAACGCTGGTTATAGTCGACATAATAATTCGGTTTAACGACGCGAACTCCCTCTATCAGGAGGCTAGTACGGTGCCCCTTACAGAGGACTTTGTAGTGTGGAATTGAATGAACCATGCCCTTGGTCCAACTCGCTGGTGGAGATTTCGAGCCACCATCACCTCGACCTCCGCCGCAGGTAGCGACGCTCTAATCCGCTCAGTCAGCGACAACATATCAATAGATTAACCCCTTTGAGAGATTCGCTTCTAATTGGCTTCCACAACTCGACTTACACTCTCTGGAAAAGCATAGCGTGCGGGGTGATCTAATAGAAGTATTCAAATGGGTCAAGGGCTTTAACATGGGTGATACAGACAAGGTCATCATATTAAGATAGCAGGACACGACTCGCAGTAATGGATTTAAATTTGACAAATTTAGGCTTAAGAAGGCATGAACTGGTTTACCAACAGATTGGTTAACGAGTGGAATAGACTTAGTTAACCATATAGTGAGTACTGAAACTATCGGTTGTTATAAGAGAAGGTTAGATTATTTTATGGATGGGGATGGTAATGGACATGGAACTGCCTAGTGTAGGTCTTTTGGTCTCTTGCAGTCTCCTTCATTCTTATATTCTTATGTAATTGAGGACAGTCGCATCTGTTCAGCATATAGGTGCCCACCTTTGACTAATTAGAAGATTAAATTCAACCTCAATTAATCCACCAATGCCCAATATCTTCTGAAGATATTTACTTCATGCAAACTTCAGACAATTTTATTCAGGAAAGACGTGTCCTTAGGTCGTGGAAGGTTGTAGAGTTATATTGCAGGGTTGTACTTGTGGCAGCACGCCATTTCTGCAGTGCCCCCTTAACGCATATAACGTCTTTGTAATATAAGATTATTAATCGTGGTCAATCTATCATATGTGTCCGTGGTAATGAAATTGTACATTGTAAATATTGTTGTCACATACAAGGATAGCCCCTATACTGTAAATAGTGTCTATATGTAACATAATTGCATAAATTGTACAAAGCATTAAAATATTCATTGTGTATAGTTTATGTGGTGGCGGACGAGAAATCCAATAAATCCAGAAAAAAGTCCAAAAGACTATAAACTAACCGAGCAAGTGGGTTTGCCCCACATCTATCATAACTCTTACTTCCTTCAATTTCACTCTTTCCTTCCACTAGACCTCCAAATCCCCCCTCCCCTCCCACCCTCTCCCCCATCTTATCTATCCTGCCCTCTAACTAAATAAAGAAAAAAAAAAAAAAAAAAAATTTGTCCAGACCATAAACCGCCCCTAATCGCTCACGAAATAGCGCATTTTGGCAATAGCCCTCTATTGTACACTATCTTTTCAATTTCTTACAGACATTTTTCCCCTCCCAGAAAAGATTTGAAATTTTACTTAACCCTTCCCTTAAGGACAATACCCATTTACCATGATGTGGTAACTAACCACATCATACTAACGTGCAGGGACGTCCTCTGGAGTTATGTATTTGTGCACATATCTGGGAATAAAGGAAGATCCGGGAGAACGGGGAGAAGGTCATTGGAGGTTGGGAAAGGAGAGGGAGCAGATGTCTGCGTGCAGGACATTTGATCACCGCCGAAGAGCAAATATTAAAGGTATGGTGCTTCTTTGGTTGACATGTCGGCAACTGCAAATCACATCCATTTACCTTGTCAACAGATAAATGAATGAATAAATAGAAAAATAGATAGGTAAATAAAAAAAAATAGATGAATAAACAAACAAATGAATAAATAAATAAACAAATAAACAAATAAATAAATAAATAAACAAATAAAATATACAGATAAATAAACAAACACAAATAAATAAATAAATAAACAAATTAAATAAACAAACAAACAAAGAAACAAATAAATGAATAAATAGATAAAATGAAAAAAATAAAAAAGTCTGGGAGAAATGGCTGTACCAGCAGCCACGTTTACTCCCTTTCTTTCCGCGGGTTGATTTCGTCTGTACCGTTACTGGCTCGTTCACTTGAAGCGTGTAAACAAGCGAGTGAGGTAAGCGTAACTTGCGGTGAGATATCGTATATGTACAGTACACAAAACTATTTCTACAAAGATCCCGATAGTGTATGCTCTTTAAAGTATAAGTGCTTCTTACGAAACGTGATCCTCTAGTGCTTCAATTTAATTTTGTAGATAGAAATACAGACTACAAGAACAAGGAAAAAGAGAAAAGAAAGAAAGAAAGATGGTAACTGAAACTGAAACGTCTGCTCGACTTCATAGTCGTCATGCCGACAAATGGAGGGTTGCACAATTCCCTCGTTTACAAGTAAACGTGTAGATGACTTACAATTGCTGAGTTGGCTTTATCTCTACGCTTGAACTATTTCGTAGTAACATATGGATAGTCTTCTGGCTATGAAGTTGAGCAGAAGTCTCATTTACCATCTTTCGTCTGGATCCCCAAGAACCCACTTAGTAACACCAGGACACCCTAACAAGACAAATGCTCCCAGAAAACGCCAATAACATCATATCATGCCGTTCCCCCATTCTTGGACCCCTAAACATTAAAGAAATAGAACCTCATCTCAAAACCCAGTCATCAGACCTCCAAGCATTAAGCAGAATGAGAAGGAATAAAGTTCCTGGAACCAGCCAATCAGCGACAAGGACGAGCGAGACAGACGACGTACGTACGCCTTAAATTCCGGCCAGATACAAAACACCAGCATTCCATCTCTTCCACCGAGACGTCAAAATCCCCTTCCACGCCATTCAAGAATATTCAATGAGACTCGAAATCGCGATATGGCAGCTCAGATGACCCCCTATGAAGAAGTCTTCTCATAACTTGAAAAAGAGATTAAGGTAATCTTGCGAAGTAAGAAGAATATCTTAAAGAAAATACAAAATGCTGAACTAGCCATCACTTTCAATGACACATGTTTAAGAGAACACCTCCTGCCCATATATACCCTTAATATATATATATATATATATATATATATATATATATATATATATATATATATATATATATATATATATATATATATATATATATATATATATATATATATATATGTGTGTGTGTGTGTGTGTGTGTGTGTGTGTGCGTGTATAAATATTTGAATAAATTAATAAATCATAGAAGGCCTGATCCACCCTAGATCAGAATATGCAGCAATGTTATAGTCTCCAAACAAAGTGAAGGATATCAACAAGACTGGGAGAAAACAAGGAGCAGCGACCAAACCGGTTGTCTTCTTCCAAACGACCCATACGATGAGGTCCTGGAAGTTCTGGACTTGTCACCATAAAGAGGAGAAAGGATTGATGGAATCGTCGTGTTCAGATCGTTAAAGGGGATGGACGGAGCTGACGAGGAGTCAGGAGGTCATGGGGACAAATTGAAGAAGACACAATGTCAACTCAGAGTTTTCTATTTAGATGTAACAACTCCTGAAATAGCTTAGAAGAGGACAGAGTCTAAGGCTGAGACAACAAGTTGGTTTAGAGCTTGGTAGGATAGATGGACAGAAAGGTACAGGAGCCTATGTGTATTAGGTAGATACACATAGGTAAATACACACGCGCGTGCGGATACACACACACACACACACACACACGCACACACACACACACACACACACAGTGAAACACGTCTGCAGAAATGAGCAATAACATTGACAAATGAGGCAAAGAAAGAAGAAGAAATAATAAATGGAATATCGAGGGGAGAAAGAATTGATCAAACATAGTAAGTACATCACACATTTATGACACACACACACACACACACACACACACACACACACACACACACACACACACACACACACACACACACACACACACACACACACACACACAGAGAGAGAGAGAGAGAGAGACAGAGAGAGAGAGAGAGAGAGAGAGAGAGAGAGAGAGAGAGAGAGAGAGAGAGAGAGAGAGAGAGAGAGAGAGAGAGAGAGAGAGAGAGAGAGAGAGATACGTCGAAATGAGCTTATACTTCAGCACCTAAAAACTAAAGGAAGGCCGTGGGCATTAGTAACAAACAGGGCAAGTTGTCTTCATGCAACAGGTCACAATGCAACAATTCCTTTGTATGTATTTCGTCTGTGAATCGTTGTAAATCTGTTGCACAGCTTATTCGTGCAGGACTACATGTTAGAAGGGATCATAGGGCTTCGCTAAAGCCCAGTTGTACAACAAACTGTACGTTGTACTGTACATTTGTTCAACAAGGACCGTGGGGTGTTAGTGTGGCGGATGCATACTCTTCAATCCCACTGAGAGGTTTTGATGGTTTTAGTAGATAGATAGATAGATAGATAGTGTTTTGTGTCATTATGGCACTAAACACTTGCCCGGAGACTAGCCTGCATAAAGGATTTGATGCAATACAGTACATATCGTGTTCACGCGGGCGCTCTCGGTGGAACAATGTCGTGAACTAAGTCGTTCCAATTTGAAGGGTCGCCGTGACACGATGGTACGGCCTTCGTCTTATAATAAGCATGTCGCTCAGGCGAGGGTTCGAATATCAGTAGGTGAGTTTATTTCCAAAAAGATAAGATAGATAACGTTGTCCTATTGATTCTCAATACTCAGTCTTGCAACAGTCAATGTTTGGCAAAAACTTATTTAGGAGTTCTTAGGCATTGAGGTCTCTTTGGACACCGGAATGTCCTGTCCTATCGAGGGAGGGATAGCCACGGGTCTCATGGCGTGGATGAAATGCTATAAAGTTTATATTATTTCTGTATAGATAGAAAAACGTCTGTAATGGGAAGGTGATAGATGGGGGAATGCAAGGTCCATCTGAAGACTTAGGGGAAGATCATCAATGATTCGTCTTTTGCTGGGGACAATAACCAGCGCCTCTGTCATTGGGGTCGATATAAATCCGAAGAACTGAAGTCCTATGATTGGTCAAGGTGAGGTTTAAGGAGGGCAGTAGCAGAACGGAGGGAGAGTAGGAGTTAAGATTGATCAGCTTAAAAAAAATAAACGGATGGATAAAAGAATAAATGATAAGACGAATAAATGCATAAGTGGCTGATATGTAAATATACAGATAGATTTATGAACAAGTAAATAAAGGAATAGAGGAATGGCTGATCAGAAATATTGATGAAAATAGAAAAACGAACAAAGGGGATAAACAAAGGGATAAAGACAGATAAAACTAAATAAGAAGCTTGATAGATAGTAAGAAAAAATATGGCGGATGACAGTTAAGAAATACAACACCAGAGTCAAGCAGTAGCACACACAAAGATGTGGTGACAGAAAAAGGAAGAACCTGCAAAGTTTAATAATAATAATAATACATAAATAAATAAATAAATAAATAAACAAATAAATAAATAAATAAAAATAAAAACAAAAATACATCTTACCACATGGACAGTAATTGTAATGTTGATCACTCTCATCACTACAGAGATAGAAAAAATATTTTGAAACTTATGTAATAAAAGACAACCTTTATAGAAGAAAGAATGAATATACATAGTAAAGTGCAATACTCCGAGGAAAACCAGGCCCAAAGGCATAAAGTACAAGACAATCTCAACAGAAGAAAGAAAAAAATAGAAAAGTGTACTATTGCAAGAAAAAAAAAAGTTGAAAGGCATGCAATAAAAGACAATCTCAACGGAAGCAAGAAAACACAGGAAAGTTTACTACTGCGAGAGGAAAAAAATAAAGGCATGCAATAAAGGTAATCTCAACAGAAGAAAGAAAATACAGAAAATGTACTCTCGCGAGAAAAAAATAAAATCATACAGTGAAAGACAATCTCAATAAAAGGAAGAATGAAAAAAGGGTAATACTGCAAGACTTCAACTGTAAGAAGTTTGACTGGGGAAAGTTGGAGACAAAGCGACAAGAGTTAGGAAGGAAACCAGGCATTTTAACATGACAAAGCAAAACCCACTTGACCAAATGCCCCAACGTGATAAGATGCTCGTGTGTCAAGGCTTCTGAAACGACTCCAGACGATTTCTTTCAGCTAACATGAACCTTCTGAGTCAAGCATCTCGATCACTGGTGTCCGTGACCCCTTGGGGACCCACAGAGCTTCAAAAGTGGGGGCCGCAAGCCTGGAACTAGTGGTTTCCAGTAGACTAAAGAACAGCACTTCATAAGCATGGGGTATACGAGGAAACGTGTTGAGGATCATTGATCTAGATATTCATGGAATATCTTTTACCTCCTACTTATAGGTCCTCTCTCTTCGGCTTTTCTGTCATCTATGTTCACCAGGGCAACAGCGCTACATAAGCATAGGGTATACGAGGAAACGTGTTGAGGACCATTGATCTAGATATTCATGGGTTCGGTATCTTTCATCTCCTACTTATAGATCCTCTCGCTTCGGTTCTTCTGTCATCTATATTCACCAGGACAACAGCACTACATAACTATGGGGTATACGAGGAAACGTGTTGAGGATTATTGACCTAGATATTCATGGGTCTATTGGTATCTTTCGCCTCTTCTCTCTTCGACTCTTCTGTCATCTATATTCACCAGGGCAACAGATCTCATCCGAGTTCCAATTTCGTTTATCTTCTTACAGCGGTTTATAGTCTGGCTCGATCAACTCCTTCTGTACGGGGTGATACTTTTCCCTTTGCCTTCAGACGATTAAAATCAACTTTCTGGCTCCTACTCAGGAGGAGCGGGGATGGGACGTTATGATTAACATTTCTTTTTCAGAACTGTGTTTGATCTAATTATTTCTCCATCGAGATAAATGCATTCATCTACTTATTTTTGATCTACTGGTTCTAGTAACTCCTTCGAAACGATGAGACTCTTAATATAGTTTGTTCTGGCGAAAAAAACACGATTTTATTCGGCTTGGGTGACGGGATGGGGAACCTCACGCTAAAGATTAGGTTTTATGATGCTCAACGACCAGAAATAGATTCGTCAACGACCACAACCCGTTGCTCACAATCTGGGGGTGGGTGGGGGGGGGGAGGGGGAGGTAATGGCCATCGAGACAGGATACATCCACCCTCCTCTCTCTTTCTCTCTCTCTCTCTCTCTCTCTCTCTCTCTCTCTCTCTCTCTCTCTCTCTCTCTCTCCTCTTCCTTCTTCTTGTCAGTGTCTTCAGACCATTCTATGCAACCTTTTCCTTCGCCAAAGTATGGTATAT